>NC_053394.1:412979359-413286859 GCF_905171765.1 Bufo bufo
AATTGATTATCAATGAGATTGACAGCTGCTCCACTATCTACAAAAATCTCACAAACAATGTTCTTGCTATCTAGCGCCACCCTGGAAGGTAGGACAAAACGGTAACTACAAGCAAACGGCAAACCTTCAATTTCCACATCAACCTTGCCAATAGTAACAGATGGAAAGTTTTTAGAGGGTTTTTTTCTTTTTGTTTCTTTATTACCCTCAGAAAACTCCCGGAATCTCCTAGAGGGGAAAACATTAGCCAAATGATTTATACCCCCACAACAGAAACAAACCTGAGAGCTGAATCCTCTACTATCAGAGGCAAGCAAACCCAGCTGCATGGCCTCCTGCTCAGAGGGAATTGAGAGAGGCTGAGGCCCCTGCGCACTGAATGAGACCGCCCCACTGTCCTTGGACTAAATATGACAGGAATGAGTGGTCTCTCCTCTCTCTCTAAGACGCCTGTCAATACGAACAGCTAGAGACATGGCAGACTCCAACGAGGCAGGTCTCTCATGAAAAGCAAATGCATCTTTCAATCCCTCCGAAAGACCATGGCAAAATTGACTTCGGAGTGCAGCATCATTCCAACCAGTATCAGCTGCCCATCTCCGAAATTCTGAATATTATATCTCTGCGGACTGTTCACCTTGGCATAAAAGAGGCAGTTTAGATTCAGCCAGAGCAATACGATCCGGGTCATCATATATCTGCCCCAGGGCTACAAAAAATTCATCCACCGATCGGAGGGGCCGTGCCCCCACCGGCAGCGAAAAGGCCCAAGACTGAGCGTTATCCCTGAGCAGCGAGATGATGATCCCCACCCTCTGCTCCTCATCACCAGAGGAATGGGGAAGTAGGCGAAAAAGGAGTTTGCATGCCTCTCTAAAGCGAACAAAATTCTCACTACGCCCGGAGAACGTACCTGGAAGCGAGATCTTAGGCTCGGAACAAACTCCATGAACGCAAGCAGAACCGGTCACCTGAAACTGAGACACAGTTTTACGGAGATCTGCTACCTCCAGTGAAAGACCCTGCATGCGGTCAATCAAGGCTGAAACCGGAGCCATGCTTAAGACGGTAATGGCGGTTTATAATGTCACGGATGATGTTGCAGATAGCTGGAAGTTATGAATAAACATCCGACTGGCTTGATCCCAAACTAAGGAGCATAAAGGTGACCCCTATAAAACCCTAAGAGCTCACCCTGACTGCTAAGCACATACAAAGGTCTCAGAGGTAGACGATTGCATGCCCTCGTACCTAGACTGTGTGACACCTGAAAACCCTATAATAGTGAGGGGACACGACCACCGGCTCCCTGCACTTAATACGGACGGAGTCAGGGTCACCTAGAATCAAGCCAGCAAGGAAACACAATACATGAAAGGACTTATCTGAACAAGCAGCAGCAGAAGACTCCAGCAGTGAAGACTTCAATCCAGGAAGTAGTATAAACCGCAAAGTGAGGCAGTATGGGAGGGAATATAAAGGGAGGCAATTAGTGTAAATAGGTGTCAGCTGGGAGAAGGAAAGGAGATGACAAAGTGAAACCAAAACAAAGAACATCATGCAAGAGGTACAGAAGAACGTCTGTCAGACCTTCTCAGAGAGCTGGTGGTGACAGCATTATAACAGGCCGCAGCCAATGTGGACAAGCTTACGTTTATTAAAATGAACCAGGTATGGATCCCACAGGACTTGTCCATACCTTGTGCAGAATAGACATTTATACCAGCCTCAACCATCCATTCTTGCACTCAAGCGCCCTTATTCGTTGTTTTATTTTGTTATATGTCCCAATATTTTGGGGGATACCCCAATTTAAAAATAAAAAATAACACAAATCAGTGTTGGCTACCTATTCCTCCTTCACCGCCGCTTCCACCTACACCACCACGTCAACCTACACCGCCACATCCACCGCCTCCTCAACCTCCTACTCCTAGATCCTGATTGTTATTTTACATTTTTCTGTATTTTATGTTATTTGAAGTCATTTCCCTATCCACATTTGTTTGCAGAACAGTTGTCATGCTCTTAAGCACATTTTGATGCCTTTTGCAGCCCTCTAGCCCTTTCCAGGACTATTGTAGAGCCATTTTAGTGCCCAAAAGTTCGGGTCCCCATTGACTTCAACTTTTTTGTCAAGTTCAGCCGAACCTGCCGAACCCGAACATCCAGGTGTCTGCTCAACTCTAGTCCTGAGAGATAACGGAATTACTCCTCGGTTGTCTCCAGGGTACGTGTCTATGTTTACTGCAAGGGTTGTGACATTATATGTTTGAATGGTGATTTCTGTCCTGTTGTTTCCACGTGTATGGTGGCGATCTCCCTTTGTCCTGAGAGATAATTTAATTACTCCTCGGTTGTCTCCGTGGCAGAGAGGAGGAAACCAGGATACATTGTGGGGATGTATTGTGTCTGTGTGTCCTGAATTGTTGTTTATCTGTCCTGTGTCACAGTCTTCCATCTGGTCCCCCTAGGGGAGTGTCCACCAGATGGGGACCTGCATAAATACGGGCGGGTAGCCCTCAGTAAAGAGAGATTCTGCTTCTTACCCTCAATTCGTGCTTTGACTCGTTTTGTACAGCATCACTAATCACTAGCCCTTGTCAGAGCTCTCTGGATTTCATCTACACTTACAGGAGCATGGATGACTGCTAAAAAGAACCTAACAGCGCTCTCTAGAATTCGGGGACAAGGACATCTAAGCGGTCCAACCCTAAGCCAGCCTTAGGCAACCGTAACAGGCGCGAATATTCGAATCGCAAATTTTAATCGCAAATATCGCCACTTCGAGAATTTGCGAATATTTAGAATATAGTGCTATATATTCGTATTTGCAAATATTCTAGATTTTTTTTTCATCTGGATCCATGATCCCTCCCTGCTTCTTGCTTGTGGGCCAATGAGAAGGCTGCAATGTCTTTGTCTGAGCTTAGCAACATCCCTAACAACCAATAGGAAAGTTGCCTACCCCTTACTATATAAGAACCTCCCCAGGAGCCATTTTATGCAGTTTTTTGCAGTTCTGAGAGAGAGAGCAGTGTCATTGCTGTGCTCTGTGCTTTGCTGTGTCATTACATTAGATAGTTAGTTAGCTTATATATATAATACATATAGTTAGTGGGAGATAGTCAGTGTAGGTTAGATAGTGATATAGTGTAGCTGGTTCTGCTGTCCATACATACATGCTACAGACAACAATACATAGTGCACCAATCAGTAATATGTAGTCAGACCTGCTAAAATGTGAAGTTGCATGTATTGCGCCAAAATATGCACATCATTAATTGCCGATTTGCGCAATTGCGAATATATTGGAGCACTCTATCTGCATATAAAGCTATTGTAATGTCCTGCCGTACCAACCATTTTCTCCAGTCTCAGGAAACTTCTAGCAGCTTGAAAAATTTAGCAAATGTGACCCACGCCTGTATTGTGCGCGCAATATACGCATATTACATTGCCAATTTTCGCAGTCAAGAAAATAATGGCGAATTCTCGAATTCGCTAATTTATGACGAATATTCTCCCAAATATTTGTGGAATATTGCAAATTTGAATATTGCCCCTGCCGCTCATCACTACTTATATGCCTGTTTTAATAGCTTCATGCATTCCACATTTAATAACAATTCTGGAGTATATATTCTTATGGCTCTATGTTTTGCCATTCCTTTATTATTTCTACTAAATGTTATGAATGAATTGCTAGCAGTCTGCAGTAAGGGTATATAGGGGTGGTAACCAGTTGAGGGGGGTGTACCTGCATAGTCTGAAAATGGCAGCACTGATTGGATAGAGTGAGTCTGCGCAGGTACACCCCCCCAACTTGTTACCATCTCTCTGTACCCTTACTGCAGACTGCTAGCAATTCATTCATAACTTCTAGTTGAAATAATACAGGAATGGCACAACATACAGACATAACAATAGATGCTCTGGAATTGTTATTACATGGGTAAAGCATGAAGCTATTAAAACAGACATGTCAGGAGTGGTGAAAGATCCTCTTTAAAAAGGAAATGTCACCTCTTTCCAGTGTATGTAACAAATGGTAATTTAGTTTACCATCATCACAACCTTTGTTGTAGATATCACCGTTTCTGATCAGAAATTCTAATTAGCCTTCCAAGTGCCCAGCAGGGTTGATTAATGGTTGCAGGAGCCCAAGCCCGCCTCTTGCAAGTGTACAAGCCCACCTCCATGAAGAGCTCAAGCCTGCCTTTACTCAAGTTCCCACTGCTGCCCCTTCATGTTCGTGACATTATGACCTGCACAAAACTCCGCCCACATGGTCATTGTTAGGTCTCGCCAAAATCTTGCGCATGAGCAGAACAGTTGAGCTTTGTGCAGATCGTGACGTTGCAGAGGAGCGGCCGAACATGAAAGTGCAAGGGGCGGCACTGGGGCTTGGGCTCCTGAAACTGCGATGTCTGTAACAAAAGTATAGTTGTGGTGATGATAAACTGAACTAGAATTCATTGTCATTTGTTACATACACTGGAAAGAGGGGAGATTTCATAACATTAGCTAAGTGTTGGTCGAACATCCTCATGACTCTCCTCCAGTGGCAGATTTTGGTAGAGATGAAGATCAGGCAATTGCATTTCAATATGGCTGATACTTTTGATTCCAGATAAATAAGTCGCTGCTAGAGGTGTCTGCCGGTGCCTTTCTCACTGTCCGTAACACATGCATGATTGGCTGAGCTGAGGATGCACGTATATGGGGAGGTCAATAGGAATAGCTGTCTGTTTAATGTGTATGACTGGCCTAAATGCACCCTCCTGGCCAATTCCCAACATTTCTCCTGGCCAATTCCCATACAGAAATGCTGCAGCCATCCGCCCTATTGCAGGAATTATATGATTCTTCACATCTCCGTTGCTACTGCCATTAATAATGTAGCAATAACTCAAAGCTGGATCCATCATTGGATGGCTCCCAGACCCTTGCCAGACCCCACTGATAAGAATAGTGCTGCATGCTGTGTTGTTCTTGCTGTTAATACTCATCAAACTGCTTACCAAGTCTCAGTGTCAGTGTGAACTAAGCCACGTTTTTTAATACCCAGGCTACAAGGGGTTTAATACAGGACAATGTGTATTCTATCCTTAAATTCCAGGACAATGAAACAAATGGTGAAGAATTTAACCAAGAAAATTTGGTTGTCGTAGCCTTTGAGCTTTTCACAGCTGGGACAGAGACCACATCGAATACTCTCCAGTTCAGTCTTCTGCTGATGATGCAATATCCACATGTCCAAGGTGAGAGATGGATTCTGATGAATAGGCTTTTATTAAAGAGGAGCTGTCATCTCCCCTAACAAGTCTTTTTTAGTAACTACTTGTATTCCCCATGTGATAACAATTAGGGAGCATCTATTCTTATGACTCTCAATGTTGGCGATTCCTTTATTATTCCTCCTAGAAATTATGAATGAATTGCCAACAATTGGCACATTCTGATACTGGCAGTCCTAATTGGATAGTGTCAGACTGTGCAGGGACACACCCCTAACTGGTAACACCCATCTATAACTTCTAGCAGGAATAATAAAGGAAGGGCACAGCGTAGAGTCATTAGAATAGGTGATACAGAATTATTATTACATGGGGAGTGCCAATAGTTCCTAAACAGACATTTGAAGATAGGTCCTTTTTAAGCATGATATATTTCTGTAGCCAAAACTAATGGTCAAATAGCCAGTCAGATTTGGTATCATGATGGCTAGTGCTTTGACGTTTCCTGCCATCATATCGTTTATTTTCACAAAGTATAAAGTTAGTAAACTAGTAGCAGAGACCCTGAATGAAGGGCCATTTATCTTTTTTGTCTATTTGATTTAATAAATAAACATGTTGATCAGCTCCAGCACAAGCCAAGGGCTGGAATCCTCATATTTATGGGCTGCGGCTCTAGCTCTGCTGCATCAGTCCAGATCTGCTATTCCAGTTTTGCTACATCTCTTACACGTCCTCTACTCTAACTCTACATCTGCTTCCGCTCTGATATTCTACCTAATGCACAACTTCTTCAGCTACACTATACTATAGACTCTACTTCATCTACTTTTGCATCTACGGTCCAGCTTTATCATCAGCTCAGCTGAATCTCCAGTTCTGCTACATCTGCAGCACTGCTACATCTGTGCTTCCTCTCTGCTGCATCAGGCCACTTGCCAATGCTGTGTAAGACCTGCTCATCTGTACCAAGGACCTAGGGAATCCACCTCACCAGGTAAGAATAATTAAAGCCTTATTTTTGTAATAATTGTATTAACTCCCTACTTGTTACTGAACAGAACACTATAGAAACACCAATATTACCATCAGGTGGTTAATCCATAAAATGCAAATTCCAGGGAGGTACACAAACAAGGATTAGACAATGCTGTCCCTACAGCCAGGCCCTGTGAAAACTGTACCCTTAGTACCTGCATAAGTGCCATCCCTGGTCTGGCCATCCACAAGCTCCTGTCTTAAACTTCACCGGAGTAGACAGAGAAGTTTTTGGACCTTCTTGATCTTCTGTGCCCGTATGTACTTGCAATACTCATCTATCACAAAAACCTCTCCCTGTGCTCCCTTTTATTCCATAGATCGCCTCCTCATCCATAAGGACTCCTCCCAACAGTCATCATGCTCAAAGTTCCCTCTCACAACTTTTCTTCCCCTTGTATTTATTATAAGTAAGACAGTTGGTGTCTGAATCATTGTTCCTCTGTTGCCAACTTAACAGCTGCCTCTTGCCCATAGCAACCACCAACCACTCCCGTCAGACACCAGATCAGGTGGACACCTAAGTTGTAGGGTTTGCCAAGTACCTTGACCGAAATAAGAAATGTTGGAAAGGGTGAAATGAAAGTATGTTTGGTTTGTTCTAAATTCCCAACTCTGCAGCTGATTATCTTCAAGGCAAGTCTTGGAAATTCAACCTGACCAATTCATGTTTTTCCTGACAGTAGACAACTGGATGTAATCAGGTTTCCCTATACACATATAGTAGCTGTTGAGCTGTCCGGACTGTGCTGGGAGGGTTGTCATTTTGAAATCCCATGTGGTCAACCTGTGAGTGTGACTGGAAGCCAAGCCAATCAGGTTGCTGACTGTATCCAATCTCAGAGCTGACCTTGGCCTGCATCTGGATGTTATCTTTATTTTACCCCTGCTTGCTAACTCTACTTTGTACGTCCCTGCTCATTTTGGAAGGTTTGCCACTACTGTGCCCTTCGGCCAATTTCTGTTATCTACTCTGCAGACATAACCTGTAACCCTAGAAGCTAAGTGCATCTGGCCTTGCAGCAGGTTCTGGTGAACCTAGGGGTAGCCTTAGCTTTCTACCACCTGGAGTTGTCTTGGAAGGCAGGTAGCAGGTTTTGGGGTTCACTGGCTGTGGTCTGGATAATGACCTTAGTAATCCCTAACAAAAGACCTACACATTTAACAATTATAGCCTCATTGCCACTTTAGGGTTAATGATATATGCTTAGGTGATGTTCCTCTTGGGTTCCAGAAATGTCCTTTTTTTCCCCATGAATCCAATTTCTGCTCAAACCGTTATGTTGAAGTCGTGAATACCAGCATTAGCTGAGACTAAACAGGTCTATAATTCTTGGATGTTCTTCAGTGAATTTTATAATACGTAATTTCTCAATCCTCGGAGTGACCTTGAAAGCTCCTACTTCTGGCATGATTCTCTACTGTTCTAAGCCAATATGCTGATAATTGCCACCAAGGGGGAAGTTGTTCTTTTATATTGCTTTTGTAATTGGATAACTTTGTTCCTTGCCCCAACCAATTATGACAGCATGAGTAGCTGTGCGTACCCTCATGCATCTTCTTCCTAGACATTGTGCAGTGCCTGGCTTTGGGGTGGCCCCAATGCTGCACTGGGTCCCCCAGACACCATCAAGGTGTCACCACATATTGCTGCTCTCCAGAAGGGATGTTAAGGCATGGTGCACCCCAATGGGAAATAAGTCCAGAGAGTCAGGGTCTGCAATTAACCAGTGTGTTTCTTTACTGGAGGAATTCAGTGGCAAAGCAATACAGGCAAGTCATAGGGCTGGCTTCTCCAGTCTCCTCCCTGGCAGAAGAAGGTTTGATGCTGAGGAAAGCCCTCTCTCTCTAAGAAGGCTAGTACTCTGGCCAAAGGCTGGAGGCCCACGTTCTGTAGCTCAGTAGTTAAGGTGGATCCTTGGTCACAGGGCTGGTGACCCATGGTCTGTGGCTCAGTGTTCCCATCTCAACGTCTTCTTCTGGTAACTCATGCAGACTGGTATGAGTCTCCCCCTCCAAGCACTGGTCTCTGACTGCAGAATACTAGGGGCTCTGTCTACTCTCCTTATATATCATTTTTAGCTACACTGGAACCTTCTAGTGGGAGGGGTGGAAACTCAGCACAAACAATTACAAAGTTACCACACCTGTCTGTCATTAACTTGCATTAAAGCTTCAATGATACTCAAAGGCAATGACACAGCAGTTTTTCCAGACAAAACAAGCTTCCAGACATAAAAACAGAGCTAAATCAGACATTCAAAACATCAGTCTGGTTTTGCTGGTAAACAGGGCAGTGGAAAATTACCAGCTTCTCATTCAAAGTCCCAAACATCTCTCAGTATTCATTAACCCTTTCCACAGAGCCTCTCAAATACAGTGCAAATGAACAAGATAAAGATAGCACAACATACATATAAAATGCAGTTACACAGTATTAGGCCTCTTGCACATGACTGTATGGCTTTTTTAGTATTTTGCGGTCGTCCGGATGATGTCCGTGTACATTCCGTTTTTTGCGGAACGGAACAGCTGGTCCCTGATAGAACAGTATTATCCTTGTCCGTTATGCGGACAATAATAGGGAAAAGTAAATACGGAAACAGAAGGCATACAGAGTACCTTCCGTTTTTTTTTTTTTGCGTATCCATTGAAATGAATGGTTCCGTATACGGAACGCAAAAAATTGAACGTAAACGGGGGGAAAAAAAAACGTACGTGTGCAAGAGGCCTTAAACAGTGCACGTTAATCCTCTCAAGTGAAATAAATTAAGAAGTGTATAACTTTGCATAGGAGAAACAGGCAAATGTCCACAAATGTCCAGACTTCAGAGTGTCCCTTCTCCAAGGCACTGCAATTGTCCATAAGAACACACACATATAATATTTGCCATGATATGAGCTGGGAAGAGATTATAAGCAAGGTCCAATTTGTTGCAATTTTATTCGACTTTCAGAAAAGGTGCAGAAGGAGATCGATACAATCATTGGTTCAAGCAGGATGCCTGGAATGGCTGACCAGTCCCAGATGCATTACACAAATGCTGTGGTACATGAAATCATGAGATATGTAGATATTGTTCCAATGGCTCTTGCTCACCAGGTGTCAGAGGACACATTCTTCAGAGGTTTTATGATCCCTAAGGTAAGAGACTTTACTCGTTTCAGGAAAAGTTTATACTTTCTGGCTGGGTCTACTTTTACTGCGGAGATTTCCATCTGAGAAAGTCCATTTATTTCAGTAATGCAAATTAAAAGGAACTGCATTAATGCAGCTTAAAGTTAGAATTTTGTGAAAAGGTTCAATATTCTAGGGTCAAAGTGTCGCACTCTAGTCGGCTAATTAATCCATACCCCCTGAGCAAAGGGTACCTCAAAATTGTGACTTTGGGGTTTCATAAGCTGTAAGCCATAATCATCCAAATCATAACAAATAAAGGCTTGAAATATCTCGCTTTGCATGTAATGAGTCTATCTCATATGTTAGTTTCACCTTTTAAGTTGCATTACTGAAATAAATGAACTTTGCACAATATTCGAATTTTTTCGAGTTTCACCTGTATATTATGATGGGTACATTCCCTTTAATGTGTCAAATGAGGTTCAAAGGATTCATCTTTGGCCTCCTTTTGACCTGTTTTCCATTTGTTGTCAGTGTTTTTGCTGGGCAGAATAGTGATGTCTACCACGCCAAACAGTCTGGAAACAAAAAGCCAGAAACAAAAATGAAGTCCAAAGATGAATACTTTGAACTCAGTTTCGCATATTAAAATGAATATACCTGTCATGGTATATGTTTGAATACCGTATTTAGACATATAACTAGGGTTGAGCGAACTTTAGGATTTTTGGACCCCGGACCATAACCCGAACATTTTCATAAAAGTTCGGGTTCGGTGTTCGGCGCTTTCTTGGCGCTTTTTGAAAGGCTGCAAAGCAGCCAATCAACAAGCATCATACTACTTGCCCCAAGAGGCCATCACAGCCTTGCCTACTAATGGCATGGCTGTGATTGGCCAGAGCAGCATGTGATCCAGCCTCTATATAAGCTTGAGTCACGTAGCGCTGTACGTCACTCTGCTGTTACAAGTGTAGGGAGAGGATGCTGCTGGACTTGTGATTTCAGGGAGAGCATAGGAGAGAATCTAACTCAGCGATCTATGGAGAAATAGTTGTGTGGGTGCAGGGCACTATCGTTTTACCCTGCCCTGAGCTCATTGACCAGAAATACTAACTTTTAGAATTCTGTTAGTTAGGTGGGTGGCGGCGGCCATTTTATGCATGCTCAGTGCACCAGCACTGCATCTGAGCTTTTGGGACATTGCAAATCACCATTTTTTTGGGGCAAACTACAACATCTGGATTAGTCAGTGTGCAATTTAAGGTAGAAATACACCCATCATTTTCTGGGGTTTGAAAAACACACTTTTTTTTTTTTTTTAAATCAGTATTTGTCAGATCTGCAAGTGTTAAATTCAAGTTTAATATAGACAGCATTCATATTCTGTTGGCAAAAAAAGACTTTTTGGGCAATCTACAACATCTGTATTAGTCAGTGTGCAATTTAACCACCTCAGCTCCCCTAGCTTATAAATGACCAGACCACTTTTTACAATTCTGCACTACACTACTTTCACAGTTTATTGCTCGGTCATACAACTTAGGCTACTTTCCCACTTGCGTTGTCCGGATCCGTCGTGTGCTCCATTTGCCGGAAGTGCCCGCCGGATCTGTAACACCGCAAGTGAACTGAAAGCATTTGAAGACTGATCCGTCTTCAAAATGCGTTCAGTGTTACTATGGCAGCCAGGACGCTATTAAAGTCCTGGTTGCCATAGTAGTAGTGGGGAGCGGGGGAGCAGTGTACTTACCATCCGTGCGGCTCCCGGGGCACTCCAGAATGACGTCAGAGCGCCCCATGCGCATGGATGACGTCATCCATGCGCGTGGGGCGCCCTGACGTCACTCTGAAGCGCCCCGGGAGCCGCACGGACGGTAAGTATACTGCTCCCCCGCTCCCCACTACACTTTACCATGGCAAACAGGACTTTAGCGTCCTGGCAGCCATGGTAACCATTCCGAAAAAGCTAAACGTCGGATCCGGTAATGCGCCAAAACGACGTTTAGCTTAAGGCCGGATCCGGATTAATGCCTTTCAATGGGCATTAATTCCGGATCCCACCTTGCGGCAAGTGTTCAGGATTTTTGGCCGGAGCAAAAAGCGCAGCATGCTGCGGTATTTTCTCCGGCCAAAAAACTTTCCGGTCCTGAACTGAAGACATCCTGATGCATCCTGAACGGATTTCTCTCCATTCAGAATGCATTGGGATAATCCTGATCAGGATTTTTCCGGCATAGAGCCCCGACGACGGAACTCTATGCCGGAAAAGAACAACGCAAGTGTGAAAGAGCCTTTACCACCCAAATGAATTTTACCTCCTTTTCTTCTCACTAATAGAGCTTTCATTTGGTGGTATTTCATTGCTGCTGACAGCAGCCAAGCTGCTTTTTTGATATTAATCAAAATTGACCGAAATTTTTCACTTTCTGTTGTAAAATTTTTCTAATAAAACTACATTTCTATATAAAATTTTCTCTAAATTTATTGTTCTACATGTCTTTGATAAAAAAAAATGCAATAAGTGTATATTTATTGGTTTGTGCAAAAGTTATAGCGTTTACAAACTATGGTACAAAAATGTGAATTTCCGCATTTTGAAGCAGCTCTGACTTTCTGAGCACCCGTCATGTTTCCTGAGGTTCTACAATGCCCAGACAGTAGAAACACCCCACAAATGACCCCATTTCGGAAAGTAGACACCCTAAGGTATTCGCTGATGGGCATAGAGAGTTCATAGAAGTTTTTATTTTTTGTCACAAGTTAGCGGAAAATGATGATTTTTTTTGTTATTTATTTTTTCCTTACAAAGTCTCATATTCCACAAACTTGTGACAAAAAATAAAAACTTCCATGAACTCACTATGCCCATCACGAAATACCTTGGGGTGTCTTCTTTCCAAAATGGGGTCACTTGTGGGGTATTTATACTGCCCTGGCATTTTAGGGGACCTAAAGCGTGAGAAGAAGTCTGGAATCAAAATGCCTAAAAAATGCCCTGTGAAATCCTAAAGGTGCTCTTTAGAATTTGGGCCCCTTTGGGCACCTAGGCTGCAAAAAAGTGTCACACATGTGAAAAAAAAACATTGTTGGCTACCTCCTCCTCCTCCATTGCTGCCTCCACCTACAACACCACATTCACCGCCTCCTCAATCTCCGACTCCATATCCACCTCCTTCTCTGAGTTGCAGGTTAATAATTTGTAATTTTTTGTTATTTTATTTTAAGTTATTTCCCTATCCACATTTGTTTGCAGAGCAGTTGTCATGCTCTTAAGCACATTTTACTGCCTTTTACATCACTCTAGCCTTTTCAAGGACTATTTTATAGCAATTTTAATGCAAAAAAGTGCCAATTTTAGTGCCCTAAATTGAAAAAAATCTTATTTTCAATTGTCGGGTGACATTTTACCATTTTTGGCGTATACAAACCCCTGCTGAGCCTGGGTGACAGGGGCCTAAATCTCTCAAAATCCTCTGTTCTATTGCTGGGTGACAAGATCCCCCTTTTGCCGTGAATTAAGCGCTGCTGTGCCTGGGTGACAGGGGCCTCAATCTCTCAAAATCCTCTGTTCTTTTGCTGGGTGACAAGATCCCCCTTTTGCCGTGAATGAACCCCTGCTGTGCCTGGGTGACAGGGGCCTAAATCTCTCAAAATCCTCTGTTCTATTGCTGGGTGACATGAACCCCCTTTTGCCGTGAATAAACCCCTGCTGTGCCTGGGTGACAGGGGCCTAAATCTCTCAAAATCCTCTGTTCTATTGCTGGGTGACATTTATTAAAATGAACCAGGCATGGATACCACAGGACTTGTCCGTACCTTGTGCAGAATAGACATTTATACCAGCCTCAACCATCCATTCTAGTACTCAAGTGCACTTTTTCTTTGTTTTATTTTGTTATATGTCCCAATATTTTGGGAGATACCCCAATTTAAAAATAAAAAATAACACAAATCAGTGTTGGCTACCTATTCCTCCTTCACTGCCGCTTCCACCTACACCGCCACGTCAACCTATACCGCCACATCCACCCATCCACCGCCTCCTCAACCTCCTCCTCCTAGATCCAGATGGTTATTTTAAATTTTTCTGTATTTTATGTTAAGTCATTTCCCTATCCACATTTGTTTGCAGAACATTTGTCATGCTCTTAAGTACATTTTGATGCCGTTTGCAGCCCTCTAGCCCTTTCCAGGACTATTTTAGAGTCATTTTAGTCCCCAAAAGTTCGGGTCCCCATTGACTTCAATGGGGTTCGGGTTTGGGTCAAGTTCGGGTCCCGAACCCGAACTTTTTTTTCAAGTTCAGCCGAACACGTCGAACCCGAACATCCAGGTGTCCGCTCAACTCTACATATAACCCCAATGGAAATCACTACAAGCATGTCTGACAGCCAGAGCTGGAGAGCCACATTTAATAAGAGCTATCACTACTTGATTTGTTTCTATGAATATATTTTTATTGCATATGAATGTATGACACTTCTACCAGTTGATAGTTCCCCTTTCCCTGCCAGCAGAAGGTCTGTAAATGTTCAGAAACCAAGACAGTCACTGAATAAACAGCTCAGAATTAAGACTAACAGGGAGAGGGGGAGGAGGGGGATGCAGCTGCAGTTTCTCTTTCAGTAATCTGTTGAAACAGCTTAAAAGGGAGAAGGAGAAGTTGAAAGTCTTTAGCTCATTACTTCCACTGTTATGTGGTGTTTGTTGTATATAATTTCATAATGTCTCAACAGGGAACCATCGTATTCCCTCTCCTTGGCTCAGTTTTAGCAGATCCAGACTGCTGGAAGACTCCTTATGATTTTAATCCAGAAAACTTCTTGGACCAGAATGGATTGTTCTGCACACATGGTGCTTGGATGCCTTTCTCAGCAGGTACAGTTCTTGATAGGTGGTCTATTCATTTTTCGGTCCATTTTGCACTTTTAAAGAGGCTCTCTCATGACAAACATCTCTTGGAGTGACCACAGTGATCAGACAGCACTCAAGCATTGTGGCTGGCACAGGGTGTACTGTGGCTTTTATGGGGGTATTGTAGCTGATATGGAGGCTAATGTAGCTTTTGTGGTGTCATTGTGTCTGTCTTTAGTGGCACATTGTAGCCTTCATGAATAGACATCCTCATGGGTAAAATATTTGCTTGCAGGAAAAAGGATCTGCCCCGGTGAAGGACTGGCTCGTATGGAAATCTTCCTCTTCTTGACTGCTCTGCTTCAGACGTTCACAATAAAACCTGCAAATCCATCTGACACATATGACCTGTGGACCCTTAGAAGAGCCTTCAGAAAAAAAGGACTTTCTTATTGTTTGAGTGCCTATCCCCGCACATAACAAAGGAAGCACACCAGTAGTAAAAAGTCAGAGAATCTCGACTTGTATTTTCTCTTCGAGAAGTCCAGTTGCTCTGCATTTTTACTACTGATATACCATGACCTCGATGAATGAGAATCTTCATAGATGTATGAAAGGAAAATTCATACTTTCTACACAAATATGGCAACTACAGAAATTGATATTTAGATTCACTGACGCTTTTTCTCTAATTTCTCACTTTTTTAATCACATGACTTTTGTTTTTGTTGATTTCATTATAGAACAAAATGTGGCAAGACAAGTCAACTATAAATTCTACAATTTCTGAATCTTATTTATGGCTTTAATGAAGGGTATAATAAACTTAATAAACTGGTTATCTTAAAGGTGTTATCTAGAATAGAGCTCTGTTTAAGGGCTCATGCACACGACCGTATGCCCTCCGAGACATACTGTCCGAGAGCGGGCCATATGTCCTGGAGCGGCATACATCGTGATCACGGGAGTACACTGCATCATAGATTACAATGATGCTGTGCACGTCGGGCCACCCGTGGGGCTATTGTCCCGCACTCATATGATCTTATTAGTGCGGGACAATAGTTCCGCGGGCAGCTCGATGTGCACAGCATCATTGTAACCTATGATACAGTGCACTTCCGTGCACACAATGTATGCTGCTCCCTGACATATGGCCCGCTCACGGACCGTATATCTAGGAGGGCATACGGTCGTGTGCATGAGCCCTAAGAGAACCTTTCCTTTCTCCTGAGAATTTTCTGTGAGAAAGTAATTAGTTAGCCTGTTAACTCAGTGGTTAGCACTGGTACTTTCCAGCATTGGGGTCCTAGGTTTGGGGGCCTGGGTTTCCTCCGGGTACTCTGGTGTCCTCCCACACTCCAAAGACATACTAATAGGGAGCTTAGATTGTGAGCACCATTGAAGACAGCAAGTAATGTCTGTAAAGAGCTGCACAATATGTCAGAAATATGCAAGACAGCTCTGCCACTGATTTGTCACATAATTTGGTTGCAGATTTGCAACACATTTCACCTTGCAAACGATCAAAAGCCACAGCGAACATTAACACATGTATTAAAAATTCAGCACCACAGGTTAATTTACTCTACAGATTTTATTCTCGCAGGATATGGATGAACTTTCTTAACTCTTAGGATACTGGAGTTTTTTTTATGTTTTTGTGTTTTCATTTTTCTTTCCCATCTTCCTTGAGCCATAACTTTTTTTATTTTTCTGTTCACATAGCTGTATGGGGCTTATGTTTTGCGGGACAAGTTGTACTTTGTAATGCCACCATTTAATATTCCATACAATGTAGTGGGAAGCGGGAAAAAATTGGATGGAATTGGAAAAGAAAACACAATTCTTCCACCGTTTTAAGTTTTTTTTTTTCACGGCGTTCCGTTTGCGGCAAAACTGACCAGTGCTCTTCATTCTCTAGATCAGTACTATTACAATGATACCACATATGCATAGGTTTTTATGTCTAAATAGTGTACAAATAAATCTAAACCTTGAGAAACATTTTTTTATTACATCACCATATTCTGACCCCCATAACTTTTTTGTTTTGTTATATCTACTGAGCTGTGTGGGGGCTCATTTTTTGCAGGACAATCTGTAGTTTTTATTGATACAGTACCATTTGGAGTGTGTGTGACTTTTTCATCATATTTCAATACATTTTTTGGAGTAAGAGAAGCAATGAAAAAAATGGCAAATTGTCCATTTTGACCCGTTTTTCTGTTACGCCAGCCGCATTTTTATATTTTAATAGTACGGGCATTTTCGGTCATGGTGATACCCATAATGTCTTTTTTTTGTTATTTATACATTTAGTTTTTTATTCAATTGAAAGAGGGGTAATTTAGACTTTTATATTTTTTAAATTTTTATATATTTTTAACAGTTTTTTTTTTACTTTTTTTGTTATGCTTTTGAAGCTTTTTTTTTTTTTTAACAATCATGGACTTTTTATATTCATTAATTGTTCAGAATTGTTCATTTCTTATGTTGTCCTGTTTGCCAAAATAAGAATTGTAGATTTAATGCCCTACATCTCTTCAGCGAGACCCAGCGCATTAAAATCAATTACTGGAATCCTCATTGGCCAGAGAGGATGTCGGTAAGAAGCCCGAAAGCCCAAGCTGCCGGGTTTTTCACCCTTTAGATTCCGTGATCTCACTTGATCACGGTATCTAAAGGCTTTAATGTCTGCGATTGGCATCATTGCCAGTCACGGTCATTAGCCGTAGGTCTCTGCTGTTTAAAACAGCTGAGACCTGCAGGCCATGACGCCCATTGCACATGGGAGCGGGCACCATGTTTACCTATTGCTCCAGCGCTGTGCTGGTAACGAAGGGGTAAAAGGGCATCTGTCAGCAGATTTGTACCTATGAAACTGGTTGACCTGTTGCATGTGTGCTTAGCAGCTGAAGGCATCTGTGTTGGTCCCATGTTCATATGTGCCCGCATTGCTGAGAAAAATTGTGTTTTAAAATATGCAAATGTGCCTCTAGGAGCAACGGGGGCATTACCATTAAACCTAGAGGCTCTGCTCTCTCTGCAACTGCTGTATCGTCTGCACTTTGACTGACAGGGCCAGACAGTGTAAATGTGATCACATTCAGGGGCGTAGCTAAAGGCTCATGGGCCCTGGTGCAAGAGTTCAGCTTGGGTCCCCGTTCCTTCTGCTACCTCTGCACCCCCTATAGCTACGCCCCTGATCACATTTACACTGTAATGAGTATAACCAGCACCAGCAGTATTGTATTCACCGCTCCCAGGTCCTACTGTGTACTAATGAGTGCACTGGCATTCTCCCCCCACTTTTATCAGAAAAAAAGAGCAAAAAATACAGTATCTATGCATTTTCCCGCATAAAGGGCAGTAGATAGGTGGGGCTATGTGTCTCTCCGCATAGTGAGGAGCTAGATCAGAGTAGTAAGTGGGGAGGAGGCAGCTAGAACACCGTTGGAGAAGCAAAAATGTAGAGAAAATTTAAGAAAAGAGCAAAAGAAAACTTTACAAAGCATGCCAGTGTTGAGATGAGGGGAAAGTAGATAATCTGTGTAGAAAAGCTGTCTGAACAGGACATTTGGAGTCTCCATAGCTAAATGTTCAGGAGATGTAAGTCTTATCGTAGCTGGACATACTTTACAAGCACACTGTAGAAGTTGCTAAAGATTCACATCCTGCCGAAGACAAGGAATCATTTCTTGTGAGTATAGCAACCAGTAAAGAAAGGTGCAGACTTTAGTCCAATGCTGAGGTCCACTCTGTAGTTGCATAGTGAGAAGTGTTGCACCCGTATTTCTTGATGCTTAGGCTTGAGAATAAAGTGCAGTGTGAGGCAGGGGTGTACAGTCGTGGCCAAAAGTTTTGAGAATTACATAAATATTGGAAATTGGAAAAGTTGCTGCTTAAGTTTTTATAATAGCAATTTGCATATACTCCAGAATGTTATGAAGAGAGATCAGATGAATTGCATAGTCCTTCTTTGCCATGAAAATTAACTTAATCCCAAAAAAACCTTTTCCACTGCATTTCATTGCTGTCATTAAAGGACCTGCTGAGATCATTTCAGTAATCATCTTGTTAACTCAGGTGAGAATGTTGATGAGCACAAGGCTGGAGATCATTATGTCAGGCTGATTGGGTTAAAATGGCAACTTGACATGTTAAAAGGAGGGTGATGCTTGAAATCATTGTTATTCCATTGTTAACCATGGTGACCTGCAAAGAAACGCGTGCAGCCATCATTGCGTTGCATAAAAATGGCTTCACAGGCAAGGATATTGTGGCTACTAAGATTGCACCTCAATCAACAATTTATAGGATCATCAAGAACTTCAAGGAAAGAGGTTCAATTCTTGTTAAGAAGGCTTCAGGGTGTCCAAGAAAGTCCAGCAAGCGCCAGGATCGTCTCCTAAAGAGGATTCAGCTGCGGGATTGGAGTGCCACCAGTGCAGAGCTTGCTCAGGAATGGCAGCAGGCAGGTGTGAGCGCATCTGCACGCACAGTGAGGCGAAGACTTTTGGAAGATGGCCTGGTGTCAAGAAGGGCAGCAAAGAAGCCACTTCTCTCCAAAAAAAACATCAGGGACAGATTGATCTTCTGCAGAAAGTTTGGTGAATGGACTGCTGAGGACTGGGGCAAAGTCATATTCTCCAATGAAGCCTCTTTCCTATTGTTTGGGGCATCTGGAAAAAGGCTTGTCCTGAGAAGAAAAGGTGAGCGCTACCATCAGTCCTGTGTCATGCCAACAGTAAAGCATCCTGAGACCATTCATGTGTGGGGTTGCTTCTCATCCAAGGGAGTGGGCTCACTCACAATTTTGCCCAAAAACACAGCCATGAATAAAGAATGGTACCAAAACACCCTCCAACAGCAAGTTCTTCCAACAATCCAACAACAGTTTGGTGAAGAACAATGCATTTTCCAGCACGATGGAGCACCGTGCCATAAGGCAAAAGTGATAACTAAGTGGCTCGGGGACCAAAACATTGACATTTTGGGTCCATGGCCTGGAAACTCCCCAGATCTTAATCCCATTGAGAACTTGTGGTCAATCCTCAAGAGGCAGGTGGACAAACAAAAACCCACTAATTCTAACAAACTCCAAGAAGTGATTATGAAAGAATGGGTTGCTATCAGTCAGGAATTGGCCCAGAAGTTGATTGAGAGCATGCCTAGTCGAATTGCAGAGGTCCTGAAAAAGAAGGGCCAACACTGCAAATACTGACTCTTTGCATAAATGTCATGTAATTGTCGATAAAAGCCTTTGAAACGTATGAAGTGCGTGTAATTATATTTCACTACATCACAGAAACAACTGAAACAAAGATCTAAAAGCAGTTTAGCAGCAAACTTTTTGAAAACTAATATTTGTGTCATTCTCAAAACTTTTGGCCACGACTGTACACTTAGCCAGCTATAACAGTAGAAGTCTCATATTTTTTCAATCAGTGGCAAGGCATCTCTTATGGCTGTGTGGTTAGGTGCTTTGCCTCTGATACAGAAGGTCGTGGGTTTGAATCCCAGCAGAAGCTTTTCTGAAATACAGGCTAAATTAGAATACACAAGCACTGATTCCATATATGGACATACAGGGCGGGACACAGGAAGAGGCTGCATCGCATGGCTGACATGTAGGTAAGTAGAAGTGTTTTTTTTTTTTTTATTAATACCTGCCATGGGGGGAGCGGGAGCCACTTGATACTGGCACATGGGGAGGGGGTTTGGCACTATGATACACATGGCACTGGCACATGGGGAGGCACCTGATACTGTCACATGTGGGAGGGAGATGGGTTGGCACCTGATACTGGCACATGGGGGGTGGGGGGGGGGGGTTGGCACTATGATACTGGCACTTGGGGGGAAGGAGAGAGGCACTTGATACTGGCAATTTTGGGGGGGGTGGCACTATGATACTGGGACATGGGGGAGGAGAGGCACTTGATACTGGCACTTTTGGGGGGGAGGGGGTGGCACTATGATACTGGGACATGGGGGGGGAGAGAGGCTCTTGATACTGGCACTTTTTTTTGGGGGGGGGTGGCACTATGATACTGGGACTGCCATACATACATGTAATTTTTGTAGAAAACTGTGGCTGAAATGGCCCTTAGCAGCGCTCTCTGAAATGAGCGTTGCTAAGGGCCACCCGTCTTCTATTTGAAAAGGGGAGACGGGCTGTGCGGGAGCTGTGCTTCTGCCTCCTGTGCCCCCGCGGTGGCCACAGGCGTCTTAAAATCGAATGCTCGGGTACACTAACTAACCTGCCTTCCCTGCGATAATCACTCATGAAGACAGATGGACCTTAGCATTTCAGGGGGCCCAAGGAAATTCTTGCCCAGGGTCCAATCAATATTAAAGACGGCCCTGGGTATAATACATAGCACATCACACATGGCATATCTTGAGTGTGTCCAAACTTGCAAGCTACACGGCACACTTAAGAGTATACAGATATAATAACATGCATGAACACAGCAATTACATTACGGGCATGTCCTCAGTCACATAATAATTTAATCAGGTGGTATTGCCACTGCAACATTGTCAATGGTAACTCATGCAACAGAAGATAGTGAAGGATACAGTTGCTGTAAGAGGGGCATGGTTGTTTCAAGTCCTCTTATTAGAAGTTATCAGCAATGTTTTTCTAATCCTGGACAACAGCTTTAACAGCTATGTACACCTTCAGGGGCATTTCGTTATGATTGTATTTTACTCATTTCGGGCTAAAAAATCTATTCTTTAATAGGTCTTTATTAAACATGTTTAGCCGTTTCTGAGATACAGGGTTAAGAATCAGTCTGCAGGCTATCAGTTTCTGTTTTCTTTGTAACTGTAGCTCTTATATCTAATCTCCTGAACCCTTAAACACCTATTTAAGCCATATTCTTATCAGTTTAAAAAGTATTGAGCTATAATGTGTGCTCATGAGTTCAGGAGATCAGAGATAAAAGCTACACATGAGTTGTCAGATGCTAACAGACAAATTTTTAACCCTGTATCTCAGAAACGACAGAACATTTTTAATAAAGACTTATTGAAAAAATTATTTTAACCCAAAATTAGATCACAAAACAAAAATTGCCCCAAAGGTATCCATAGCCTTTAATCATTGAGTGATGAAGAGGTCACAACATATGCTAGACAATTCTAATCATGAAGTTCATTGCATAGTCTTTAGGGTGTTTGGACTGAGCTGCCACTGGGTCCACCCAAAAGAAGCAATGAGGATTATGGATACCCCTTAGGCCAAATGAAATCTGATGAGTTCATAAACTATATCAACGTGTAGTGGGTCTGGTATACATTAATCATAAGGTTTCTGGCTTTTATCTCAGTCAGTTTAAAAAAAAAAAAGAAATCCATATAGTGTTTCTTTACAATACAAGGAGGTACTTTATAAGTATTCTAACACTATGGGTTTATTACATATCTTGGGGTAAATCATTACTAGCGTTCTGGCAAACTTTAGACCCTGATTTCTCATACCTTCTGTCTTGAAAAGGTAGGGCCAAGTGCAGCCCTGTTCTCCACCCCCACCACTGTCCCTACCTACTTGCACAACTGGACGACAATCCCTTCTTAGCTAAATGCAGGGGCTTAAACCACACTGGGAAAAGAGTAGTAAGAAATTTGAAAAACAGACAGGCAAAACCAGGACCAGATCAGGATCCCAAATCAGATATAAATACAAAGCAAAGTAAAACAAGGAGAAAACTTCAGAGACAAAGTCAGCCGGCAAAGGTGAGGTCACAACAAGTAACAGGAGGTCATGTTAGAGGCAAAATCTGTAATCCAAAGCAATGTTGAAGTCAGCAGGCAAAGGTCAGTGATCCAGGGTAGCACATAGCTAGCTAGTGAGGCTTATAAAACCAATCACAGTCACCTGTGGCCTGCAGCTGCCTGTTTATTCTGGAACCATGTGATGATGGCACAGAGTCTGATTGGTACGGTGTCCTGGCTCCATGATAGATTGAGCAACCACACTGTCAGCAGGCCTGTTTGTCATAGCAACAGAGTGACGCCTGTGATGCCACCATATTGTGGTTGGACTTCCTCCCTGTCGATATTCTTTAAAAAAAGACTTGCGCGCTCTTATTGTGTGCGCCTCAAGAAAATCTTCAGAATCCGCCATTTTCTCATGGTATAAACGGCCAAAACTCTTGTGTTTTTGATTAATTCTCTTCTTGACTACTGTTACTCATTACTAATCCGTCTTCCTCTCACTAAAATCTCCCCCCTTCAGTCTGTCCTAAGTGCAGCAGCCAGGATCATCTATCACCGATGCCTCAGCACTGTGCCAGTCCACCACAGAATGCCGTTCAAACTTCTCACCCTCACCCACAAAACCTTCCACAAGGCCTCACCTCCATGCATCTCCTTCCTCATTTACTTCTACCACCCTACTTGTGCTCTGCGTTCTGCCAATGATCTAAGATTCAAAGATAAAATAAACTTAGGCACTCCTTAAGAATTGCTTAAAGTATCGTGTTCTGCCAATGATCTAAGATTCAAAGATAACATATACTTAGGCACTCCTTAAGAATTGCTTGATCGTGTTAATTTTTATTTGGTTTTCATGTGAAAGGCAACTTATTCATGTACATGTGACGTTTCGGTCCTACATAGACCTTTTTCAAACACTTGTCTGGGGGAGAAGAACAGAACTGGATCGCACATCCACAATGCTATGCTGTGATCTAACTCGCTTCTCAGCGCTATATTAAAGTGTACAGCCCCCCATACTGCATGCTGTACAAGAGGCATTAGTGTACATTTTGATCAAAAGGCATAAGCCCACTCACCACGCCAAGGTCGTCTCTTTGAGTGGGACCAACTCTGACAAAAAGGCGCGGTGACAAAGCGGCACTGCCCTAGTAGGCGATGGGACCCAGGAGTCAAACAGCACCTCTGCTGTATGCCAATACCACCCCTGGCACTGGGTCCCACCAACCCACCAGTACAGCACCACAAAAACAAAGGCCACCACACAGTACTGCACCATGTGGACAGTTGTCTAACACAACATGTCCATTGCTATCAGGAGCTACAGGTCAATGACCACTTCTATGCAGACTTCTGTGATTAAAACCACCTGTGCCGAATGAGAGGAGTGCTGATACCAGTAGTAAGGAAGAAAGATACAAATAATTGTCTGGGGGAGAAGAACAGAACTCGATCGCACATCCACAATGCTATGCTTTAATCTAACTCGCTTCTCAGCGCTATATTAAAGTGTACAGCCCCCCATACTGCATGCTGTACAAGAGGCATTAGTGTACATTTTGATCAAAAGGCATAAGCCTACTCACCACGCTAAGGTCGCCTCTTTGAGTGGGACCTACTCTGACAAAAAGGCGCAGCGACAATGCGGTGACAAAGCGGCACTGCCCTAGTAGGCGGTGGGACCCAGGAGTCAAACAACACCTCTGCTGTATGACAATGCCACCCCTAGAACTGGGTCCCACCAACCCACCAGCACAGCACCACAAAAACAAAGGCCACCACGCAGTACTGCACCATGTGGACAGTTGTCTAACACAACATGTCCATTGCTATCAGGAGCTACAGGTCAATGACCACTTTTATGCAGACTTCTGTGATTAAAACCACCTGTGCCGAATGGGAGGAGTGCTGATACCAGTAGTAAGGAAGAAAGATACAAATAATTGTCTGGGGGAGAAGAACAGAACACTCCTCCCATTCGGCACAGGTGGTTTTAATCACAGAAGTCTGCATATAAGTGGTCATTGACCTGTAGCTACTAGGGCAGTGCAGCTTTATCACCACATTGTCGCTGCACCTTTTTGTCAGAGTTGGTCCCACTCAAAGAGGCGACCTTGGCGTGGTGAGTGGGCTTATGCCTTTTGATCAAAATGTACACTAATGCCTCTTGTACAGCATGCAGTATGGGGGGCTGTACACTTTAATATAGCGCTGAGAAGCGAGTAAGATGAAAGCATAGCATTGTGGATGTGCGATCCAGTTCTGTTCTTCTCCCCCAGGCAGTGGCGTTGCTAGGGCTGGTGTCACCCGGTGCAGTAGAAAATAGTGTCACCCCAGTCCACTTCTTGCTCCTCTGCAGAAAGCTTTCTAGCAAAAGCATCCGAAGAATCAGCTTGATAAATTGGCGGAGTGTCTTTTGATGAACCCTGGCCATCATCTGGTCTTTTGACATACTTGAGCATGGATCCAGCAAGGGTTTTGATTGCTTGAATTTTTGCCTCTTTTGTTCTCCTTTGCTGGAATCCACTTGGCCTCTTTGACTTATGCACTCCATGTGGCATAGTGGAATATTCGCTTAGGAATTCAGACTTTGCTTTCTGAAATCCATTTGAAAAAAGGACAGCATGAAAACATATAATTTGTCTCTTGTGCTTCTCATATTTTGCTAATCGTATGGATAAACCATATAATACACCGTCGTTTGATTTAACTTTGTGGGGGTGCTAGCAGACAGATCGCCGATGGGAAAGGGGGGTGCTAGTGGCAGGTCTGGTGGAAGTATTTTTGCCAACACAAGCAAAGCTACACTTTGGCGCATTCTTCCCCTTCCCCCCCCCCCCCAGAACTCCCCCTAACACCAGTATCCGGAGCCCACTCCAATCTCACAAACTCCCTACTGCCGCCTGCCGCCTCGGCTCCAGTCACACACCCCTGACCCTGTGTGCTGCTCTCTGTGTGAGTGAGGGGCTGTGCCGCCGTACGGCACATGTAGCACACAACACATCTGTCAGAACACCCACCCGCAGTGGCGGATCCAGAGCCTGGTCTCAGGAGGAGCACTTCCAGATTGTTTTGTGTCGGCAGACAGAAAATAATAGCAGGCTCAGGCTGGCAAGGCAACTTGAATTATGCTAAAATCATTGGGCTAGGGCCATTTTAATGAACTCTTTTAGTGTGACAGTCGATTTGCATGTGGTCATCACAGGACTGTCGTGCCGGCCATTAGGCCATAGTAGTGTCACTATGACACTATGGCCGGTGTGATGGTCCCGTGATGACCACATACAAATTGACGGTCACACTAAAAGATTAACTGTAGGCTATATTACAGAAGGCTGGTCCTGGTGGTAAGTGGTGCGGCCTGTGTTCTACAAGGCTAATTTACATTACTGAGAAATACAGGGCACACTACAGCATAATATACTGGAATCTACAGTATACACTGTAAATATATCAGTCCTCAAACCAAATAATAACACTGCCATACAATGACCAGATAACACCTCCATACAGTGACTGGATATAGGATATAAGGGGGCACAGTATAGAGCAGTGATGGTGAACCTTTTAGAGACCGAGTGCCCAAACTGCAACCCAAAACCCACTTATTTATCAAAAAGTGCCAACATGGCAATTTAACGTGAATACCAATATGGTCTGTCTTCCATGTACTTTATCATTTACATAGCTGTAATATCCAGCCTACAGTCAATGCGCTGCCTGTGCTGTTTATAGCGCGCCCTGCACTGATGAATGGCAGAAAAAGTCTAAGGCATATTGGTACACCATAGACTTTTTCCCACGGGGTGGGATGGGTGCCCACAGAGAGGGCTCTGAGTGCCTGACATCTCTCCAGGTCCAACCTAGAGTCCAGGTTAAAGTTTGGAAATTCTCCCCGCCCCCAAATATAATTAAGTAGGCCGCAGAGCGGCACAATGACAGAGTGTGGATGTGGAATCAGCATGAGGAGACCACAGAGTGGCCCAATGACAGAGTCTAGAGTTGGAGTCAGCAGCAGCAGTGTCAGGAGAAAGCCAACGAGTGGCACATTGACCGAGTCTGGAGTTGGCAGCATCAGGAGAAGGCCACCGAGTGGCACAAGCACAGAGTCTGGAGTTCAGGGCAGCAGCATCAGGAGAAGGCCACGAGAGGCAAAATTACAGAGTGAGGAGTTGGCAGCAGTATGAGAAGGCCAAAGAGTGGCACAATGATAGAGTCTGGAGGTGGCGACAGGAGCAGCATCAGGTGGATACCACAAAGTGGTCAAGGTGAAATAGTGTGGAGAGGGCAGCAGCATTAGCATCAGAAGACCACAGAGTGGCAAGGTGACATAGTGTGGATATGGCAGAAGCATCAGCATCAGGATACCACAGAGTGGCAATGAGAGTGTGAATGTGGCAGCAGCATGAAGAGACCACAGAGCGGTACAATGACTGAGTCTGGAGGTGGCGGCATCTTAAGGGGCGGCGTCATAACGGCCGATGCCCAGGCCGCGCGCTCATCTTCATAACTTTCCACTCCCCCTTTCACCCAGAAGGCCCGCCCAGTGTCTTCAGCTTGTCCTCCTCCTCCAGTGGCCAAATCCCTCGCCTGCGCCGAGGATCCGGATGCCCGCAGGCCCGTACAGTGACACTCCTGCAAGCGCCGCATCGGAGGGCTGTTCAGAGCTCCAAGAAGAGGCGTGCCGTGTTGGAGCTGCCAGCCTGCCTACCTCCTGACTTTGGCAATAGCAATATTTTTACAGCACAGTATGTGTCCCCTATATTTTTATATAATAAATAAAGAGTCCCACATAATGTGGGCAAAATATACCTAATTACATAACATTCCCAATACATAAACTTATTTTTATGTGGAAAATGGTGCCAGGTGGTGTACCATAATAAAAATGCCAGGGTACACCCCCTGGCACCTAAGAGTATCACTAATAAAAATGTAAAATAGCCTTTTTTTCCCAAAAAATAAATGTATTTATTGGGAATGTTATGTAATTAGGTATATTTTGCCCACATTATGTACTGTGGGACTCTTTGCACCGGCCCTGTCACGTGGACGTGGCCAGGGCCTGTGCAAGGATTTTTTGGCAACACAAGCGAAGCTACATCTTGGCGACCCCCCCCCGCCAGCAGCTCACCTGGTCCTGGTTCTGTCTGCAGCAGCTGGCTTCTCCTCTGTGTGGTCCTGATATCTTCGCTCTGCTTCAATATGGTTTGAGGACTGTACTTTTCGCCCTATAAGACGCACATAGGTTCTAGAGGAGTATAATAAGAAACAATATTTTCCATTATACCTCAGGTCAGACCACCAATCAGACCCCCAATGTTAATCATACCTCAGATCAGCCCCCCATATCAGCCGTCAGCCCTCATCCATCATGCCCCTCATGTCAGCCCCCATCCATCATGCCCCTCATGTCAGCCGTCAGCCCCCATCCATCATGCCCCCCATGTCAGCCGTCATGCCCTCATGTCAGCCGTCAGCACACCATGTCAGGCGTCAGCGATCAGCCCCCCATGTCAGCACCCCATCCATCATGCCCATGTCAGCCGTCAGCACCCCATCCATCATGCCCATGTCAGCCCCCATCCATCATGCCCCCCATGTCAGCCATCATGCCCCCATGTCAGCCGTCATGCCCCCATCCATCATGCCCCCCATGTCAGCCATCATGCCCCCCATGTCAACCGTCAGCACCCCATCCATCATGCCCATGTCAGCCGTCAGCACCCCATACATCATGCCCATGTCAGCCCCCATCCATCATGCCCCCCATGTCAGCCATCATGCCCCCATGTCAGCTGTCATGCCTCCATCCATCATGCCCCCCATGTCAGTCGTCATGCCCTCATGTCAGCCGTCATGCCCCTCATATCAACCGTCAGCACCCCATCCATCATGCCCATGACAGCCGTCAGCCCCCATCCATCATGCCCCCCATGTCAGCCGTCATGCCCTCATGTCAGCTGTCAGCACTCCATCCATCATGTCAGCCGTCAGCCCCCATCCATCATGCCACCCATGTCAGCCATCATGCCCCCCATGTCAGCCGTCAGCACCCCATCCATCATGGCCATGTCAGCCATCAGCCCCCATCCATCATGCCCCCCATGTCAGCCGTCAGCCTCCCATCCATTATGCTCCCTAATGGGGGACAATGTTGGAGTCTGCACCATCAGGGGGGGTGACATGATGAGGGACAATGTTGGAGTCTGTGCCAAAGAGGGGTGACGGTGACAAGATGACATCCCCCCTTCCCCATGGCACAGACTCCAACATTGTCCCTCCCTTCATGATTGTTCCGGGTCCCCTCATCATGTCATCCATGATCCCCTCCCCCCATGGGTGGCACAGACATTTCTTCTCTTCCCCTCCAGGCTCCATGGCACAGACATCTTTGTACATTTTGTCCCCCATCTCCCCCTCTCTGTTACAATTACAATACACTTAAAGTACCTGATATATCACTGGGGTCTGGCTGGAGTGGGGTCGGTTGGGTCCTGACTCCAGTCTCAGCTGGCTCTGCCTTAAAGTGTCTTCTCCAGACTAGAGTCCAGCATGGTCGGCCAACAAGTAGTGCCTCAGTCACTCAGTCCTCTGTGTTCTTCTGCTGCCAGCCTGGAGAGGCAGCTTTTACAGGCCACAGCAGACAGAGCAGCTCCGCCTCCGTCCATCCAGAGTCCTCCAGACAACTGAGCATGCGGTGCCGTCCGCGGCGGCCCCACTGACAGTCAGTCACGCCTCCTTTGGCCTGAGTGCCGCACGGCACAAATGTAGGCTGGACAGCCACCGCCCGCCCGCCAGACAAGACAGTAGCAGCCTGCAGCCGCACTGTAAGTAAGTAGTTAGTAAGGCCCCCGCACTTACTGCAGTGCAATTTCAATGTGTTACATAATTTAATTAATCACCTAGGTAGGTCTGGCTGGCGGCTGCTGCTACAATGGGGTGTCACCTGCCCCCGCCAGGGGCGGGTGACACCCCATTGTAGCAGCAGCCGCCAGCCAGACCTACCTAGGTGATTAATTAAATTATGTAACACATTGAAATTGCACTGCAGTAAGTCAGTCCGGTGGTCGGGTGACACCCCTCAGACTGGTGTCACCCGGTGCGGCCCACACCCCCCGCACCCCCCTTGCAACGCCACTGCCCCCAGATAACCTTTTTCAAACACTAGTTGCCATAAGAAGAGAAGAGGGAAATGTGCTTTGAGGAAGGTGACTTATCACCATGTGTTCAGGAGACACGAAAACTCAAGCAATTCTTAAGGCGTTCCTAAGTTTATTTTATCTTTGCTTGCTACAGGGGTGGGACCCCACTAGAGCACCCAACAAACAGGACACAAGTGCCACATCCTACCAAAGATTAACATCCTTCATAATTCGAACCTCTCACTCCAGTCTTAAAAAACTTTTCTCAAGCTGCAGCAGCTCTCTGAAATGTACAATCAGGTTAATCCCCAACTTCCGTAAGCTTCAAACGTGCCGGGAGACTTGTCTAAATCTTCACAACCACCTCATTATTTAGGACCTAACTCTTCACACTACGCACCACTCTAGTACGAAGATGGCTGGACAACTTTATAGTAATGATGCCTACTTAGCTCCCCCCATGAATCATGCCCCCTTAGTGCTATAGTGCCCCTAGTGTTGCCCCTTGATATCCTCACACAGCATGATGCCTCCTTAGCGCCTCCCCACCCAGAATGATTCCCCCTTAATGACTTCTTCCACAGTATGGTATACCCTAAGTGTCCCCATCACATCAGGATGCCCCCCACACAGAATGATGCCCCCTAAGTGACCCCACATGGTATGATACCCCATACAGCATGTTGACCCTTTACATTCCCACCAAACAACCTGATTCCCTCAAGTAGCCCAGAAGAGCACAATACCC
This sequence comes from Bufo bufo, assembly GCF_905171765.1. Taxonomy (NCBI): domain Eukaryota; kingdom Metazoa; phylum Chordata; class Amphibia; order Anura; family Bufonidae; genus Bufo; species Bufo bufo. The sequence goes on from NC_053394.1 coordinate 413,009,237, forward strand.
CTTAAATGCCCCACATGCACAATACCCTATTAAGTGCTCCACACAGTATGATGTTCCCTAAGTCAACAATACATAATAGAATTTCTTCTAAGTGCCCCCATACAGCATGATACCATATTTAGTGCCTCCACACAGTATGATTCCCCTCTTAAGTGTTCCCCCCCAAATGGGATGTCCATCTGTCATCACCTACCTGGATGTGTAGATGTGCGCTTGTCAGATGAAAGAAACGCACTTGACCCTATGTTGGTATGTGCCCCCAATTCTGAAAAAATAAGCCTTTGTAGTTTATGCAAATGAACCCCTAGGTGCAACAAGGGTGTTAACGTTGCACCTCATTTCACCAGAAGCTACATCAGTTTCTGTGCCAGCCATGTATCCCCCTTTTCCCCCCTTTGACCAAAAGGGCCAGGCAGTGTAGATGTAAATTTCCCCAGGGCCTGAAAACTCACGGCTGTGCAGTACAGGACTGGAGATCGCTGGGCAAATGGAATGGACCTCTGCCAATAACAACCAGATTGGCTAAGGCTACTTTCACACTAGCGTTTTTCTTTTCCGGCATAGAGTTCCGTCCTAGGGGCTCTATACCGGAAAATAACTGAGCAGTTTTATCCCCATGCATTCTGAATGGAGAGCAATCCGTTCAGGATGCATCAGGATGTCTTCAGTTCAGTCTTTTTGACTGATCAGGACAGAGATAAAACCGCAGCATGCTACGGTTTTATCTCCAGCCAAAAAAACGGAACACTTGCCTGAATGCCGGATCCAGCATTTTTTTCCATAGGAATGTATTAGTGCCTAATCTGGCATTCAAAATACCGGAATGCCAGATCCGTCCTTATGCGCAGACCGAAAAAAAGGTAAAAAAAATGAATGCCGGATCCTTTTTTCTGGATGACACTGGAAAGACAGATCCAGCATTTCAATGCCATTGTAAGACAGTTCAGGATCCTGATCAGTCTTACAAATGCCATCAGTTGACATACGTTTTGACGGATCCGGCAGGCAGTTCCGGAGACTGAACTGCCTGCTGGATCACTCTGACTCAAGTGTGAAAGTACCCTAAAGCATACGATGAGGGCTATAAAAGTGGAAGTATCAGGAAACTGGCAAAAATTGTAGCATAAAGTGCTACAGAATTTCCTATTGCTGTGTTCTACATGAATCAGGATAAGTTCACATCACAATATAAAAACGGATCCTTTAAAAGTTTAAAAGAACAGATCCTGTAAAAAAAAAACTGATCCTGTGTATATTTGGCATCAATTTCAGCCATTTCCGTCTGAGATCATTTTTTTTAGACGGGGGAAAAAAAGTCCTGCATGCAGTACATTTTTTTTCCTGTCTAAAAAAACTGATTTTAGAAGGAAATGGCTCAAATGGATGCCAAATGTGCATAGCTGATGCACAGGATCCATTTTTCCTTTATTTTTCTGTTCTTCTGACAGATCAGAAGAACAGAAAAATAAATGGTGATGTGAACTTAGCCTTAGAGGTTGTCCTATTGAAAAACTGAACATGGTGCCAAATCACTAGAAATCCCCATTATGGTAAGGACTCGGAGGATCCAAATGCTAATCACCAAGCTCTACTGGGCTGCCCTTGTCAACCATACACTTTAGATATTTGTTAGCAGATTCCCTGAATTTCCAGGTGATCTATCAATGTGTGGATCATGTAGGTGGACTAGTTAGTTTTTAACCATTACAATACAATCTATCTTTAGGAGAAAATTGGTGCTAGACATCGGCAAGATGCGTATTTATCTATTTTACTCATTAATAATAATGTTTATTTATATAGCGCCAACATATTCCGCAGCTCTCTACAGTTTAGGGGTTTATGTACAAACAGTCATAAATATCATAGCAACAAACAAGTCAATAATTAGATCAAGAGGAATGAGAGCCCTGCTCGCAAGAACTTACAATCTATGAGGAGATAGGGGGTGACACAAAAGGTAAAAGTGCTTGTTTTGTATAATGGTCCAGCCATCTTGAGAAAATAGGGGAGCTGCATGAGCCAGTCAGCAGCCGATATCTGTAGTGCTTCTGGGTGCATAGTTGTGGTGGAGAGTTTGGTGCAAGACGAGGTTCAGAAAATAGTGATAAATTAGTTATATATGGAGAGGAGTTAAATCAGGAGATGTGATAGGCCACCCTAAAAATATATTTTTTTTAGGGAGCAACTAAAACTGTGTAAATTGCGATTTAACCTAATTTATTGGGGTAGGGCATTCCAGAGAATTGATTCAACTCTTGAAGCCAGAAGTGAGAGGTTCGGATTATGGTAGATGTCAATCGTAAATCGTTTGCAGAGCATAGAGCACAGGGAGGGTGATAGAGATGTGGGAGGAGATATAGGAGGGGGGTGCAGGTCTATGGAGAGCTTTGTGGGTGAGAACAAGCAATTTAAATTGAATCCTGTACTGTATGGACAACCAGTGCAATGACTGGCACAGAGTTTAGTCATCGGAGTAGCGGCTAGACAGATAGGTGACCCTGGCTGCTGCATTAGGGATAGATTGAGGAGGGGAAAGTCTGGTGAGGGGGAGGACAAATAATAGTAAGTAGACTGAGAGTTGTGGATGAGTTGTGGATAGAAGGCATGTCCCACAGTCTGTGGCTCTCCATAATTCATTTGCAGCACTTTCAGAGTGCAAGAGCAACATGGAGGATGGCTCAAGCACAGTGGGTGAGAAACAATCATCTCCCATGCCTAAAGTATGTAAGACTGCAGCCAAAGACAAAAAGGAGAAGGTGAGGATTGATAGTAAGCAGCTGTTGGTGGGCGATTCTATCATAAGAGGTGTGAAGTTTGAGGAGAATGGTGTTGTGAGATGTCTCCCTGGTGCTACCGCTAGCAGGGATAGACGACGGATCCTTAATATTGTTAGGCAAGCAAAGCAGGAAAGGGAAGTGGATGTTATTCTCCATCTTGGGACAAATGATCTGGCTTGCAATGAGGTTTCAAAGGTGAAAGAAGCTTTTCACACACTTGGAAAGGATATACGGGAGGTTGCATCAACTGTTTCATTCTCTGCAGTTTTGCCTGTGCATAACCTTCAGCATGACAGGAAGATGCGCATTAAGGAATTCAATGTATGGCTTGGTAAATGGTGTCTGAACCAAGGGTTTGGCTTTGTGTCTCATGTTAGCTCTTGTTGGAATGGAAAAGAACTGTACAAGAAAGATGGTTTGCATCTTTCTCTCAAAGGAACGAATGTCCTCGGTGAACAGTTCCAGGTATTTGCTAAGAAGCATTTAAACTAGGAAAGGGGGGCAAAAGAGTGATAATCCAGCAGTCCAACTGCCCCCCGGAACAATGCCAGAAGAGGCCAGTAGCACAAAGGTTAAGAAATTACAAGCTCAGAGTCTTGTCTACAAATGCTCGCAGTCTAGGGAATAAGATCAATGAACTTGAGGCTATAATGGCATCTGAGAATATAGATGTAGTGGCTGTTACTGAGACGTGGTTCAAGGGGAGTAATGACTGGGATATATCAAAACCAGGGTTCTCTCTATACAGAAAAGACAGAGAAGGCAAGAAGGAGGGAGGGGTGGCCCTGTATGTGAAAGATAACATAAAATCTAATTTGATACAAGTTAGCGAGAACAATTTAGAGTCAGTTTGGGTTACCGTGCAGCTTGATAATCATAAGGTAACTCGGGTAGGTGTGATATATAGACCACCTAGCCAAGTCAAAGAATTAGATGATCTATTAGTTGAGGAAATAGCTAAAATGACATTGAAGGGGGAAGTTATCATTATGGGAGACTTCAATCTTCCAGATGTAAACTGGAAAACCAAAATAGCTAGTTCTGCCAGGAGTACAGATATTCTAAATTCCCTACTGGGATTATCTCTACAGCAAGTAGTGGAGGAGCCAACCCGGAAGGAGGCCATTTTAGATTTAGTATTCACAAATGGGAATTTGGTATCTGATATTACTGTAGGGGAAAGCTTGGGATCTAGGGATCACCAGTCAGTGTGGTTTACTATAAGTACAGTGACTGAGTCAGACCACACAAAAACAAAAGTTTTAGATTTTAGAAAAACAGACTTTTCTAAAATTAGATTAGTGGCATACAAGTCCCTATCAGACTGGAACAGTTTCATTGGAGTCCAGGAGAAATAGGACTACTTAAAATTGCATTAGGCTTGTCAGTAAAAGCAAAAAAAAGGAAGAGACCACTGTGGTACTCAGCAGAAGTGGCCAAAATCATTAAAAACAAAAAAATAGCATTTAGGAATTATAAAAAAAAACAAAACGAGGATGACAGACAAATTTATAAGATTAGGCAGAGAGAGGCCAAACAAGTTATAAGAGCTTCCAAAGCACAGGCAGAAGAGAAATTAGCTCAGTCAGGGAAAAAAGGCCAGAATGCATTCTTCAGATACATAAATGAAAAAAGGAAACTAAAACAAGGAATTACCAAATTAAAAATAAAAGAAGGAAGGTATATGGAAGAAGATTAAGAACTAGCTGACTGCCTCAATGAATATTTCTGTTCAGTTTTTACAAAGGAAAATGAAGGAGAAGGACCTCAGTTAGGAAAGAAGACTAATGAATCTTTTGATGCATGTGTCTTTACAGAGGAAGAGGTTCTAAGTCAGCTGTCTAAAATTAATACAAATAAGTCACAGGGACCTGATGGGATACACCCAAAGCTATTAAAAGAGTTCAGCGTTGAACTAGCAAAACCATTAACAGATTTATTTAACCAATCGCTGGCAACAGGAGTCGTCCCAGAAGATTGGAAATTAGCAAATGTTGTGCCCATTCACAAGAAAGGTAGTAGGGAGGAATCGGGCAACTATAGGCCAGTAAGCCTGACATCAATAGTGGGGAAATTAATGGAAACTATACTTAAGGAGAGGATTGTGGAACATCTAAAATCCCATGGATTGAAGGATGAAAAACAGCATGGGTTTACTTCAGGGAGATCATGTCAAACTAATCTTATTGATTTTTTCGATTGGGTGACTAAAATAATAGATGGAGGAGGTGCAGTAGACATCGCTTATCTAGACTTTAGTAAGGCTTTTGATACTGTCCCACATAGAAAGCTTATCAATAAAGTGCAGTCTTTGGGCTTGGACTCCCATATTGTTGAATGGATTAGGCAGTGGCTGAGGGACAGGCAACAGAGGGTTGTAGTCAATGGAGTATATTCAGACCAAGGTCTTGTTACCAGTGGGGTACCTCAGGGATCTGTTCTGGGACCCATATTGTTTAATATCTTTATCAGCGAAATTGCAGAAGGCCTCGATGGTAAGGTGTGTATTTTTGCTGATGACACAAAGATTTGTAACAGGGTTGATGTTCCTGGAGGGATACACCAAATGGAAAAGGACTTAGGAAAACTAGAGGAATGGTCAAAAATATGGCAACTAAAATTTAATGTTGATAAGTGCAAGATAATGCACCTGGGACGTAAAAACCCAAGAGCAGAATATAAAATCAGTGATACAGTCCTAACCTCAGTATCTGAGGAAAGGGATTTAGGGGTCATTATTTCAGAAGACTTAAAGGTAGGCAGACAATGTCATAGAGCAGCAGGAAATGCTAGCAGAATGCTTGGGTGTATAGGGAGAGGAATTACCAGTAGAAAGAGGGAGGTGCTCATGCCGCTCTACAGAGCACTAGTGAGACCTCATTTGGAGTATTGTGCTCAGTACTGGAGACCATATCTCCAGAAGGATATTGATACTTTGGAGAGAGTTCAGAGAAGAGCTACTAAACTGGTACATGGATTGCAGGATAAAACTTACCAGGAAAGATTAAAGGACCTTAACATGTATAGCTTGGAAGAAAGACGAGACAGAGGGGATATGATAGAAACTTTTAAATACATAAAGGGAATCAACAAGGTAAAAGAGGAGAGAATATTTAAAAGAAGAAAAACTGCTACAAGAGGACATAGTTTTAAATTAGAGGGGCAAAGGTTTAAAAGTAATATCAGGAAGTATTACTTTACTGAGAGAGTAGTGGATGCATGGAATAGCCTTCCTGCAGAAGTGGTAGCTGCAAATACAGTGGAGGAGTTTAAGCATGCATGGGATAGGCATAAGGGCATCCTTCATATAAGATAGGGCCAGGGGCTATCCATAGTATTTAGTATATTGGGCAGACTGGATGGGCCAAATGGTTCTTATCTGCCGACACATTCTATGTTTCTATGTTTCTATGTAATCAAGGCGGGAATGGATCAGGGCAACAATGAGAGTTTTTGTTGTTTCCATAAGGATAAAGGGGCAGAATTTAGAGATATTTTTGAGATGTAGGCGACAAAAGCGGGCAAAAGATTGAATATAGGGGGTGAAGGAAAGATCAGTGTAAAACATAACACAGAGAAAGCGGGCATGCTGCCTAGACTTTATGGCTGTGCCATACACTGAGAGGGAGATAGATGAGTGGTGACAGCTGGAGAGAGAGACTGGAGTAGGTGTGAGGGAATGTGGTCAGAAGTGCAAGTGGTAAGCCAAGAAGAAGAGAGGAGCCTGGAGACTTCTTCCATGACTGGGTCAATGATGATTGTGGAGTGTCTGTAAGTGTATGAGGGTCAATGGCCTGTAGATTTCTGAAAGTGTAATAAGTAGGAGTGTGCGGGGATGGGTGAAGATTTGAGTGATGTTGTGGAGTGGCAGAGGTGAGTTATGAAAGTTAAAGCTGAACAAAGGCTATAACTGGAAAAAATTATAAGATTTTAAAAGTAACAAATCAGAATATCACAGACAAAAAAATGAATTTCCATATAAAACGGAGCTTTTACTTTTAAATGTTAAAATAATACACCATATAAATAAAGAAAATAATCGTGAACTATGTCAGATAAATAGACAAAGCCTTGCTTTGGAAGTGCAGATGATAATACAATCCAATAAACAAAAATGCAATAACCGTAGACCTGGACAATGGATATACGTGAGGTGAAGTCAGGACAGGGGAGGGGGAAAAAATCCCTAATGTATCCCTCAACGTTACCCCTGCCTACAGGCGGAGCACCCACCCCAAAATGGGCGACCCCAACCCTTCGGTGGCTAAGCCCTCACGGTCACCTACTGTAACCCTGCCAGTGGAATTTTCAGGTTCTTGTCCCTTTACAGGTACTTGTCCTGACGCGTTTCCCCAGTGTCCGTAAAACTGGTTCATCAGGAAACCAAGGATAAAGTAATTTTTAGAAGCTGGGAGATCGAACTGTTTATGGGGATATTAAAGTCTTCCAAGATAAGGGACAGGAAGTGTTGTAGCCAGGCAGCAAAGTGATCCTGGAACTGAGTGGGTGAGCCAGAGGGATGGTATACAACCAGTACTCTGAGGGAGAGGGGATGGAAGAGCTTGAGGGTCTGGATCTCAAAAGAAGGTAATAAGAGTGACAGAACCTGGGGGGATGACCTCGAAAGTCTATTGTGGGGACAGGAGTATGCCGACTCTGCCACCATGTCTGTTCTAAGGTCTTGGGGTATAGGAGAAGTGTAGGCCGCTGTAGTAAAGAGCAGCAGGGAAAGCTGTTTCAGATTCCAGGTTTCAGTGAGGGCCGGCAGGTTAAGAGAGTTAGTAAGGAAGAAGTTATAAATGTAGGGCAGCTTGTTACATGCAAACAGTGGATTCCAGAGCACACAATTAAAAGAGGGAAGAGAAGGCAGACAACTAATGTTAAAGGGGTTGTCTCATCTTATGAAGTGATACTTATGTTGTGTAATAACCTAATAGAAGTAACTTACCAATATACTCTATGTGACCATAATGCCTCCTGTTCTCACTTCTCCCAATTTTCCTTGTCATTATAAACTGCTCGTCTCTAGGGGATACGACTACCACTGCAATGCCTTAGCGGTGGCCGCGCTTGCGCTGTGAAAAGAGCCAAAGCCGATCTTTCTGGTGGCTGGGATAGTGGGGACGAGCGCTAGTCTAACGCGCATGCGCATTAGCTCACGCCCCCAGCCACCTCGTATTGCTTGAGTCTGAAGTGCCTTTTGGTATTAACCTCATTTGTGGTATGGAGCTGCTACGGTGCTGCGCCCCCCCAGCTATCCTTCTGCTGAGCCGACCGAGGCTGCTACTGAATGATTAATAGCCCTAAGAGAGGATGTTCAGGGCACCGCCCCCTAGAGAACCCGAAAGTCCGAACCTGCTGCGCTGAACACAGAAGGTGTAATGACCGACGTCACGCACAGGGAGGAAAACAGAGAAAGCCCTGCCCAAGGGAGAGGGAAAGGTGGTGACCCCTAACTCACCTTGCGGCTGGCACCTGACTGCCCTGACGTCCCTAGACGGGTTCCTCACCCGTGCGGCGATCACGTGCCTAATCCCTGGCTTTCCCTAATATGAGCCCTAGATAGTGAACGGGCCGGTGGGATCGCTAGTCCGCACCACTATCACTAAGAGGGAAACACCAGGGAGAGGACAGACAAAACAGACAAACACATACACCCAGGTGGGCGACCACAATAGACCAAAAAGGTCCAACAGGGATCCAGAGGGTAGCGTTCTGGATCAACTACCAGAGAACGCAGCAACACAGCTCCAGATGGTCAGAATAGATGTCCAGGCAGGAAGCTCTATCTCTGGCAACCAGAAAAGTGTGAGAGAGGAATATAAGGAGGTCTGGGAGTGCTGGACAAGGAACAGCTGAGGAGAAGGAGCTACGGATCCCTGAGTGAGCCAAAAGGGTTTGCAAAGCAAACCCAGAAAGCTACCATGAGGAAAACAGCCCTATCTTAAATAGAGCGTGCAGCCAACCGCTGCGACTTCCTGACCCCAGGTATAACGGAGTCAGGCGTGGTTCTCGATACCCTCGTGACAGTACCCCCCTCTCTACGAGGGGACTCCGGACACTCAGGACCAGGTCTCTCAGGATGAGAGGCATGAAAAACCCGAACTAACCTGTCGGCGTTTACTTCAGACGCAGGAACCCACATTCTTTCCTCGGGACCGTAACCTCTCCAATGCACCAGATATTGAAGAGAGCGGCGGACCCGATGAGAATTAACAATTTTGGATAACTGAAATTCTAGATTACCATCCACGACAACAGGAGGGGGTGGCAGCGGTGATGGTTCTAGAGGTGGAACATATTTTTTGAGTAACGACTTATGAAAAACATTATGAATTTTAAAAGTCTGAGGTAACTCCAGGCGAAAAGCCACGGGGTTGATGATGGCTACAATTTTGTAAGGGCCAATAAACCTAGGACCCAGTTTCCAAGAGGGAACCTTCAATTTAATGTTCCTAGTAGACAACCACACATAGTCATTCACTCCTAGGTCCGGACCTGGCGACCGTCTCTTATCAGCCATGCATTTGTATTTACCTCCCATATTTTTCAAGTTAGCTTGCACCTTCTGCCATACCGATGAAAGAGATGACGAAAACCGTTCCTCTTCGGGAACCCCAGAAGACCCCCCCTCTTTGAAAGTACAGAATTGGGGATGAAAACCATATGCACCACCAAGAAATGGTGACTTGCCAGTGGATTCCTGACGACGAATATTTATGGCAAACTCAGCTAACGGTAAATATGATGACCACAACTCTTGGTTTTCAGACACAAAACATCTTAGATATGTCTCAAGGTTTTGGTTGGTACGCTCAGTCTGTCCATTCGACCGAGGATGAAAAGCTGAGGAAAAGGACAAGTGTACCCCCAAACGGGAACAAAAAGCTTTCCAAAATTTAGAAATAAACTGGGTACCCCGATCCGAAACAACATCGGAGGGGACCCCGTGAAGCTTCACGATTTCACTGACGAATACCTGAGCAAGAGTCTTAGCATTAGGTAGTGCGGGTAATGCAATGAAGTGTACCATTTTGCTAAACCTGTCCACTACTACCAAAATAACTGTTTTACCCGCAGACAAAGGTAAGTCAGTGATAAAATCCATTGACAGATGTGTCCACGGTCTATTGGGAATGACGAGTGGTAATAGAGACCCTGCAGGACGTGTATGTGAAACTTTTGCGCGCGCACAGGTAGAACAAGAAGACACAAAATCCAATACATCCTGACGCAACCTTGGCCACCAAAAACGACGAGACAATAGCTCCAAGGTTGCTTTACTACCCGGGTGCCCAGCAAGTGCCGAATTATGATGTTCCTTTAATAATTCGAAACGTAAGTTCAACGGTACAAACAATTTCTCTGAGGGGCAAGAGACTGGGGCGTCCCCCTGGGCCTCTAACACCTTCCCCTCCAAAACAGAGTGTACCGCAGAAACAACCACTCCTCTTTGAAGAATGGGCACCGGATCACTCACATTACCCCCTCCAGGGAAACAACGAGATAGTGCATCAGCCTTGGTGTTCTTTGCCCCAGGACGATAAGTCATCACAAAGTTAAACCTGGTAAAAAATAGCGACCACCTAGCCTGTCTAGGGGTGAGACGCTTAGCTGATTCGAGGTACAGAAGATTTTTGTGGTCCGTAATCACAGTGACGGGGTGGACTGCCCCCTCTAAGAAGTGACGCCACTCCTCAAACGCAAGTTTAATAGCTAATAGTTCCCTATTGCCAATATCGTAGTTCTTTTCTGCTGCAGATAGTTTTTTAGAAAAGAAAGCACAAGGACGCCATTTGCCAGGAGACAGACCCTGAGACAGCACCGCCCCCACTCCCACCTCTGACGCATCAACTTCAACAATAAAAGGCTGAGAGACATCAGGTTGGACTAGTACAGGTGCCGAGGTAAACCTCTCTTTTAGAGAGGAAAAAGCAACTTTAGCGGCGTCAGACCATTTAGAAAAATCAGTCCCCTTCCTAGTCATGTCAGTAAGCGGTTTTACAATAAGTGAATAATTTTTAATGAATTTCCTATAGAAATTCGCGAAGCCCAAGAACCGTTGTAGTGCTTTGAGGTTCTCAGGAAGATCCCAATCTAAAATTGCCTGGACCTTCCTAGGATCCATACGGAAACCTGAAGCAGATAAAAAATAACCCAGGAATTGTATCTCCTGAACGGCGAAGACACATTTTTCAATTTTAGCATATAATTCATTCGTCCGTAGGACCTAGTACTGTCTGACATGCACCTCATGTGTTTTCAGATCAGACGAATAAATTAAAATATCATCTAGGTATATTACCACAAACCTGCCGATTAGATGACTAAAAATGTCATTAACGAAATGTTGAAAGACGGCAGGAGCATTGGTCAGACCGAAAGGCATAACTAGATTTTCATAATGCCCCTCAGGGGTGTTAAACGCTGTCTTCCACTCATCCCCCTCCTTAATACGAATCAGATTGTAGGCCCCCCTAAGATCAAGTTTGGAGAACCACCTAGCACCCGCAATCTGATTAAACAGGTCAGGAATGAGAGGAAGAGGGTATGGGTCTCGGATGGTTATCCGATTTAATTCGCGAAAATCTAAGCAAGGACGCAGGCCCCTATCTTTCTTTTTAACGAAGAAAAACCCTGCAGCCACGGGTGAAGAAGAGGGTCTGATGTGTCCCTTAGCCAAGCTCTCGGAGATATAATCTTTCATGGCTTGTCTCTCTGGACCCGAAAGATTATATAACCTGGTCTTGGGTAATTTTGCGCTGGGAATAAGGTTAACCGGGCAATCATAAGGACGATGAGGTGGTAACTTCTGACAACCCTTTTCAGAAAAAACATCCTCAAAATCCAAAATAAATGTAGGTAGGGTAGTTATGGAGGCGACTAAGCAATTGCTATTTAAGCAATTTTCTCTGCAATGCTCACTCCACTCTGATATCTCCCTGGCCTGCCAATCCACTACTGGATTGTGCGCTACCAACCAGGGAAGACCCAGCACTACCGGAGTGGGAAGCCCCTCCAGAACATAACCTGAAAGCATCTCGTTATGGTGGTCCCCTACCCGAAGGTGTAAATTATGAACAATGTGGGTGAGGTTTCTCTGAGACAGGGGAGCAGAATCAATAGCGAATATGGGAATGGGTCTCTGTAAAGTACAGAGAGACAAACCCAAAGTGCGGGCAAAATGGGCATCTATCAAATTTACCCCTGCTCCACTGTCTAGAAAGAAAGAAATAGTCTCCTTCTTATCACCAAAAATAATAACCGCTGGCAACACAAATTGCGATGTTCGTATGGAGGAAACGTATACCCCCCGGCTGACATCCTCCACACAGCCTGGGGTTAGTAGTTTTTCCGACGGTCTTTTGTTTCTGAGGAAAGAAGGACAGACATTAATGAAATGACCCCTCTCCGCACAAAAAAAAACAAACCCCACGCCTACGGCGAGCCTCAGGAGGACGGACCTGACGAGTAGTTCCTCCTAGCTGCATAGGCTCGTCTAAGTCCGTACAGACTAACTGCTGCTTGGGAGGGGTTACCAATTGCTCCGGTTTTTTCAACCTGTCCCTAAGGCGTCTCTCTATACGGATAGAAAGGGACATAACCGCATCAAGGGAAAAGGGGGTCTCATATAATGCAAGCGCATCCTTAACCCTTTCGGATAACCCAGAGCAGAACTGACTCCTGAGAGCCGGGTCGTTCCATTGGGTATCCGTAGCCCACCTACGGAATTCAGAGCAATACTCCTCTACCGGCCGCTCTCCTTGTAAGAGTCTCCGTAATCTTGATTCAGCCAGTGCGACTCGGTCAGGGTCGTCATATATGAGACCCAAGGCCCCGAAGAACTCATCCACTGACCGAAGAGCCTGGGAATCAGTAGGTAAAGAGAACGCCCAGGACTGCGGATCCCCCTGCAGCAGGGAAATAACAACCCCCACCCGCTTCATTACCAGAGGAGTAAAGGCGCAGTTTAAAATATAACTTACAGGCCTCACGGAATGTCAAAAACTTGTCCCTTCCCCCAGAAAATCTGTCAGGGAGAGGGACCTTGGGTTCCGCAACAACCTGGTTACCAGTAGCAACCGCTGGGCTTGCGGTCACTTGTAATTGCTGCTGTTGCTGGAGGACCGACGCCTTCAATCCTACCACCTCCAAAGACAGGCCATGAAATTGTTTGGACAGAGCAGCAATTTGATCCATACTGGATTCTAAGTAGGTAAAAAAAAAAAAAAAAAAAATTTATTTTTATTTTTTATATATTTTTTTTTTACCTACACAAAATAAGGGCCAGAGATAATGTAATGACCGACGTCACGCACAGGGAGGAAAACAGGGAAAGCCCTGCCCAAGGGAGAGGGAAAGGTGGTGACCCCTAACTCACCTTGCGGCTGGCACCTGACTGCCCTGACGTCCCTAGACGGGTTCCTCACCCGTGCGGCGATCACGTGCCTAATCCCTGGCTTTCCCTAATATGAGCCCTAGATAGTGAACGGGCCGGTGGGATCGCTAGTCCGCACCACTATCACTAAGAGGGAAACACCAGGGAGAGGACAGACAAAACAGACAAACACATACACCCAGGTGGGCGACCACAATAGACCAAAAAGGTCCAACAGGGATCCGGAGGGTAGCGTTCTGGATCAACTACCAGAGAACGCAGCAACACAGCTCCAGAAGGTCAGAATAGATGTCCAGGCAGGAAGCTCTATCTCTGGCAACCAGAAAAGTGTGGGAGAGGAATATAAGGAGGTCTGGGAGTGCTGGACAAGGAACAGCTGAGGAGAAGGAGCTACGGATCCCTGAGTGAGCCAAAAGGGTTTGCAAAGCAAACCCAGAAAGCTACCATAAGGAAAACAGCCCTATCTTAAATAGAGCGTGCAGCCAACCGCTGCGACTTCCTGACCCCGGGTATAACGGAGTCAGGCGTGGTTCTCGATACCCTCGTGACAGAAGGTGAGACAACCCCTTTAATGAGGCTTGCAGGCTTTCTATGTGAGATGGAGGAAGGGTTGATGTCAGAAAAGGGTGAGATGGGGTTAGGAGAGATATCCCCTGAACTAATAAGTAAAAGTAAAGAAAGAAAGAGCTGTTGGTTGTTGGATTTGTGAGAGAGTTTATTGTGCTGCACCCTGGGACATGATGGGATGAGATAATTCAGGAAGGTGAATAAAGCATGCGCACTGTACATGGGAGAGTGAAGAATGGAGGGGCTGATGTGGATAGAAGGTAATAGGGAATGAACAGTGTGGCAGGCGCAGCACTATGAAGTGCCTTTTGCGCTGTGGCATTAGAAGAATTTTGATATAAATTTAGACTTTTTGTCTAACCAGACTGTCTATCTCTCTGTAATTCCTCTAGCGTCGTTCTATGGAAACAGTGGGTTTAAAGAGCACACCAAATGCTTGAAATAACTTCTTTATTAACTTCAACTTTTCTTCATATAACACCGCCGCCTCTGCAGCACATAGTCCATGTACATAACACGTGTTGAAAAGATATCACACAATGGCGGTATGCATAAGATGGTGGTTCAACTGTTCAATCTTGTCATTCAACATAAAATGGTGGATATATTTCTCTCTTGAGTATCTGTACTCTCACTTTAAGTTATTTAAGCACTTTATGATCTCTCTGAGAGGTACAGTATATCCGAGGTTAACCAATAGTTCACTTTGCTCTATACAATTGCTTATGATCTGGTATGAGCAATTCACATTTGTATGCAATTTGGATTGCAATATGGAATTTGAATTTGGATTGTGAACTTTGTAGTTTGCAATTGATGGAACTGTAAGTAAACGCATATATAACTAGTTCAGTATACAGTTCTAATCACTATATTAACAGTAGGAACATTATATAACTGTTTTAAATACCTATTTTGGCCTCTCTGCTTCCATAAAACACAGCTCTTAGTGGAGTGTGTGTGTCTGTTCAGCTCCTCTCTCTGGTGAATAATGATTCCAGCAGCTCCTGCTAGGGGAATTTCGCACACAAGCTGTGTGTGATGCTGGCTGTAATTGATAAAAACTCTTGCTGTGTGTGAGGTTGGCTGTGATTGGTCGAGACTCCTGCCCAACAACAACAGTTTAACTCTATGCTTTCTGTTGTTTCTGCTGTGTCATTGAGCTTACCTCACATCATATAATATATCTTAAAGGCATATTATCTTTTCTGCTTCTGTGAACACAATATAGATAACCGTTATATGACATCCAAACATGAAGTCACTGTAAATAACTCTGCTTTTGTCTTTAACACACAAACATAGGAACTGTATTAAGGTTATTGGCAGGTCTAGCTGTATAAACATATAAGCTATTGTGAGGATTCGCTCTGGTAGGCAGGGTAAGCGGACGCAGAACAGAGGCAACAATCCAGTTTGTAAAACAAAACTTCAGTGTTTATTCACACACAGGGCAAAAACAAAACAACATTTTTCAGTCTTAGTGCTGGGTCACACAAAGGAAAGTCCAAAGCACAAAACAATCACCTTGTTAGCGGGTTTTTCCAGCAGTCCTCAACAGGCTTTAGGGGGCCTGTTTCCCCGCATGCGGCTCTCAGCCCTCTAGCACGGCACCATGCCTCAGATCCCAAAACAGAGACAACTTGCTGCTGAGCCCAGCTGTCTTTTTAGGACAGCTAGGTGTTGTCAAAACCCGGATCAGCACCTAAAATCCAGTCCGGAGTTTGACTCCACATGGCTGCAAATCAGCCCAGCAGCACACACTGGGAGGAAAATACCTGTCCTCCTAGACCATACCTTTCACTGCGTCACACTATATTGGCAACCTAGGACAGGTCTTAGCAGGCCAGCTACACTCCCACCAAAATTACCTACAATTCTATGTTCTTAGTGGTAGGACTTGAACATGAATTTGAGGAATTTTCCATCAGGTTATCAACTTCCAAGTGTCTTTTATCACTCTCAAGTAGAACAATTAACTTCTGTATAGGACTTTCCAACTTAAGTGGAGTAGTGAGACGTTTTCCTTTTTTGCAAAGTTTTGAGTCTCCTATTTGTAACAGCACTCTTCTTACTAGCTTGTCTTCATCCTTTTGAACTTCTAGAACTTTGGCTAATTTCCATTTACTTCTAGGTAAATCTTCTTATTTCACTAACTTGCTTACTGATGCTGAAACTACGGCTGCTGTCAGTTCAAGTCTTGGTATTGTCTGAATACTGGTAGGTGCAACTCTGGCCTTCCCCATAACCAGGGCACAGTGTATCTTTTATTCTGCTATTACTCTGATGTAGGAGCACTGACCATAACAATAACTACTGGCATCTGAAAAATGATGAAGTTCTATTTTCTTGTACTTTCCGAAATCATGAGGTACAAAACATCTGGGTATCCGAACTTATCTCAAGTTTTGCAAGTCTCTTATCCAACTCTCCCACCTTGGATTCAAATTTTCAGGTATGGGCTCGTCCCATCCCAACTTCTGTCTGCATAATTCTTGCAGTATTTATTTTGCTCTGAGGATTACTGGGGCCAAGAATCCCAATGGATCAAATATAGAAGCCACTGCGGAAAGAATGGTACGTCTAGTTGCAACTTTCTCTTCAATCGATACTTCAAAGAAGAACTTGTCATTCTCTACATTCCATCCCAATCAGAGAGCGTTTTGAACTGGAAGATGATCATAGTTGAGATCTACATTCTTCATTGTTGCTGCATTTATGAATGAATTTATGAAGCCACAGGTTTCCTCTTGCGCATAACTCTTGGCTTTCTTTCACTAGTTTGATTTCAGATTCTGTGGACTCTAGACTTTTGAGACCATCATCAACATAAAAGTTTTTCTGCAGAAAATTTGCTGCTGATGGGCAATCCTTTTCATTCTGATTGGCCAGGTACTTCATACAATAATTGGCGCAACCTGGAGACGATGCTGCTCCAAACAAGTGTACTTTCATTCTGTATTCTTCTGGCTCTGAATCTGTATCTCCTTCCTCCCACCATAGAAACCTCAGGAAGTCTCTATTTTCATTCTTCACATGAAACTGGTGGAACATCTTTCCAACGTCACACATGTCTGCTATGGGATACTGTAACGGTCACGTCCACACACACACAGGGGGTGGGATAGTGACCACTGCGCTTCACCCTCACCCCTGGCCCTGCCTACTTGCCTCATGTGTCCTGATGACAGGGGACAACTGGACGACAGTCCCTAACTTAGGATATGTGCAGGGAAGACAGACAAGACAAAATACGGAACATGAACGGACCGGGTCAGACCCAAGAGAGCTACGCAGTACAAAGGGTTAAGCAAAGAATGGTCAGGAGAAGCCGGGGTCAAATACCAGGAGAGCAGAGAAGTACAAGAGGAGTCCTAAGAGAGCAGTTAGGTGGGAGCCGAGGTCACAATACCAGGACGGATGCGCAGTACAGGAGGAGCAGGCAAAGGATCGTCAGGGAACGGAATCAGGTGAGTCTTCAGTAGTCCAACAAATAGCCAGGAACCTAGAAATTAACAGGCAACCTGTGACTAGCAGGCTGCCTATATTTATAGTGGGGAGTGAGGGTCATGTGACGTGGCCAGCGTCACATGACCGACAGACCAACCAGTTGAGCACTGAGTGATCAGCTCGGCGCTCAAGGCAGACTTGGGAACAGGGAGTCACCCAGCAGTAAAGCCGCCCTGGGAATGAGGTCAAACACAGATCCTCATTCCCAAAGCTAAGCAACAGGTCTGCGGGTAATGGAGTGCACCTTCAGAACCCCGTTACAAATACTTTCTGAATCTACAGAGTACTCCAGGCAGAGTCTTTGTAAGATCTGGTCCTTTTAGTAGATGATCGTTTAATGCAACACTATCGTACTTTGCTGAGCAATCAAATACCACTCTAATCTTATCTGGTTTCTTTGAGTGGTAGACACCTTGATGTAGGATGTACTACACTTCTCCTTCTTTAGGTTGGTTATTAACTTTCTCTGCATGTCCTTTTTTAAGGATGCCTTCCATGAATTTCAAATAATCATTCTAGAGTTTGGGATCTCTTCCCATCCATTTCTTCAAACATTTCAATCTTGCTAGGGCAAGATTTCTGTTATTTGGTAGACATGGTCGCTCTCTAAAGGGTAAGGGCATTTCAAGATGACCTTGTTGATTCTGCTGAATACTTTCTTCTAGAGTGTGTACAAACTATGTCTTTTTGGGATATACTCTTTTTTTTAGAACTTACAGTCAGGGCCATAAATATCGGGACATCAACACAATTCTAAAATTTTTGGCTCTATACACCACCACAATGTATTTGAAATGAAAGGAACAAGATGTACTTTAACTGCAGACTGTCAGCTTTAATTTGAGGGTATTTACATACAAATCAGGTGAACAGTGTACGAATTACAACAGTTTGCATATGTGCCTCCCACTTGTTAAGGGACCAAAAGTAATGGGGCAATTTGATTCTCATCTGTTCCATGGCCAGGTGTGTGTTATTCCCTCATTATCCCAATTACAATGAGCAGATAAAAGGTTCAGAGTTCATTTCAAGTGTGCTATTTGCATTTGGAATCTGTTGCTGTCAACTCTCAAGATGAGATAAAAAAAAAGAGCTGTCACTATCAGTGAAGCAAGCCATCATTAGGCTGAAAAAACTAAACAAACCCATCAGAGAGATAGCAAAAAGATTAGGCCTGGCCAAAACAACTGTTTGGAACAGTCTTAAAAAGAAGGATTGCACCGGTGAGCTCAGCAACACCAAAAGACCCGGAAGACCACGGAAAACAACTGTGGTGGATGAGCGAAGAATTATTTCCCTGGTTAGGAAAACACCCTTCACAACAGTTGGCCAGATTAAGAACACTCTCCAGGAGGTAGGTGTATGTGTGTCAAAGTCAACAATCAAGAGAAGACTTCCCCAGGGTGAATACAGAGGGTTCACCACAAGATGTAAACCATTGGTGAGCCTCAAAAACAGGAAGGCCAGATTAGAGTTTGCCAAACAACATCTAAAAAAGCCTTCACGGTTCTGGAACATCATCCTATGGACAGATGAGAACAAGATCAACTTGTACCAAAGTGATGGGAAGAGAAGAGTATGGAGAAGGAAAGGAACTGCTAATGATCCTAAGCATACCACCTCATCAGTAAAGTATGGTGGTGGTAGTGTTATGGCGTGGCATGTATGGCTACCAATGGAACTGCTTCTCTTGTATTTATTGATGATGTGACTGCTGACAAAAGCAGCAGGATGAATTCTGAAGTGTTTCGGGCAATATTATCTGCTCATATTCAGCCAAATGCTTCAGAACTCATTGGACGGCGCTTCACAGTGAAGATGAACAATGACCCAAAGCATACTGCAAAAGCAACCAAAGAGTTTTTTAAGGGAAAGAAGTGGAATGTTATGCAATGGCCAAGTCAATCAGCTGACCTTAATCCGATTGAGCATGAATTTCACTTGCTGAAGACAAAACTGAAGGGAAAATGCCCCAAGAACAAGCAGGAACTGAAGACAGTTGCAGTAGAGGCCTGGCAGAGCATCACCAGGAATGAAACCCAGCGTCTAGTGATGTCTATGAGTTCCAGACTTCAGGCTGTAATTGACTGCAAAGGATTTGCAACCAAGTATTAAAAAGTGAAAGTTTGATTTATGATTAGTATTCTGTCGCATTACTTTTGGTCCCTTAACAAGTGGGAGGCACATATGCAAACTGTTGTAATTCCTGAACCGTTCACCTAATTTGGATGTAAATACCCTCAAATTAAAGCTGACAGTCTGCAGGTAAAGCACATCTTGTTTGTTTCATTTCAAATCCATTGTGGTGGTGTATATACACTGCTCAAAAAAATAAAGGGAACACTTAAACAACACAATGTAACTCCAAGTCAATCACACTTCTGTGAAATCAAACTGTCCACTTAGGAAGCAACACTGAGTAACAATCAATTTCATATGCTGTTGTGCAAATGGGATAGACAACAGGTGGAAATTATAGGCAATTAGCAAGACACCCCCAATAAAGGAGTGGTTCTGCAGGTGGTGACCACAGACCGCTTCTCAGTTCCTATGCTTCCTGGCTGATGTTTTGGTCACTTTTGAATGCTGGCGGTGCTTTCACTCTAGTGGTAGCATGAGACGGATTCTACAACCCACACAAGTGGCTCAGGTAGTGCAGCTTATCCAGGATGGCACATCAATGCGAGCTGTGGCAAGAAGGTTTGCTGTGTCTGTCAGCGTAGTGTCCAGAGCATGGAGGCGCTACCAGGAGACAGGCCAGTACATCAGGAGACGTGGAGGAGGCCGTAGGAGGGCAACAACCCAGCAGCAGGACCGCTACCTCCGCCTTTGTGCAAGGAGGAACAGGAGGAGCACTGCCAGAGCCCTGCAAAATGACCTCCAGCAGGCCACAAATGTGCATGTGTCTGCTCAAACGGTCAGAAACAGACTCCATGAGGGTGATATGAGGGCCCGATGTCCACAGGTGGGGGTTGTGCTTACAGCCCAACACCGTGCAGGACGTTTGGCATTTGCCAGAGAACACCAAGATTGGCAAATTCGCCACTGGCGCCCTGTGCTCTTTACAGATGAAAGCAGGTTCACACTGAGCACATGTGACAGATGTGACAGAGTCTTGAGACGCCGTGGAGAACGTTATGCTGCCTGCAACATCCTCCAGCATGACCGGTTTGGCATTGGGTCAGTAATGGTGTGGGGTGGCATTTCTTTGGAGGGCCGCACAGCCCTCCATGTGCTCGCCAGAGGTAGCCTGACTGCCATTAGGTACTGAGATGAGATCCTCAGACCCCTTGTAAGACCATATGCTGGTGCGGTTGGTTGGCCCTGGGTTCCTCCTAATGCAAGACAATGCTAGACCTCATGTGGCTGGAGTGTGTCAGCAGTTCCTGCAAGACGAAGGCATTGATGCTATGGACTGGCCCGTCCGTTCCCCAGACCTGAATCCAATTGAGCACATCTGGGACATCATGTCTCGCTCTATCCACCAACGTCACATTGCACCACAGACTGTCCAGGAGTTGGCAGATGCTTTAGTCCAGGTCTGGGAGGAGATCCCTCAGGAGACCGTCCGCCACCTCATCAGGAGCATGCACAGGCGTTGTAGGGAGGTCATACAGGCACGTGGAGGCCACACACACTACTGAGCCTCATTTTGACTTGTTTTAAGGACATTATATCAAAGTTGTATCAGCCTGTAGTGTGTTTTTCCACTTTAATTTTGAGTGTGACTCCAAATCCAGACCTCCATGGGTTGAAAAATTTGATTTCCATTTTTAAATTTTTGTGTGATTTTGTTGTCAGCACATTCAACTATGTAAAGAACAAAGTATTTCAGAAGAATATTTAATTAATTCAGATCTAGGATGTGTTATTTTTGTGTTCCCTTTATTTTTTTGAGCAGTGTAGCAAAAAAATTTAGAATTGTGTCCATGTCCCAATATTTATGGACCTGACTGTATATATGCAAAGTCGGATTCAAGGATCTTGATTACTTTTGCTGGACTTACAGTTGGTATTCGATGACGCAATCCTGTCACCAGTCTTGAGTTTGCGATCTGCTGTTTTCCTCCAACAACACGGCATCCTAGATCAGCTTGAACAGCGTAGGGTTCACCCTTTCCTCCTGTGATTACCTTTTGTGGTACAAAGGCTTTGGGACAATCGTAGCCTATCAACAGTCCAACACCAAAATTCTTCAACGGGGACATTTCATGAGATATGACAGATAGGTGCTCCCATTTATTGGTTTTACAGGTAGGTATGCGATCTCAATCTAGAGGTATATCATCTTTTGTATAAGCCGGAGGTAGATCTAATGTGAAGTTTGAATGAAGTCCTCTAAGTCCTTTGACCCTTTGACTGTTCACTAATATGTCTCTCCCCATCATTGTAGTGAGTTTGAGCTTCACTGGTTCTGTAGCCACTTGTAATTTCTTGCAGATTTCTTGATCAATGAAGGTGACGTCACTCTGGGCATCCAGTAGCGCATGGGCATATATCTTCTTGTTCCTCCTTTTAGGATTTGAAATGCAAACTGGTAAATCAATTGATGTGTCGTTGCTTTCTCCTTTCCTCACTCTACTTTCTTTCCTTCCTAAGTATCTTTAGGTATTGAGGATTTATCTTTCTTTGGACGTTCTTCATGTAGTAGTGTAGGATAGCGCTCTTTGTAAATGCTGCATGTGGCCTTTTTCTTACACTCCTTAGTAACATGGCCTTTTCTTAGACAACCGAAACACAGTTGGTTCCCAAGTACAAACCTTTTCTTTTTATCTGGGGACTTCTCCTTCAATTTTTGGCACTTGTGTATGTAGTGGTTCTCTCCACAGAACATACACTTGAAGGCAGTCTGAAGATTTGTCGGCTCTGTCTCTCTACTGATCCCAGTAGTGACTTTGAACTTACTCTTGTAGGTCTCTAAACCATTAGTTGCTGTGTTGGTTGCAAAGCTAGTTGCTCTTGCACGTCTTATCTCTCTTGCAAGCCTTTCTTCTAAGGACTTTAAGACGTAAGATAATGTTACTGGATTACATGCTATCCGTGCTTCCTTATTGACACACTCAGAGAACTCTTTAAAACTTGTGAAGTTCTTGTCTAGATCTAACTGTTCAGTCACATAGCAATTCCATCTAGAAGCCACTTCTTCAGGTAGCTTAGTTAGCATCCTGTGGTTTTCTAGATAGTTGTTCAGTACTTCCAGTAATTGAACATGTGGGATGGCATTGCTGCATGCTTGCAGGAAGTCACCTTACTCTTGGAGTCTGAAGTGTTCTTTTTAAGGACCTATTTTAGGCCAGTTACTCAATTTCTCTCTAAAAGCTCTTTGTACTAAGAAAGTGTGGTGTCTCACAGGGTGAAGTAATTGAGGGTATATATGTGTCTCCCAGGTTCTTAGCATATGCTGAAGAAAGTTATTTAGGAAAGGGTTAAAAAACCTAAGCCTGGGTCCTGATGAGCTGCACCTGGGGAGTTGCTAGAAAACTGGGCTGTCAACACACTTGCTCAGAACTTCCACATCTCACTGAGGGACCCTGAAGGTCCAGAGCCTGCAAACTGCAAGTATCACAGGTTGCTGTTCAGACAGCGTGCTTATTTTGGGTGGACTGAGGATAGCTCATCCACGTCCTAGAGAGGGACCTATTGTTTAGTTAGAGCCTGGACAAGGCTAGGTGTTCCGTTTATGTTTTTGTGTTTTAATGCAACCTGTGAAATAAAGCTGGCAGGACGCCAGTTGAAATGCACTTCTGTCTCCTGAGGTCTCCTTCTGCGAAATAATCTGACTAATCCCCCTACCTTTTCACCTCTGGAAAGGTGAGCTAAATAACGGACTGCCACAATTGGTGTCGGATGCGGGCAACGACACCTCAGAAAAGCTGAATGCTGCAGTGCTGTGTGGGAACTTAAAGGGCCAGAAGCCCGTTTGCTCAGTGGAACAGGTGCTGCTGAATACTTTAAAAAAAAAAAACTGTGTGGAGTTAAAGGGGGCTTGCCTCTGGAAATTTTTCTGGTCCTTGAACAGCTGGTTGCTAAGGGTAACGCCTGAATACAAATTGTTTCTGGACTTGGGAACAGGTATATGTCCTGGGTAAAACCTGCTACATTGCTGCAGAGAAAGACTCCTGACATGGAGGATATGTTAAAGGCTTTGCTGCAAGCCACCGCAGCCCAGCAACATGCAAACAAAGTGCAGCAAGAAGCTAATCGGCAGACAGAGGATCTGGCGCGGTCTATGGCAATGCAACTTACCACTCTAACCGAGATGCAAAACAAAGATTGTGTTGCTTTGACTGAGGTGGTGCAGCGCTTTGCAGACCAGACCCCTTGGTCGACTGAAATTGGTCCCATGGGGAAGAAGGACATATGTGCTGGGAACTACCTACAAAAGATGGCTGCCACGGATGATGTGGAGGCTTATTTGATGACCTTTGAGCGCACCGCTGAGCGTGAAAGATGGCCACCAGATCAGTGGGCCGGGTTAATAGCCCCCTTTCTGAGTGGAGAGGCTCAGAAGTCTTATTATGACTTGGATCCTGCCGACGCTCAGGATTACTGTAAGCTGAAAGCGGAGATTTTGGCCCGTCTGGGAGTTACTTTGTCGGTTCGGGCCCAAAGAGTGCACCATTGGGTTTTTCAGGCAGACAAACCAGCTCGCTCCCAAATGTACGACCTGGTTCACTTAACCAAGAAGTGGTTACAACCAGATGTTCTATCGGCTCCAGAGGTTGTCCAACGTGTGGTAATGGACAGATATCTTAGAGCCCTTCCACCTGAAATATGCAAGTGGGTTACCCACGGTGACCCTAACAGCGCAGATGAGTTGGTCTCTCTGGTGGAAAGATATGCTGCGGCAAAGGACCTGTTACAAAAGCCCCGCCTAACTCAGGAAAGTACCCGGCAGGGGGGTACTCCTGCGAGGGGTGGGGCCCCTAACAGGGACACAAGGTCCAAAGCTGAACTCTGGCCAGAACGCTCCAAAAGGTCCAAGTCTGACTTTCTGAGACCAGAACCTATCAAATGCTTCCATTGTAGGGGACCAGGACATATTGCTGCTAACTGTCCGTTAGACTGCCGGTAGGCCAAGCAACCACACACACACCTTCCCATCCTCCCGCTAAATAGAACCTTCTTACCCAATAAAGACACAAAACGCCACTGGGTTGGGTGGTGATCGATTGCCTCCAAACCGCCAGCTGTGACTTGAGAATACGATGTAACCTATACTAGGAAATAGAAAAATGCATGAACATTCCAATAACCAATGGGAGCCGTAAACGGCAAACCAGAAAACATAACATCCAGGGAAGGGAGGGAGGGAGACGTTCCAGCAGCCAAGAGACCGGCCGGAAGAGGGAGGGGAATTATATAGCCTCATCCAGGGAGGGGCGTCAGTGCCCCTTACAAGGGATCATGGGAAAGTCTTAACCCATGACTCCCTGGAGAAAAGGAGGATAGGAAGGGAGGGAAAACGACCACATGGGGGCCACCCTCAGTCCCACAGCACCAACCCTAATCGGATTGGCGCTGTACAGACTGCCGGTAGGCCAAGCAACCACACACACACCTTCCCATCCTCCTGCTAAATAGAACCTTCTTACCCAATAAAGACACAAAACGCCACTGGGTTGGGTGGTGATCGGCCACAGCTTTTCTTTATTTGTTATTGAACATAACCAAACCACGAGCTTAAGAACTGCTCCAGAAACCGTTACAGGGAGCGGTATGCCAGCCGCTGCCCTCGCAGCGGGCAAGTCTGCCCTTTACATTTCACACCGGGTATTCCGATTGCCTCCAAACCGCCACGAAGGAGCCCACTACCTACACCGGGCTCCGACCACCACCCAACAAGAACATGGCCTGTTCCACCCCGTCCTGAAGCCCCGAGAGGAAAATGTCCAACCCAATGTCGGAAAGGTGGACACCATCGGACCTCAACAATGCCCTGTTGTCGCCCTCCAGCTGCCGGTGGCGAACGGCTACACCACCCCGGGATCTAATAAACCTAGAAATACGGGCATTTATGGTCCTACGACTTTTCTCCATTGCGTCTGGGTCTCTAGCCCCTTGCCACACCACCCGGGGGATGATCTCCGACCAAACCAGGACCAAATCGGGAAAAAAGGAAGAAAAACGTTCCATGTCGGAACGCATTAAGGTCATGAGCTCCGCAATCCGTAAGGAACAGAGATCATTCCCCCCGGCGTGGACAACGAGAATCACTGGGCCGGAGTTGGACCGGCTGATTCCCACAACCTCTGAAAGAACCTGAGGCCAGCGAAGGCCCCTAATACCCCTCCAGAAAACATCGACCTCACGAAAGCCCAGGGTCCGGCCTCCCGGCCTGCATTCCGCCCTTCGCGCCGCCCAAAAGACGTAGGAGTGACCGAGGATCCATACGGCCGGACGGGGAAACCCTGAAAAGACACCATATAAATATAAAACATGGAATTAAGCAACAACAGAACATCCTGATACCACCAATTATTATTGTATCATATAAAAAAAAAAATAATAATAATAATTTTTTTTTTTTTTTTTTTATTATTATTATTATTTTTTTTATTCTATCAATGGCAACAGGTCAGGGCAAATATAACTGGTAAAGCAACGGGAGCGCCAGCGACCAATGCGCATAACATCACCCTCAGAAAGGCCCGCTCTAGCCGCCTCCGTGGCCGCCCCAATACGAAACGAATGGGTACCAAAGTCACGTGGATTACAACCTACCGACACTAAGCAGCGCTGAAAAAGTGAAGAAAACTGGTACCTGGTAAGCGGGGAGCAATCCTGGTGTACCAGGAAATGATCGCCTCCAGGCCTAACCGCTAGGTAGGAAGCGACCAAATGAACTGGGCAAACGGGTCCCGGAATGGTGTGAATAGGGATCCACGCTCCGTGACCAAACGTGTCGGTTTTGGAACGGCAAATTTTTACCCTAACCGACCCATTGCCAAACACCACATCCCGAAAAAGGAGTCCTCCAGGCTTAAGGCGAGAAGGAGGTACCAGTTCGCAAATGCGAAGGGCAGCAAAAACCGATAACAGTAGGGCCTCAAAAGGGGAACCACAAGTTACCGAGCATTCCGCAACCAACCTAACGAGTAATGAGTAAGAAACAGGGCGGCGGCATTCACGCCGAATGGATTCTTTACGCCAACCCCGCAATGCCTGAGTGACTAAAAAATGCTTGGTGACATCGGGCCATCCCATCAGGCGAAAGTAAAAGGCCACGCCAGAGAGGCGTCGCTGCGCAACCACCGCCGAGGAACCCAGTGAACGCAAGCGCAGCAATAATTCAACCGTTACCTCCAGTTTTACGTCATCGGGAGATACATCCCGTGATCCAGCTAATTCAAGCCACTCCCCCCACGCCTTACCATGAGCTCTCCATGTCGCCGGGGTCACTGAAGAGGAAATCAAGGACATCAATTCCCGTCAACCAGCCGCCAAAGGTGAGTTGGGCACTGCACCCCAATCTGCTCCGCTCCAGGAAGGAGGGCCCGGAATTCCTGCCAATTAAAACGAGAGAGAGAATCAGCGATAAGATTACATGCACCGGGGACATGACGGGCCCTGAAATAGATGTTCAATTCCAGGCAACGCAACACCAAATGGCGGAGAAGACTTAGAACCGGAAGGGATGACGAAGATAAGCTGTTAATGCAATGAACCACACTTAAGTTATCAGTCCAGAAACAAATATGCCGGTAAGAAAACTGTAAACCCCAGATCTCAACGGCTACTATTATAGGGAATAATTCAAGCAAAGTTAAGTTCCTGCAAACGCCAGCCGCAGCCCAAGGTTCAGGCCACCGAGAGGCACACCATGAATTATTGAAAATGGAACAAAAACCACAGGAACCATAAGCATCTGTAAACAAAGAGAGCTCCGAGTTGGTCAATACAGGGGACAAAAAACATGTGTGGCCATTGTAAGACGCTAAAAATTTTCGCCATACAAGCAAATCAGACTTCATGGATTTAGTTACACGGACATGATGGCGTGGTGACTTCAAACCCCGAGTCGCAAGCGACAGGCGTCGGGAAAAAACTCTGCCCATAGGCATGACCCTGCAGGCAAACACTAATAAATCTAACAGGGACTGAAGCTGCCGTAGAGTGACCTTAGTCATTGACAGGAAACCTTCTATTAGGGAAAACAATTTGTCCAACTTATCCCTGGGAAGCCTAAAGACCATGTCAACCGTGTCAATTTCAATCCCCAGGAAAGACAGACAAGTACAAGGACCCTCAGTCTTCTCCGGGGAGAGAGGAACACCAAAACGTCTCATCAACTGGAGAAAGGTATTTAGTAGGTGAAGGCAAGAGTCATCAGAATCAGGGGCCACAAACAAAAAATCGTCCAAATAGTGAATAATGGACCGGGAACCAGTTTCGTACCTAACCACCCATTCTAAAAAGGTGCTAAACATCTCAAAGTAGTGACAAGAGATAGAGCAACCCATGGGCAAACATGTATCATAAAAATAAAAACCGTCAACATAACATCCCAGTAGGTGATAACAGTCCGGGTGAACCGGAAGCAAACGGAAGGCGGATTCTATGTCCGACTTTGCCAATAGGGCCCCCCTGCCAGCTTGCCTGACTAACTCCACAGCCCTGTCGAAAGAAACGTAGGACACAGAGGAGTCCTCATCGGGGATGGCATCATTTACAGAGGAACCCTTGGGGTGGGAAAGGTGATGAATTAAACGGAACTTACCCGGGTCCTTCTTTGGAACCACCCCCAGAGGTGACACTCGCAGATTAGGGAAAGGAGGGGACAAAAAGGGGCCCTCAATCCTGCCTAACGACACCTCCTTAGTTATTTTCTCACGGAGGGCCGCTGGATGTTCCTGGGCAGACTGCAAGTTATGAGAAAAAAACGGTAGCCTGCTCAGGACAAATAATATAAAGAACCCGTACGTAAAACCAGAACGCAACTGTGCCGCGTCAGGCTTATTGGGGTAGAGATCTAACCAGGGGGACATCTCGGAGACGGTCACTGGAGTCTTTTGGGTCAGGAGGGATGGGGGATTTTTGGGGCCTAGTGGGTTGCCGAGCGCAACGAATGGCCGCGTGGGAGGCACCACAGGAAGAGCATTCATGCTTAAACCTGCAGAGGCCTGCGAATCGGCAATGGCCCTCATTGAATAACCAGCAGGTTCCTGGACGGCGAACGGCCACCGACCCAACGGTTGAGGAACCAGGGCCGGCAGCCGCTCCGGGAAAGGGCCTCTGAGCCAGCATCAGCCGAAGCCAGACATCAGTGGCTTTAACACCCCACCCCAGTTCGGGTTGAAGCGCTAAACGGCGACGAAATTCTTCGTCGTATCTCCACCATGCCGAACCACCATGTGCCTTATAAGCGCTATATATCACATCCTGGTAAATAAATAGCTCCGAACAACGCTCAGGAAAGCGTTGCCCCATCACACAACCTAACACTGAAAAGGCCTGAAGCCAGTTATTCATGGTTTTAGCGACTCGCGGCCGCCTCTCGTACGACTTGTCAGAAGGACGTCGCTCTTTATCCACTGATTGTTGATCAATGGTGACTAGGGACCAAATATCCACATACTGATTTGCCCATATTTTCTCCCTGATCTCCTCCGCCAAGTGAGCCCCTAGTGGGCTAACCCCGCAAAAGAAAGAGTCCTTGTGTATAGACGCTAAAACCGGGGGAGGTTTTTGCGACGCAAGAGGAGGAGAAGGATTTACAGATTGAAATTTCTCCAATACCGCCTTAAGGGCTGAGACAACCTCCGAACTCTGACCGCCCGCCTCCCACGCCCCGTATACTGAAACTCACCAGTTGAAGACGGACCCGGGAGCACGGGAGGAAAAACCGCGGTACTCGTAGATGGAACCGGATCTGGAACCGACGATGGACCAACCGGAGGAGGGGCCAGGCTAGGAGTCCTGGAAGCAGCGACAGGCTCCCGCCTCTTGCGAATGGTGTGTGACACCGAACCAGACTCCCCAGATTCGCTCGTCGAAACATCCGAAGATGACGGTGAGCGCCATCTTGAGGATCTGGAGCGCCTTCTTCTCCCGGAATCCCTGTGATGGTGTCGGGACTGGCGCCTACCAGAAGCATGGCGGGACCGATGCCTGTACTCCTCAGGTGAGGAGGAAGGCGAACGGCGACGACGTCTCCGGACAGGTGCGGTGGGAGGAAGAGGAGGTGCTGGGAAAACAGGAGGCTGCGATGAAGGGGCAGAGGGGGTAGCAGCTATATAAGAGTTCCCAGGAGCGCTCCCAGCTTCAACCTGGGAATGGGTATGAGAGGGGGTAGTAACCCCTCCCCCTGCTGCAGCTGTGATGTGTGGCAGACAGACCCCACCACCTTTATCTACTGGTGGCAGGGGTTCATTACTGGTGAGGAGATTGTTCGTTGGTGGAGGAGTGGGAGGCTGCTCCGACAGAGAAGAGGAGCTTGCTTGCGCTCCCATGTTCGCGGCTGCCGCATGTAACAGCGCGCGAACCCGATGGGCGGAAGTGACAGCTGCCGGGACCGGAAGGGGCGGAGCTTGAGACGAAGAGCGCACCGAACGCTCTCTTCCCTGTACTGGACCGCCGGCAGCCTTGTAACCTGCGCCCTGGAGGTGAGACAGAGGGGGGCTATGGCCTAAACGAGCGGGGGGGCGGGTCGGGCGAGCCGACCGCCGACTTTGTGGTAGCGCAGGGGGATCGGGAGCCACAGACGGCAGGTGCAGGGAAGGAGCCAAGGGTTGAGGGAAAGGAAGGGACAAACCGGCCACAAATGCCGTTAACCAACCTTCTCCCTCAGCCGAAAAACGCGCCAGAAGCGCCTCCCTAAGGGCATCATCCGCGGACATCTTGGCCAGGAGTGCTGAGGGCAGACGTTCCAGCAGCCAAGAGACCGGCCAGAAGAGGGAGGGGAATTATATAGCCTCATCCAGGGAGGGGCGTTGGTGCCCCTTACAAGGGATCATGGGAAAGTCTTAACCCATGACTCCCTGGAGAAAAGGAGGATAGGAAGGGAGGGAAAACGACCACATGGGGCCACCCTCAGTCCCACAGCACCAACCCTAATCGGATTGGCGCTGTACAAACTCAGAGCCCATGCAGTGTGATATGAGTGCTATGGCAAATACGAAATCGATGTTTGCCCAAGGGGTTTGTTCTACTGGGACCCCTGAAAAGGTCGATAAACATCTGTGTCCTGTTTCAGTAGAGGGGAGAGAGGTGCAGGCTCTCCTGGATACTGGCAGTATGATCACGTTAGTCAAAGCCAGTTTAGTAAACTCCGATAGCTTACAGACCCAGTCAGTAGGGGTCACCTGTATTCATGGGGAAACTCGCGAGTATAATACGGCACGTGTTACCATAGGAACTGTGCTCAACCAGGTAACCTGTCAGGTAGCGATAATACCCACTCTCATGTATGACGTACTACTGGGGAGGGATTTTACTTTTTTCTGGGAATTGTGGGAAAAAAGGGTTAAAGAGCCAACAGTGGTTACGATCTCTGGAGAAAGGGCAACAGGAGTCACAGAACCTGAGCTTCTTCATGAGGTTCTGTCATCTCCTGATAAGGCCGTGTTTCCTTTTGATGTAATGTCAGGGGACACCGAAACCACTGATGTAAGTGGGGAGCCAG
Source organism: Bufo bufo (assembly GCF_905171765.1). Classification (NCBI taxonomy): domain Eukaryota; kingdom Metazoa; phylum Chordata; class Amphibia; order Anura; family Bufonidae; genus Bufo; species Bufo bufo. The sequence goes on from NC_053394.1 coordinate 413,040,117, forward strand.
AGGAGAGGGTTGAAAATGTCTTAGCGGATATAAAGGTTTCACGCGACAATTTTGCCACAGCGCAGCTGAATGACCCTACTTTGGTTCGGGCCCGGGAAAATGTAAAAATAATAAATGGTGTTCTGGTTTACCCAGATGTCACGCTTGCTTATCCCCATATCGGGATGCAAAATAACTTACTGTATCAGGTAGACAAGCAAGGTGAAGACATCGTAGAACAACTGATAGTTCCCAAGCCATTTAGGAAGATGGTCTTGGATCTAGCACATGGTCATTTGTTGGGGGGACATCTGGGGATGGAAAAGACAAAAGAACGAATTTTAATGCGTTTCTTTTGGCCAGGGCTAGTAGCAGAGGTACGAGATTACTGTGCATCTTGTCCCGAGTGCCAATATACATCTCCGTCCCCTAACTTTAGAAGCCCATTGGTACCCTTACCCATTGTGGAAGTGCCATTCGAACGAATAGCTATGGATATGGTAGGCCCTATAGTGAAATCAGCTCGCGGACATCAGTACATACTGGTGATCCTAGACTACGCCACCAGATATCCAGAAGCTATTCCATTAAGAAATATGACGGCAAAGACCATAGCCAAGGAGTTGGTCCTGGTGTTCAGTAGGGTTGGGATCCCTAAAGAGATCTTAACGGATCAGGGCACCCCATTTATGTCCAGGGTGACCAAAGAATTATGTCGGCTATTCAGGGTGAAGCATATCCGAACCTCAGTCTACCATCCACAAACGGATGGATTGGTGGAAAGATTCAATAAAACCCTGAAAAACATGTTAAGAAAGGTGATTGCCAAGGATGGTAGGGATTGGGATTGCCTACTTCCCTATTTACTGTTTGCCATACGAGAAGTACCGCAATCGTCTACGGGGTTTTCACCCTTTGAACTTCTGTATGGCAGGCAGCCCCGAGGGCTACTCGACATAGCTAAAGAGACGTGGGAGCACGAATCTACCCCGTACCGCAGTATAATTGAGCATGTGTCACAGATGCAGGACCGGATCAAGGCAGTCATGCCCTTGGTTCGAGAACATATGCAGCAAGCCCAACAGGCCCAAAGTAGAATATATAACCGGGGTGCGAAACTGCGACATTTTAGTCCAGGGGACCGGGTGCTTGTATTAATACCCACAGTAGAGAGCAAATTCTTAGCAAAATGGCAAGGGCCCTTCACAATTGTTAAAAAGATAAGCGAGGTGAACTATCTAGTTCATCAGCCCGGGAACAGAAAACCCAAACAGAACTATCATATTAACTTGATAAAGCCCTGGAAAGATAGGGAAACTCTGGTGGTAAACTCAGTACCATGAAGCTACACCGTACCTGAGGTTAGAATTGCTGAGTCCCTGTTTCCCCATCAGAAACAGGAATCACAGGAATTCGTTTTGAGAAATAACGATTTCTTCTCAGAACTCCCAGGCCTCACTCATGTGATAAAACACGATATTGTCACAGAACCCAGTGTTAAGGTGAGGATTAAGCCCTACCGGGTCCCCGAAGCGAGGCGTAAGGTCATTACCCAAGAGATTAACAAGATGTTAGACCTAGGGGTAATAGAAGAGTCCGTAAGTGAGTGGTCTAGTCTCATCGTTTTAATTCCCAAACCTGATGGGTCCATAAGGTTCTGTAATGACTATCCCCAGTTAAACTTGGTCTCAAAGTTTGACGCCTACCCAATGGCGAGAGTAGACGAACTAATAGACAAGCTGGGTAGTGCTCGGTACTTAACAACATTGGACTTAACTAAAGGGTACTGGCAAATTCCGCTAACTGAAAGGGCCAAGGAAAAGACGGCTTTTTCTGCACCCAGTGGTCATTTCCAATACACTAGGTTGCCATTTGGCCTCCATGGGGCCCCGGCGACTTTTCAGCGTATGATGGATAGGATCCTAAGGCCACATATTGGTTATACATCAGCATATCTGGATGATGTAATAATTTACAGTAGCGACTGTGAATCTCACCTACAAAAAGTGCAGGCGGTCGTGGATTCACTAAGACAGGCGGGTCTCACCGCAAACCCTAAAAAGTGTGCCATCGGCTTGGAAGAAGCCAAGTATTTGGGATACACCATTGCGCAAGGTCTGATCAAACCCCAGCTAAACAAAATAGACTCCATACAAAACTGGCCTAGACCCCTAAACAAGAAGCAAGTGAGGTCGTTTTTGGGAATTGCAGGGTATTACAGAAGGTTTATCCCTAATTTTGCATCTATGGCGGTTCCCTTAACCGATCTTACAAAAGGAAAAAATTCGGTGATGATAAAATGGACCCCAGAGGCCGAGAGGGCGTTCCAATCCTTGAAACAAGCCCTGTGCTCCCAGCCGGTACTGGTATGTCCGGATTTTCATAAACCCTTCTCACTGCAAACCGATGTTTCGGAGGCTGGGTTAGGAGCAGTGTTATCACAAATAATTGATGGGGAAGAACACCCTGTCTTATACATAAGTCGGAAGCTGAATGACCATGAAAAGAGGTATGCCACTGTAGAGAAAGAGGCTTTGGCCATTAAATGGGCCCTGGACGCTCTCAAATACTGCCTACTGGGCAGAGAATTCACCCTCATCACAGACCATGCACCCCTAAAGTGGATGCAGAATAACAAGGAAAAGAATAGTAGGGTTACCAGGTGGTTTCTGTCCCTCCAGCCTTTTAGGTTCACAGTACAGCACCGAGCAGGCAGCCTCCAGGGAAATGTAGATGGTTTGTCTCGTACTTACTGTTTGTCAAGCCAGGGTGCCCCAACCCATAGGTTAGTGCAAAAGGGGGGGAATGTGGTGTCTCACAGGGTGAAGTAATTGAGGGTATATATGTGTCTCCCAGGTTCTTAGCATATGCTGAAGAAAGTTATTTAGGAAAGGGTTAAAAAAAACTAAGCCTGGGTCCTGATGAGCTGCACCTGGGGAGTTGCTAGAAAACTGGGCTGTCAACACACTTGCTCAGAACTTCCTGGGAGTGAGATAAGCCACATCTCACTGAGGGACCCTGAAGGTCCAGAGCCTGCAAACTGCAAGTATCACAGGTTGCTGTTCAGACAGCGTGCTTATTTTGGGTGGACTGAGGATAGCTCATCCACGTCCTAGAGAGGGACCTATTGTTTAGTTAGAGCCTGGACAAGGCTAGGTGTTCCGTTTATGTTTTTGTGTTTTAATGCAACCTGTGAAATAAAGCTGGCAGGACGCCAGTTGAAATGCACTTCTGTCTCCTGAGGTCTCCTTCTGCGAAATAATCTGACTAATCCCCCTACCTTTTCACCTCTGGAAAGGTGAGCTAAATAACGGACTGCCACAAAAGGATGACCATATTTTGCATTTCATTTTTCCCAATCTTGCTTGTCGGCTTCTTCGTCTTTTCTATAAAATTTGCATTCAAGAACTTTCTTTGCTTCCCCACCAACATATCTCTGAAGGCAGAATAACTTGTCGACTGGACTGAAGCAATGATGCTCAATGATCATTTCAAAACTTGCCTTCCACTCTATGAACTTCAGTACGTCTCCTGAAAATACAGTAGGTTCCGGAACGGGAAGTCTAGCTAGGACTGTTCTCTGTGGTCTTGCTGGGACAATGTTTGTAACATTCTCCTGTGCATTGCTGTGGCATCTAGGAATAGAATCATCCGGTTCTATTTTCTCACTTAGTTCTGAATTAGGTGAGTTCCTTTCTTCTTCTTTTCCGGTAGAGATAGAGGGTAAATCCACACACCTTTTTCCTAATACTGGACTAGGCCTCTCTTTCGCTTTCTGAGCAGGGATGGAAGGATAATGACTTATTTTCTCACTAAGTGCTGGATATTTCCTTCCATTCTCCTGGGGGTATGTAATAAAGTAGGAGTCTGCTTCTTCACTTAGTACAGAATTGAACCTATAACTACTCATGATTCAAATCCTCTTCATGTACTCTGAGTCTGGCTTCTATGATCTTAACTTTTTTTTGCCTTTCCAAACTTTTCAATTCAGCTTCCATTTAATGGCACTGTGCCTCCATTTCAGCTTCCATTTGATGGCGCTGTGCCTCCATTTCAGCTTCCATTTGATGCCGCTGGGCTTACATTTTACAGCGCTATGCCTAGATGGCAGCTTCTATTTAAATTTCTGATCTCTTGACAGCAAGTTGTTCAGCTAATTCCTTTCTTTTAGCTAAAGTATTTGAGGACTCTGATATATGGGTGGCACTTCTGCTAGTGAAGGAAGTCACACTTGACATTGTGGTTCCCCCTAATGACCTAGCATAGTCTCTCATAAAAAGCTCATTCATTCTACTTCTTGCTTTAACTTCATCATAATTAACTGCATATAAAAAGTTCTCTCATGAGCTTTACTAAATCTTTAGTGACTACAGTACATGTGTCTATGTTCCTTACAATATCCTGGGAAGGTGTCGACTCATAAACGACTGCAGGTTGACATATACTGCCATAAGCTCTGATTTGGATTCTTCTACCGTCTCTACCATGTCACTCAAGTTCCCTTTTATACTTTCTTGTTTTAACTTTCCACGAATACCTTTAATGTATAATTTTCACTTATCATACATTCTGGCGAACTTTTTACCTTTAAGTGTTGCTTCTTGCTCCAAATTTTCCAACATCTTTGGGGTCGGTTTTCTGGCACGTGATGAACGTCTTAGTTCATCTGCTTGGGTTATATTTGTATGAGGCAAGACTAATGCTAAATCAGACTCTTCTACCTCAGACAGATTCCCTTGCTCTTCAACTTCTACTCTATCTATCTTTGCATCCTCTAACAGTGGCATGGTAATACTAGGCTCAGACATTTTACTTTCAATGCTATCACAATCAATACAAATGCAGAAATAAATTACTTACACTTTAAATGCAATACTGTGGTGCAGAAATTAATAACTTTCACTTTAAATGCAATAGCAATAGATGCAGGCAATAAATTACTTTCACTTTAAATACTTTAGAGTCCATATACTACAAACTGTCCTTTGTTTTACTTTAGAGTCTTTTATTCCTGAACACCGAAATGTCTCTTTATGCGAAAACCTATGTGCAATGATAAGTAATAAAAGTAAAGCTCTGGCCTTATTCTGAAGAGCAGGAACAAATGTTAATCTTAAGGGAGACGTGTCTTTTCTTGATGTGTTATGATGCTTGCGCAGACTTGCGATGCGCTGGTTTGGATACGCTGCTGCAGGCTTTGGGCCTAGTGGCGGGAAACTAGCTGGCTGCAGTACGTGGCCTCTTCGTGGATAGCGGTGCGGGCACTCTAGCTCTGGACTTTGGCCTCCCACCATGCGTCTCTTTCTCTGTCTAAAGATCGCAGGAGGGTTGGCGCTCTTTCTCTGACTATTTTGCCTTTGCCGTTCTGCCACTTTAAGAGTCGGCTCCAGTTTGACTAATGCACACGTTCTATGGCTCCGCTGAGGTGTCTTTGTTTGCTCACTCAGGGAGCAGTTGCTGCGCGGCGGTATATGCTGGCGCTCTGCTGCTCTAATGCGCTCTTTACTGTACAAGTTGAGGAGCGCTATCACTTCGCCCTCTGAAGTAAATAGTTCCACTATGGCAGACGCAGCACTAGGATGTGCCTTTTGCGCTGTGGCATTAGAATCATTTTGATATCTCTGACTTTTAGTCTAACCAGACTGTCTATTACTCTGTAATTCCTCTAGCGCCATTCTATGAAAACAATAGGTTTAAAGAGCCGCTAGCACATCCGCAATACCCAGTCCCCATAGCTCTGTGTGCTTTTATTATGTAAAAAAACGGATTTGATACATATGCAAATTAACCTGAGATGAGTCCTGTCCCTGAGATGATTCCAGCGTGAAGGAGCCCAGCACTGCCCCGCATCCTCAGAATCTCCTTCTTGCTCCCCGACGTCAAAAAGCTACAGTGCTGTAATCTCGCGATGCGCGAGCTAGCGCATGCGCAGTGTCCTCATAGTGTTCCTTCCCTGTGCTGGCATCAGTCTCAGGGAAGGAACTGCGCATGCACTATCTCGCGCAACGCGAGATTACGGCGCTCTAGCTTTCTGACGTCGGGGAGCAAGGAGGAGATTCTGAGGATGCGGGACGGTACTGGGCTCCTTCACGCTGGACTCATCTCACGTACAGGACACATCTCAGGTTAATTTGCATATGTATCAAATCGTTTTTTTTACACAATAAAAGCACACAGAGCTATGGGGACTGGGTATTGCGGATGTGCTAGCGGCCATCTAGCAACCCATGTCCTCAGCTCTATACACAAAATCCCGGTGACAAGTTCCCTTTAACTCTATGCTTTCTGTTGTTTCTTACATTATATAATGAATCTTAAAGGCATATTATCTTTTCTGCTTCTGTGAACACAATATAAAACAGTTATATGACATCCAAACATGAAGTCACTGTAAATAACTCTGCTTTTGTCTTTAACACACAAATATAGGAACTGTATTAAGTTTATTGGCAGGTCTAGCTGTATAAAAATATAAGCTATGTTAGCAACATAGGACAGGTCTAAGCTGGCCAGCTACAACCACTACCTTCAGGAAGCTGTGCACCGCTAGCTGTTTCCTGGACAGTTAGGTTCATGAGTAGCAGACGGTCTACTCCAGGCACGTTTGGCTCCAGATCTCACACTGCTACCATTCTGCTGGCTCACGGCCATGCTTGCACCCTGCTGGCTCAGCCGAACGCTGCAACCCTGCGGCTGTCTCACGGGCAAGCTGCCACCCTCGTCACCTGATGATGATGATGATGAAACTTCCTCTTCATCTGGCTCCTACGTGTGATCAGCTACATCATCACCCACTGTTGTGTGCTCATCACTTATGTCACCCTCACCAGTTTCATTGCCGTATCCCTGCCTGCTCGCAACATCTGCTGCTACTTGACTCTCATCATCACTACTTGCACTCATACAGGAGGAAGCAGTGGACCTCTCCTCCAAATCTGGGCTGGGCAGTAGCTGCTGACTATTCTCAGTAATATCTTCCTCGCTGAAAAGCAGAGCATAGCCAGCACCATACATCACTTCCCTGGCAGAAGGAGTGCAGCGACCGGGCCGCAGGGGCAGTATGTAAATGTTGGTGTGCCGATGGGGGTAGTAGTTGTTTTACTCACAGTTAGCAGCACTCCCTGGGCCGGCGTGTAGTGAAGGGAATGATAGTACTGAATCCTTCGGGGCACTCTCTGTTACAAAGGGATCACCAGCCAGATGATAGTTGAGGTGCCTTTGGTGGTGTGGGTGTGTTGTGACACCAGCACTGTAAGGTGCAAATAGGTTATAATAGGAGACCAGTTCTCTTAACAAATTCCCAGTACTTTACTGAGGCTGATCCAAAGGTCATTAATGTGCGCAAAAATCATTTACAGCAATGCAGCTTCTCCAATGACTTAAGTTAGTTCCCAGAAGTTGCATAAGGAGTAGTTTTACTCTATAGCAATCAATCTTTCTCCCTTGTTTATCCAGGATGGAGGGATGTACTATCTCTGCTGTACTGTATAGTCATATACTTTTGTATCCTTTCTAGGAATACTATCTCCTGACAGGTGGCCTTTCTGTCTTTGGTTATGGTGGGCAGCTGGTAGCTTAGAATCTCTCCACCTAATGCAAAGGAGACTAGAGCCCGATAAATGACAATTACCTTTCCTTTGCCTCTCTGGGTTGCCTGGATCTTCTGTATTCTTTCCCTTCTATGGGCCAGTACATGGAACTAACTCTGTTTAGATAACTCTCCAAAATGGCTGCTGAGGTGCAGCTTTTCCTCAGACATCACACTCTCCTCCTTATTCTCTTCTCCAGAGTCAGCCCTAGGAGGGTGTTAGAACTTCCCCCTTCCTGTGCAACTTTATGGGAACTCAGGTATAAGCACATTTTCATGAAATACAATCACAGTATTAAGCAGTGTGTTTCAGGACACTGCATCAGCATCATAGGAAAGAGGCAGGTTCACGATAGGTGAAGGCACAGAGCTTATTCCTGGGCCATTCCAACTAAGTGTGGTGTCAGAGGAACCCACAGACTCCTGGCTATGGGTGTCTGATGTCAGTTGAGATAATGTTGAAGACAGAGTCAACCATTCCAGGACAGCGGGATTGGTGGTCAAAACACGACCGCTGGATGACACTGGTAGCTCCGGCCTGTTGGTGCATCTGCTTCTACAACCACCCCTTCTTCTGCTTCTACTTCTGCTGGCTCCAGCAACATTTTTGCCACTGTCTGTTCCTTTGGAGGGTCCTGGCACCTCTTTGTTAGATATACTGTACGCTAACAGTAACTATATATGTAAAATAAGTTATTCAATGTCAATGTGGACACCCCAATAGCAGTAGTATTAGACAGCGTATTCACCCCAATGTGAGAATCAAGGCCTAATGGAATTGTTTATCCATGAAACAAGGTGGACACCCCAATAACAGTTACATAGGTGTAATGACCGGCGTCACGCAAAGGGAGGGAAATGGGAAGGCCCTGTCCAAGGGAGAGGGAAAGATGGTGACCCCTGACTCACCTTGCGGCTGGCACCTGACTGCCCTGACGTCCCTAGACGGGTTCCTTACCCGTACGCCGATCACGTGCCTAAACCCTGGCTTTCCCTAAGATGAGCCCTATGTAGTGAACGGGGCGGTGGGATCACTAGTCCGCACCACTGAGACTAAGAGGAAAACACCAAGGAGAGGACAGACAATACAGACAAACATATAATCCCAGGTGAGCGACAACAGCAGACCACCAAGGCCCAACAGTGATCCGGAGGGTAACGTTCTGGAACAACAACCAGGAAACACAGCTACACAGCTCCAGTGGGTCAGTATAGAAGTCCAGGCAGGAAGCTCTATATCTGGCAACAAGAGAAGTGAGAGATGGGAATATAAGGAGGTTGGGATTGCTGGACAAGAAACAGCTTAGGAGGAGAATCTACGGATCCCTGAGTGAGCCAAAAAGGATTGCAAGGCAAACCCAGAAAGCTACCATTAATAAACAGGACTGTCTTTAGACATAGAGCGCGCAGCCACCCGCTGCGACTTCCTGACCCCGGGTATAACGGAGTCAGGCGTGGCTCTTGACACCCACGTGACAGCACCCCCCTCTCTACGAGGGGCCTCCGGACACTCAGGACTAGGTCTCTCAGGATGAGAGGCATGAAAAGCCCGAACTAACCTGTCGGCATTTACCTCAGACGTTGGAACCCACATTCTTTCCTCGGGACCGTAACCCCTCTAATGCACCAGATATTGAAGAGAGCGGCGGACCCGACGAGAATCAACAATTTTGGATATTTGAAACTCTAGATTACCATCCACAACAACAGGAGGAGGTGGCAGCGGTGACGGTTCTAGAGGTAGAACATACTTCTTGAGTAACGACTAATGGAAGATGTTATGGATTTTAAACGTCTGAGGTAGCTCCAGGCGAAAAGCCACGGGGTTAATGATGGCTACTATTTTGTAAGGGCCAATGAACCTAGGACCCAGTTTCCAAGAGGGAACCTTTAATTTAATATTCCTAGTAGACAACCACACATAGTCATTCACTCCTAGGTCCGGACCTGGCGACCGTCTCTTATCAGCCATGCATTTATATTTAAACGGAAAATACAAATGTGATAGCACTCTACATCCAGCATTCCTCCATGCTGGATGAGGCATTGGTGTACATTTTGGCCAAAGTGTAATAAGCCACTCACCACGTCAAGGTCGCCTCTAATGAGTGGTCCCTAACACTAGTTCCTACCTGTTCATGGGCCATGACAGCCACACAAAGCCCAGGGAATGCAGGTCAGCATACACGCCAAGCACACTCTGCTTTTAACCCCATCCGGTGCCATTACAGCTTTCATCGGATCCAGGGATGCAAGTACCAACATGCACGCTGAGCCCACCATATACTTCTCCTGGAGCCAAATGGCTACTGGTAGGTTCTATATAAGCAGACTCAGTTTAATACTGACTTTAAAACCAGCCTCCAGGACAGATTGCCTGGTCAGGTGTGCATGACTCCAAGGAGATCGCCACGCCTCCAATAGATACTACAAAGAAAAAATGTGGGGGATTGGGTCAGCACAACCTGTATGTAGGTGCACATCACTATGGCGAAATACATATACAAACGGAAAATACAAATGTGATAGCACTCTACATCCAGCATTCCTCCATGCTGGATGAGGCATTGGTGTACATTTTGGCCAAAGTGTAATAAGCCACTCACCACGTCAAGGTCGCCTCTAATGAGTGGTCCCTAACACTAGTTCCTACCTGTTCATGGGCCATGACAGCCACACAAAGTCCAGGGACTGCAGGTCAGCATACACGCCAAGCACACTCTGCTTTTAACCCCGTCCGGTGCCATTACAGCTTTCATCTGATCCAGGGATGCAAGTACCAACATGCACGCTGAGCCCACCATATACTTCTCCTGGAGCCAAATGGCTACTGGTAGGTTCTATATAAGCAGACTCAGTTTTATACTGACTTTAAAACCAGCCTCCAGGACAGATTGCCTGGTCAGGTGTGCATGACTCCAAGGAGATCGCCACGCCTCCAATAGATACTACAAAGAAAAAATGTGGGGGATTGGGTCAGCACAACCTGTATGTAGGTGCACATCACTATGGCGAAATACATATACAAACGGAAAATACAAATGTGATAGCACTCTACATCCAGCATTCCTCCATGCTGGATGAGGCATTGGTGTACATTTTGGCCAAAGTGTAATAAGCCACTCACCACGTCAAGGTCGCCTCTAATGAGTGGTCCCTAACACTAGTTCCTACCTGTTCATGGGCCATGACAGCCACACAAAGTCCAGGGACTGCAGGTCAGCATACACGCCAAGCACACTCTGCTTTTAACCCCGTCCGGTGCCATTACAGCTTTCATCTGATCCAGGGATGCAAGTACCAACATGCACGCTGAGCCCACCATATACTTCTCCTGGAGCCAAATGGCTACTGGTAGGTTCTATATAAGCAGACTCAGTTTTATACTGACTTTAAAACCAGCCTCCAGGACAGATTGCCTGGTCAGGTGTGCATGACTCCAAGGAGATCGCCACGCCTCCAATATATACTACAAAGAAAAAATGTGGGGGATTGGGTCAGCACAACCTGTATGTAGGTGCACATCACTATGGCGAAATACATATACAAATGGAAAATACAAATGTGATAGCACTCCACATCCAGCATTCCTCCATGCTGGATGAGGCATTGGTGTACATTTTGGCCAAAGTGTAATAAGCCACTCACCACGTCAAGGTCGCCTCTAATGAGTGGTCCCTAACACTAGTTCCTACCTGTTCATGGGCCATGACAGCCACACAAAGTCCAGGGAATGCAGGTCAGCATACAGGCCAAGCACACTCTGCTTTTAACCCTGTCCGGTGCCATTACAGCTTTCATCGGATCCAGGGATGCAAGTACTAACATGCACGCTGAGCCCACCATATACTTCTCCTGGAGCCAAATGGCTACTGGTAGGTTCTATATAAGCAGACTCAGTTTTATACTGACTTTAAAACCAGCCTCCAGGACAGATTGACTGGTCAGGTGTGCACGACTCCAAGGAGATCGCCACGCCTCCATATATACTACAAAGAAAAAATGTGGGGGATTGGGTCAGCACAACCTGTATGTAGGTGCACATCACTATGGCGAAATACATATACAAACGGAAAATACAAATGTGATAGCACTCTACATCCAGCATTCCTCCATGCTGGATGAGGCATTGGTGTACATTTTGGCCAAAGTGTAATAAGCCACTCACCACGTCAAGGTCGCCTCTAATGAGTGGTCCCTAACACTAGTTCCTACCTGTTCATGGGCCATGACAGCCACACAAAGTCCAGGGAATGCAGGTCAGCATACACGCCAAGCACACTCTGCTTTTAACCCCGTCCGGTGCCATTACAGCTTTCATCGGATCCAGGGATGCAAGTACCAACATGCACGCTGAGCCCACCATATACTTCTCCTGGAGCCAAATGGCTACTGGTAGGTTCTATATAAGCAGACTCAGTTTTATACTGACTTTAAAACCAGCCTCCAGGACAGATTGACTGGGCTCAGCGTGCATGTTGGTACTTGCATCCCTGGATCCGATGAAAGCTGTAATGGCACCGGACGGGGTTAAAAGCAGAGTGTGCTTGGAGTGTATGCTGACCTGCATTCCCTGGACTTTGTGTGGCTGTCATGGCCCATGAACAGGTAGGAACTAGTGTTAGGGACCACTCATTAGAGGCCACCTTGATGTGGTGAGTGGCTTATTACACTTTGGCCAAATGTACACCAATGCCTTATCCAACATGGAGGAATGCTGGATGTAGAGTGCTATCACATTTGTATTTTTTGTTTGTATATGTATTTCGCCATAGTGATGTGCACCTACATACAGGTTGTGCTGACCCAATCCCCCACATGCATTTATATTTACCTCCCATATTTTTCAAAATAGCTTGCACTTTCTGCCATACAGAAGAAAGAGATGACAAAAACCGTTCCTCTTCGGGAACCCCAGAAGACCCCCCTCTTTGAAAGTACAGAATTGGGGATGAAAACCATATGCACCAAGAAATGGTGACTTGCCAGTAGATTCCTGACGGCGATTATTTATGGCAAACTCGGCTAACGGTAAAAATGATGACCACACCTCTTGGTTTTCAGACACAAAACATCTTAGATATGTCTCAAGGTTTTGGTTGGTACGCTCAGTCTGTCCATTCGACTGAGGATGGAAAGCTGAGGAAAAGGACAAGTGTACCCCCAAACGGGAACAAAAAGCTTTCCAAAATTTAGAAATAAACTGGGTTCCCCAATCCGAAACAACATCGGAAGGGACCCCGTGAAGCTTCACAATTTCACTGATGAATACCTGAGCAAGAGTCTTAGCATTAGGTAGTGCGGGTAACGCAATGAAGTATACCATTTTGCTAAACCTGTCCACTACTACCAAGATAGCTGTTTTACCCGCAGACAAAGGTAAGTCAGTGATAAAATCCATTGACAGATGTGTCCATGGCCTATTGGGAATGACAAGTGGCAATAAAGACCCTGCAGGACGTGTATGAGAGACTTTCGCGCGCGCACAAGTAGAACAGGAAGACACAAAATTCATTACATCCTGACGCAACCTTGGCCACCAAAAACGACGAAACAATAGCTCCAAGGTTGCTTTACTACCCGGGTGCCCAGCAAGTGCCGAATTATGATGTTCCTTTAATAATTCGAGGCGCAGGTTTAACGGTACAAGCAATTTCTCTGAGGGGCAAGAGATCGGGGCGTCCCCCTGGGCCTCTAACACCTTCCCCTCCAGAACAGAGTGTATCGCAGAGACAACCACTCCTCTTTGTAGAATGGGTACCGGATCACTCACATTACCCCCTCCAGGGAAACAACGAGATAGTGCACCTGCCTTGGTATTTTTTGCCCCAGGACTATAGGTAATAACAAATTTAAACTTTGTAAAAAATAGCAACCACCTAGCTTGTCTAGGGGTAGGACGCTTAGCTGATTCGAGGTACAGAAGGTTTTTGTGGTCCGTAATCACAGTGACGGGGTGGATTGCCCCCTCTAAAAAGTGACGCCATTCTTCAAACGCTAGTTTAATAGCTAAAAGTTCCCTATTGCCAATATCATAGTTCTTCTCTGCTGCAGATAGTTTTTTAGAAAAGAACGCACAAGGACGCCATTTGCCAGGAGACGGACCCTGAGACAGCACAGCCCCACTCCCACCTCTGACGCATCTACTTCAACAATAAAAGGCTGGGAGACATCAGGTTGGATTAGTACAGGTGCCGAGGTAAACCTCTCTTTTAGAGAGGAAAAAGCAATTTTAGCGGCGTCAGACCATTTAGAAAAATCAGTCCCCTTCCTAGTCATGTCAGTAAGGGGTTTTACAATCACCGAATAATTTTTAATGAACTTTCTATAGAAATTTGCGAAGCCCAAGAACCGTTGCAGTGCTTTGAGGTTCTCAGGAAGATCCCAATCTAAAATTGCCTGGACCTTCCTAGGATCCATACGGAAACCTGAAGCAGATAATAAATAACCTAGGAACTGTATTTCCTGAACGGCGAAGACACACTTTTCAATTTTAGCATATAATTTATTCGTCCGTAGGACCTGCAGTACTTGTCTGACATGCACCTCATGTGTTTTCAGATCAGACGAATAAATTAAAATATCATCTAGGTATATCACCACAAACCTGCCGATAAGATGACTAAAAATGTAATTAACGAAATGTTGGAAGACAGCAGGAGCATTGGTCAGACCGAAAGGCATGACTAGATTTTCATAATGCCCCTCAGGGGTGTTAAAAGCTGTCTTCCACTCATCCCCTTCCTTGATACGAATCAGATTGTAGGCCCCCCTAAGATCAAGTTTGGAGAACCACCTAGCACCCGCAATCCGATTAAACAGGTCAGGAATGAGAGGAAGAGGGTATGGGTCTCGGATGGTTATCCGGTTTAATTCGCGAAAATCTAGGCAAGGACGCAGGCCCCCATCTTTCTTTTTAATGAAGAAAAACCCTGCAGCCACGGGTGAAGAAGAGGGTCTGATGTGTCCCTTAGCCAAGCTCTCGGAGATATAATCTTTCATGGCTTGTCTCTCTGGACCCGAAAGATTATGTAACCTGGTTTTGGGTAATTTTGCACCGGGAATCAGGTGCACCGGGCAATCATAAGGACGGTGAGGTGGTAACTTCTGACAACCCTTTTCAGAAAAAACATCCTCAAAGTCCGAAACAAATGTAGGTAGGGTAGCTATGGAGGCGACTAAGCAATTGCTATTTAAGCAATTTTCTCTGCACTGCTCACTCCACTCCAATATCTCCCTGGCCTGCCAATCTACCACTGGATTGTGCGCTACCAACCAGGAAAGACCCAACACCACCGTAGTGGGGAGCCCCTCCAGAACATAACATGAAAGCAACACGTTATGGTGGTCCCCTACCCGAAGGTGTAAGTTATGGACAATGTGAGTGAGGTTTCTCTGAGACAGAGGAGCAGAATCAATAGCGAATATGGGAATAGGTCTCTGTAGCATACAGAGAGACAAACCCATAGTGTGGGCAAAATGGGCATCTATCAAATTTACTCCTGCTCCACTGTCTAGAAAAAAAGAAATAGTCTCCGTCTTAACGCCAAAAACAACAACCGCTGGCAACACAAATTGCGATGTACGTATGGAGGAAACGTATACCCCCCGGCTGACATCCTCCACACAGCCTGGGGTTAGTAGTTTTCCGATGGTCTTTTGTTTTTGAGAAAGGAAGGACAGACATTAATAAAATGACCCCTCTCCCCACAGAAAAAACAAACCCCACGCCTACGGCGAGCCTCAGGAGGACGGACCTCATGAGTAGTTCCTCCTAGCTGCATAGGCTCGTCTAAGTCCGTACAGACTAACTGCTGCTTGGGAGGGGTTACCAGTTGCTCCGGATTTTTCAATCTGTCCCTAAGACGTCTATCTATCCTGATAGAGAGGGACATAACCGCATCAAGGGAAAAGGGAGTCTCATACAGCGCAAGCGCATCCTTAATCCTTTCGGATAACCCAGAGCAGAACTGACTCCTGAGAGTCGGGTCGTTCCACTGGGTATCCGTAGCCCACCTATGGAACTCTGAGCAATACTCCTCTACTGGCCGCTCTCCCTGTAGGAGTCTCCGTAACTTTGATTCAGCCAGTGCGATTCGGTCAGGGTCATCATATATGAGACCCAAGGCCCCAAAAAATTCATCCACTGACCGGAGAGCCTGGGAATCAGTGGGTAAAGAGAACGCCCAGGATTGCGGGTCCCCCTGAAGCAGGGAAATCACAACCCCCACCCGCTGTTCTTCATTACCAGAGGAGTAAGGGCGCAGTTTAAAATATAATTTACAGGCCTCACGGAACATCACAAATTTGTCCCTTCCCCCAGAAAATCTGTCAGGAAGAGCAACCTTGGGTTCCGCAACAACCTGGTTACCTGTAGCAACCGCTGGGCTTGCAGTCTGTAGCAATTGCTGCTGTTGCTGGAGGGCTGACGCCTTCAATCCTGCCACCTCCAAAGACAGGCCTTGAAGTTGCTTTGACAAAGCAGCAATTGGATCCATACTGGATTCTAAGTAGGTAGAAAGAAAGTTTTTTTGTTTTTTTTTTACCTACACAAAATAAGGGCCAGATATAATGTAATGACCGGCGTCACGCAAAGGGAGGGAAATGGGAAGGCCCTGTCCAAGGGAGAGGGAAAGATGGTGACCCCTGACTCACCTTGCGGCTGGCACCTGACTGCCCTGACGTCCCTAGACGGGTTCCTCACCCATACGCCGATCACGTGCCTAAACCCTGGCTTTCCCTAAGATGAGCCCTATGTAGTGAACGGGGCGGTGGGATCACTAGTCCGCACCACTGACACTAAGAGGAAAACACCAAGGAGAGGACAGACAATACAGACAAACATATAATCCCAGGTGGGCGACAACAGCAGACCACCAAGGCCCAACAGGGATCCGGAGGGTAACGTTCTGGAAAGACAACCAGGGAACACAGCTACACAGCTCCAGTGGGTCAGTATAGAAGTCCAGGCAGGAAGCTCTATATCTGGCAACCAGAGAAGTGAGAGATGGGAATATAAGGAGGTTGGGATTGCTGGACAAGAAACAGCTGAGGAGGAGAAGCTACGGATCCCTGAGTGAGCCAAAAAGGATTGCAAGGCAAACCCAGAAAGCTACCATTAATAAACAGGACTGTCTTTAGACATAGAGCGCGCAGCCACCCGCTGCGACCTCCTGACCCCGGGTATAACGGAGTCAGGCGTGGCTCTTGACACCCACGTGACAATAGGTTTTTCATCCCAATTTGAGAATCACTGCGTAACAGAATTGCTTATCTATTAAACAAGATGGACACCATTTAATTGGATAGCTCTGTGCCCTACAGAGGGGATTGATGCAAACTGCATTGTCTTATGGATCCCTTCAGCTCACAGAGCCTGCATTCTACCTATGCTCTCACTATGCCCTCCCTACAGTGTCTGAAAACTCTCCCTATGATCTCCCTACACTGTCCCTGTCCCAGATTATACTATTAGCTACTATACTAGCTTTGCAAAACACTTTCCTATGACTTGTCACGTCTCTCCCTTTGCCCACATCACAGTGGCTGGGTGCTGATTGGCTGGCTGCACGGCATTATGGGTGATCCCTTGTTACCGGGCTTTATACTTTCACTTTGTAACATGTGCAGCAACCTTTTATTTTATTTTTTTATCTTATTTGTTACCACGAAGCACAAGGAAATTTAGATTCGTAGAGAATTTTTCCAGAAATTCAGATCGAATTCCTCTTCATTAACTTTGATTTACTCAACACTAGAGATTATATTGAGTGGAAAGATTATACTGGAGGAGAGGAGGTGATACTGGGGAAGAAGTGATACTAGAGGAATGAGGTGTTGTTGGAGAGGAGATTATGCTGTAGGAGAGGTATTGATACTGGAGAGAAAGTAATACTGGAGGAAAGGAGGTGATACTGGAGGAGAGGAGGTGATACTGGAGGAGAGGAGGAGATGCTGGTGAGAAAGTGATACTGGAGGAGAGGAGGTGATACTGGAGAGAAGGAGATACTGCAGGAGAGTTGATGATACTGGAGAGGAAGTGATTTTTGAAGGAGAGGAGGTGATACTAGAGAGGAAGTGGTGTTGGTGGAGAGGAGATTATACTGGAGGAGAGAAGATGACACTGGAGAGGAAGTGATACTGGAGGAGAGGAGGTGATACTAGAGAGGAGATTATGCTGGAGGAGAGAAGCTAATACTAAGAGAGGAAGTAATACTGGAAGAGAGGAGATGATGCTGGAGGAGAGATGCTAATACTAAGAGGAAGTAATATTGGAAGAGAGGAAGTGATGCTGGAGAGGATATGATAATAGGGAAGCGTTGATACTTTATAGGATGTGATACTGCACGAGAGGAGATGACAATGTTGAGGAGGTTATGCTGAAGAGGAGGTGATACTGCAGGAGAGAAGATGATAATGGTGAGGGGAGGTGATGCTGTAGGGGAAGTGATACTGGATGAGAGGAGGTGATAATGGTAAGGATGCAATATTGAAGAGGAGGGGATGCTAAAGGAGGAGAGGTGATAAAGGAGCAGGGGAGTTAGGTGATACTAGAAGAGGATACTTGAGGGGGTAATATGGGGTGGAGGGGTGGGGATTATACCAGAGAAGGGGAGTAAAAGAAGGAGTTATATCTAAGAAAGAAGATTCTAGCCATGTATACATATTAACTTCAATGGGAAGAGAAGAATAAGCTGCCGTAGACCCTCTTACTGGAAAAGGAATCAGGCATGTTAATGCACAATCCTTTCTCTCATACACATTAGATTATTGACCAATTTGCCAAAATTTGGTGGATTTGGCCAAGGTTTATCAGATGTATTGTTCTGTTACAGTTACTATATAACAGATGGAAAAGAGGTACAGTATAATAAAATGTAACTTTGAATAGAAATTTTTTCCATTCTTTTTCCCTTTTTTTCCCTTCCTTGTGGGGAACTGGGAGACGCGTCGCAAAAGGGTATTGGGGTTTTGTAGGGATCTGGGGGTTAAGGGATATTAAAAGAAAAAAGTGGAAAAGTGATGTTTCAATTTATATGGAAATATTATGGATTGCTTTTTTGAAGAATAAAATATAAAAAATAAAAATATATGTAGAAATCAAACTGTGTATCAGATCTGTAAACATGGGGAAAACCAAAACAACAAATAGATCACACGTCCAGGTAGTTGTTTACAGGTATCAGACCATGCAGATAACATGCAGCAAGTGGAGGCTGTGTCAATACAACCCATGCACTACTATTAAGTTGTCATAAAAGTTATACAGGACTTTGACATTGATGGCCTACACTTAGGCTAGGTTACCAATATCAGATCATTTGGGGTATGACTCACACAAGCAGCCCATTCATTGTTTGCCAGGCACAACATTGCACATTTGAAGTAGCTTAGACCCATTCAAGTCAAAGAAAAGAGCTGCAATGCCAGGCACTGCTACTACCAAATGTACCCTGCTATGCCTGGCAAACATTAAAAGGAATGAAAAACGACCAGTGAAGTAAGCCGATTTATAAGGATTCATTTGTAATGCACTTTTCTCACAGGGACTTAAAGTACAGGGATAGTTGTGTGGCTGGGGCAACTCCATGGGATGTCAGTGGCTGCCATAAAGGAGCTTGACCCCAACACACAACGCACGCTAGGGTCAATTTCTTAGGAGGCCAATTTTCTTATTTCTATATTTTGGATGTTCCAGAATTGTTATTACATGGGGAGCACAAGTAGCATGGTTTGTAAGGCTGAATAAATACATTCAGTTCAGCCTATTATCCTGCAAGTTGATAGAGGAAGTCAAAATAACTTGTGAGGTAGAAGACAATTTTCCATATTTTAAGAGAAATAATATCCTTCGCGACTCAAATCAAGCAATCACAATAACTCTCTGGATCGACGACCCTTCTCCAGAAATTGAATAACTATATTATTACACTCCAGAAATACATCCAGGCCCCTCTTGAACTCTTTTACTGAGTTCTCCATCACCACCTCCTCAGGCAGAGAGTTCCATAGTCTCACTGCTCTTACCGTAAAGAATCTTCTTCTATGTTTGTGTAGAAACCTTCTTTCCTCCAGACGTAGAGAATGTCCCCTTTTTCATTTTCGTCATTTTGTCGCACAGGATGGTATTTTGTGACACAGAATACATTTTGAAACACAGAATTCATTTCGTGCCACCGAATTCATTTTGTGTCACAAAATTAACAGGATTATATTTTGTGGCACAGGATAAATTTTTAATCCCAAAATTCATTTTGTGACACAATCCTTTTGTTGCACAGAATGTTATTTTGTGACAGAATTCATTAGTGTCATTTTGCCAAACTGTGACTTAGAATTAATTTTGTTCCATTGATCAGAACCAGAACATTTTTGGCGCCCATCGTGAGACTCGAAGGTTGGATCCCCCTGTTCCTGTACCCCCGGAGATCAGACATAGGAGGGGTGCACCACCGGACACCGGGATCACTACCCGTGATATGAGGTAAGAAAACTGAGTAATCTTGCCTATACTGTGTCCTCTGGTGTAGCCTCTTGTCATCTGTCTGAGGAAGCGGTGCGGCAGCAGTTGGGGCGCCTTTGAGGGCACGCAAGTTAGAACCCCACAGTAATTAATGAGATTTTGATACACTGTGTTTTATGTGTTGTGTTGTTCTGACGTCGTTATGACCTTGAGCACCTGTGTATAAACTACCGAGTTGAGTTACAAGGAAGCCTACCTCATTAGCCTACATCGCGGTACAGACAGAGGCGTCTGTCCGGATAGTAGAAGGGGAGGAGGCAGTCAGAACCGGTCCAAAGGTGTACTACGTGTCTGACTCAAAGAAGAACTCAGGTAGTTCAGGAACACAGGGTGCAAGCACAGGTTACGGACTAGACGGCTCCAGGAGATATCAAATTATGGGAAATGTTAAAAGTGTCCCGAAGGGATGCTGCTCACCGGAGCAGTACTTGGCGGACAAGAGAGGGAAACGCTTCGTAAAGTGTATACCCAGGTTGGAGAAACATTATGAGATGTGTAAAGGTGGCACTCTTTGTGTTGATACATGGAGACCACTGTTAAATGAAGAAAAAAAGGCAAACTTTCTTATGAAAAGATAGCAGATGCAGTGGAAGTGTGGCTTGACTACAGCAAGGAGTTTGAACGGACGGGGGGGGAACAGAAATATAATGAAAAGACAGGAAGATATTACTGTATGCCTGGGCAGCCACCTTATAATTATGGTGTCATCAAGAAGAAGGGGGGGTGGACCTGTGCCGTATGTGGGCAACAGAATCCCCCCTCCAGTGTTACGTGCCTCGTATGTGTTTCTTCACGCCCACATAGCCACATTCCTGTAGCTCCCCGACACCTCCTACCCAAAGCTCTTCATGAGACACCATCATATTCCCAGCCGACACCCACGGCTGGACTGTTAACCCCCAGTAACCCAGATCACTCCATCCTGCCTGTAAGCCCACAAGTTCAAGCACTCTATCCCATGATAAATCCTGATGGCACATTCAGTCTGCCACAGCAGGTTGCTCAACTGATGGTTGGGAAGAAGGAGGAGGAGGATGGTGGCGATGAGAGCCCAGCAGAACCACCCCCCGTGCATACAACTTTCCCCTCTCCTGCAGATATTAGCACTCCAAAACGGCGGTCAGACTTGACCGAGGAGGAGCGGCGGATACAATATGAGTTACATGAGATAAAAGAACAGATGAAGAATGTGGCAGGAGAACAGTCTGAATTTTTGAGATATGCAAATTAGACCATTTATCCAAAGCAATATCCAGGGGGCCACCTAGATATGTGTCATTCACACCAAATCAGCTGTATTCAATTGTCAGTCAGTTGCCGGACCCGAGACCCACGCCATGTCGTTTTACCGTAAATTAGATCAAATATACAAAACATATGGGTGGACGTGGTCAGATCTACAAAGTATAGTAGAGAACAAAACTGGATAAACTCAAAAAGCCAGAAGGCGGAAATGATGACCGTACATCAGGATCGGGGTATGACGTCATAACACGAATGGGAAAATGGGCGAAGGACAAGTTAGCTGACCAGTCATCCACGCTGCAAGACATGACTCAGGACAGGATGGAATCAATGGAGAAATTTGTGCAGAGAGTGAAACAAAATTATAAGTACATGGGGTTCAGCGTGAACGAGCCCGTACACATTAGGCTTCTATCACGCTCCTTTGTTGAGGGTCTGAGACCGGACATCAACAAAGCACTAACCACATGTCGCCCCGAGTGGAAGGCTTTACCCATAGATATACTCGAACAAGTTGCCAAATGACTTGAAGGGAACAACAAGAGAACCAGGGTGGCTGTGATTGCCGTCATGTCAGGGGAGGAGAGTGGGGACCGTTCCCCCCCTACACGTACCTATACCTGCTATGGGTGTGGAAAACCGGGGCATATAAAAAGGAACTGTCGCAGTCGACACCTCTGGCCTTCCTATCAGCAATGGCGGCAGCAACAGCAGCAGCAGGAAAGCATGCTACCACCCCCACCCGACAACCAATAGGACACCGGCAAGCCGGTGCCGGGAGGGGATAACACCTACATGGCGCTTCACACCCCTCCCGCTGGTCCCGCCCCTCGAGTGACACTCGATGTAGCCAGGGCTGGTGCAAGGATTTTTGCCACCCTAGGCAAAAGCAAATTTTGCCGCCCCCTTGACTCCGCCCATTGACCACGCCCCTTTTACTCGCCCCTTTTTCTGCCACCTATTGCATGCAATATTTAACTATGGTCGTGTAACCTGTGCCAGTCTATGATCATGTACCCTGTGCCAGTCTGACTATGGTCGTGTACCCTGTGCCAGTCTGACTATGGTCGCGTACCCTGTGCCAGTCTGACTATGGTTGCGTACCCTGTGCCATTCTGACTATGGTCGTGTACCCTGTGCCAGCCTATGGTCTTGTACCCTGTGCCAGTCTGACTATGGTTGCGTACCCTGTGCCAGTCTGACTATGGTCATGTATATATAATATCCAGCCATTGTCTGCCACCTAGTACCATCCCAGTGATGCCAATCACTCTACGCTGTTCAGCAGGTTGGCACACCAAACATGAGCAGTGCCACCTATTCACTGCGAGGTGCCATTCAGCCACTGTCTGAAATCCTGTGCCACCAGGGCAACATAAAACAGTATGCTGCCTTGTGCCCTCTGCCAGTCTGGCACTGTGTCACGGAACCATGAACCAGACGTACAACAGGAGATAAGTGAAAATAAGAAGGCTTTATTGAAAATAAAGCTGTAAAGCAAAAGTCCAAACGGATGGTGAAACCAAGCAGAGTCTTTGCGAAGCCAGAGGTCAGGAACCAGAAGGGTAGTCAGACGAAGCCAGGATCAGGAACCAGCAGGGTAGTCAGACGAAGCCAGGATCAGGAACCAGCAGGGTAGTCAGACGAAGCCAGGATCAGGAACCAGCAGGGTAGTCAGACGAAGCCAGGATCAGGAACCAGAAGCAGCAGCAGTCTTAGAAGCATGTGAACACAAGAGGACCAAGCAAGGAACTGAAGCCACAGACCTCCTATATATATGAGCTAGGCATCCAGCTCCTCCCAGTGGGAAGGAGGAGCCGCAGGGTGGAAGGCTACAAGAAACCCAGAAACCAAGATGGCCGCCAGCACATGTCAAACGAAGGAGAACAGCAAGAAGGTAAGACCATGACAGTACCTCCCCCTCAAGGGCCCCTCCTCTGCAGAGCACAAAATGGTTTCTGAGGGAAGCGTGCGTGGAAGGCTCGGAGCAAGGCAGGAGCATGGACATCTGCGGAGGGAACCCAGGAACGCTCCTCTGGACCATAACCACGCCAATGGACCAAAAACTGCAACCGACCGCGGACCAGGCGTGAGTCCAGGATATTGCTCACCTCATATTCCTCACGATTGCCCACTTGGACCGGACGAGGCCGAGGAACCGAGGAAGTGAAACGATTACACACCAGTGGCTTCAACAGGGAGACATGAAACACGTTGGAGATCCGCATGCCAGGAGGAAGCGCAAGGGCATAGGCTACCGGGTTTACCCTGCGAAGCACTCGGAAGGGACCAACAAAGCGAGGCGCCAGCTTGGGAGTGGGCACTCGAAGGTTGAGGTTGCGGGTGGACAACCATACACGGTCTCCGACCTGGTAGGAAGGAGCAGGCGCTCGTCTGCGATCAGCCTGGAGTCTCTGGCGCTGCACAGAGACCTCAAGGGACTTCTGGATCTGTACCCAAGAAGCACGTAGGACGGAAAGGTGATCCTCCACAGCCGGAATATCCTGGGGAGAGAATACCTCCGGTAACACGGCAGGTTGGAACCCATAATTGGCCATGAAGGGAGACGTCCCAGAGGAAGAGTTCACCGCCGTGTTCCTGGCAAACTCAGCCCAAGGCAGGAGGTCAACCCAATTGTCTTGGTGATCGGAGACATAGCAACGAAGGAATTGCTCCAAGGCCTGATTGGATCGTTCTGCGGCCCCATTGGACTGAGGGTGGTAGGCCGAGGAGAAGGAGAGATGAATCCCCAACTGGGAGCAAAAGGCGCGCCAGAACCTGGACACAAACTGACTCCCCCGATCCGACACAATCTCCTTGGGCAAACCGTGCAACCGGAAGACCTCCCTGGCAAAAATCGTGGCCAACTCTTGTGCAGAGGGTAACTTCTTGAGAGGAACACAGTGGCACATTTTGGAAAACCGATCCACAATCATGAGAATGACCGTATGGCCTCGGGATGCAGGGAGGTCCACAATGAAATCCATCCCCAGGTGTGACCATGGGCGCTCCCCGGTGGCTATGGGTTGCAGAAGGCCCAACGGAAGGTGCCGAGGGGACTTACTCTGGGCACAAACGGAGCATGCCGCTACATATGCGGCGATGTCGGAACGTAGGGAAGGCCACCAGAACAGACGTGAAACAGCCCAGGACAGCTGATTCTTTCCAGGATGCCCCGCGGTCTTTGAGTTATGGTAGGTTCGCAACAACCGAGTGCGCAACTCCTCAGGCACAAAACATCTGCCGTTGGGTCTCCCAGAGGGAGCACCAGATTGAGCCGCCAAAATCTGCTCACCCAGGGGAGAGGTCAGGCTGGTGCGAATGGCGGCCAGGATCTGATTCGGAGGTATGACCGAAGTCGGATTCGACTCCTCCCTGGACAGCTCGGAGTACTGCCGTGATAAGGCATCCGCCCTGATGTTCTTGGAACCGGGTAGGTAGGAGACCACGTAATTAAAACGTGACAAGAACAGAGCCCATCTGGCCTGACGTGGTGTCAATCTCTTGGCCTCAGAAAGGTAGGTCAGATTCTTGTGGTCCGTCAGGATGAGAACCGGAACCACCGAACCCTCGAGCAAGTGCCTCCATTCTTTAAGGGCCTGCACGATGGCCAATAACTCCCTGTCACCAATCTGATAGTTGCACTCCGCGGAAGACAGTTTCCGGGAGTAAAACCCACAAGGAAGCAGAGGACCCTCTGGTGTTCTACGCTGAGACAGAAGGGCGCCTACTCCCATCTCAGACGCGTCCACCTCGAGGACAAAGGGCAACCCAGGGTTGGGATGCGACAGAATCGGAGCCGACACAAAGGCGGACTTTAGGGCCTCAAAAGCTCGGATGGCCTCGAGCGGCCAGACCTGGGAATTACTGCCCTTCCTGGTCAGATCCGTGAGAGGCTTGGCCAGCATGGAAAAGTCCCTGATGAACTTCCGATAATAATTGGCGAAGCCCAAAAAGCGCTGCAGGGAACGAAGACCACTGGGCTGGGGCCACTGTAAGACAGCCGAAACCTTCTCAGGATCCATGGAGAACCCCTCAGCGGAAATGATGTAACCTAAGAAGGTTACCTGGGATCGGTGAAATTCGCATTTCTCAAGCTTACCGAACAGCTTGTTCTCTCGTAACCGTTGCAACACTCGTCTGACATCCAGAATGTGGGCCTCCATGGATTCAGAATATACCAAGATGTCATCCAAATAGACCACCACACACTGCTGCAATAGGTCACGGAAAACATCGTTGATGAATTCCTGAAAGACTGCGGGCGCATTGCACAACCCAAAGGGCATAACCAAGGATTCGTAATGACCGGTCCTGGTGTTAAACGCGGTCTTCCACTCATCGCCCGCCTTGATCCTTACCAGGTTATATGCCGCCCTCAGGTCGAGTTTGGTAAAGACCGTGGCCCCTTTAAGGCGATCGAACAGCTCGGAAATCAAGGGTATCGGGTAAGCGTTCTTGATCGTGATGCGATTGAGACCCCTGTAATCGATGCAAGGCCTCAACTCACCGCCCTTCTTTTTCACAAAGAAAAATCCAGCCCCTGCCGGGGACGAAGATTTGCGAATGTGTCCGCGTGAAAGCGCCTCCCTCACGTACTCCTCCATGGCCTCATTCTCCGCTACCGACAGTGGATAGACTTTGCCACGAGGAGGAACGGCACCAGATTGTAACTCTATGGCACAATCGTATGGGCGGTGCGGAGGTAGGGCAACCGCGCGCACCTTATCGAATACATCCCGGTACTCCTCGTATTCAGGAGGCAACAGAGAGTCCGAGGAAGTACACAGCAACTTGACAGACCCATGGATGCAACTAGCCCCACACTGCGGTGACCATGAGAGGATCTCGACCGATCTCCAATCGAAAGTCGGATTATGCTTCTGGAGCCAGGGGTACCCCAAGACCACCGAGTAGTGTGGAGACGAAATAACCTGGAGGCAGACCGACTCTCTGTGAACGGCACCAATGGCTATCCCCACTGGAAGGGTCTCATGAGTCACGTGTGGCGGCAGAAGGGGTCTGCCGTCTATCGCCTCAAGAGCCAGTGGGGAACCTCGAGCCTGCAGAGGAATGGAATTGGCGGCAGCGAACACACTATCAATGAACAAACCACCAGCACCAGAGTCCACCAACGCCTGGGTCGTCACCGAGCCCCCGACCCAGGAGAGGACAACAGTGATCAGTGGTTTGTCAACACGGGAAACCGGGGACGAGGAGACTCCACCCAAGATCTGCCCCCGACAGGATCTCAGGTACGAGCGTTTTCCCGGACGGTTTGGACATGCCAACCGAAAATGCCCACCGAGACCACAGTACATGCATCGGCCCTCGCGTCTCCGGAGTGCCCTCTCCCCCTCGGACAGGCGAGCAAACCCCAGCCGCATGGGTTCACCCCCAGACAAGTCATCCCCAGGAGGCGTGGGAGGAGAGGGAGGCACGGGTGGGACAGCAAACGTAGGCACCAATCTGTTAGAAGACCTCCGCAGGTTCTCCTTAAAGGAAGGTCACTCCCTGAGTCTGGTGTCAATCAAAATCAGGAAAGAAATAAGAGACTCGAGCTCAACTGGTAGGTCCTTAGCTGCAACCTCATCCTTCAAGGCATCCGAGAGACCATGAGAGAAAGCAGCGACCAGAGCCTCATTATTCCAGCCCACCTCTGCTGCCAGGGTACGAAACTCAATGGCGTATTCACCTACGGATCGTGAACCCTGTCTGATGGACATAAGTAGCTTCGCAGCAGAGGCAGCACGAGCCGGCACATCGAATACCTTCCGAAGAGAAGCAACAAAACCGGAAAACTCGGCAACCACCGGATTGTTGTTCTCCCATAAAGGGCTGGCCCAGGCCAAGGCCTTGTCCGAGAGCAGCGAGATCAAGAAGCCCACCTTTGATCTCTCAGTGGGAAAGGCATGTGGCAGCAACTCGAAATAAATGCCCACCTGGTTAAGGAAACCTCGGCACTGAGTTGGCTCTCCCCCAAAGCGCTGTGGAAGAGGGGCAGAACCGGTCATACCCCGAAACACCGCAGGCGCAACAACAGGTGTCGGGGTAGACTCTGGCGCAACAACCGGAGCGGCAGTAGGAGCGAGCCCAGGAGCGACAACCGACCCATCGGCAACGGGAGCGAAATGAGCCGTGCGTTCAAGCAGGGTTTGCAACGCCACAGCGAACCGACCCAACAGGTGATCCTGCTGATCAAGTCTGGCAACCAGCGTGGGTAGCGAGGATGGCCCTGTACCGTCAGAATTCATGGCTTGGTCCTAATGTCACGGAACCATGAACCAGACGTACAACAAGAGATAAGTGAAAATAAGAAGGCTTTATTGAAAATAAAGCTGTAAAGCAAAAGTCCAAACGGATGGTGAAACCAAGCAGAGTCTTTGCGAAGCCAGAGGTCAGGAACCAGAAGGGTAGTCAGACGAAGCCAGGATCAGGAACCAGCAGGGTAGTCAGACGAAGCCAGGATCAGGAACCAGCAGGGTAGTCAGACGAAGCCAGGATCAGGAACCAGCAGGGTAGTCAGACGAAGCCAGGATCAGGAACCAGAAGCAGCAGCAGTCTTAGAAGCATGTGAACACAAGAGGACCAAGCAAGGAACTGAAGCCACAGACCTCCTATATATATGAGCTAGGCATCCAGCTCCTCCCAGTGGGAAGGAGGAGCCGCAGGGTGGAAGGCTACAAGAAACCCAGAAACCAAGATGGCCGCCAGCACATGTCAAACGAAGGAGAACAGCAAGAAGGTAAGACCATGACACACTGTCCTGCACCCTGTACCATTCATAGCCTATTAGGCTCCCTGTGCCACTGCTGGGCACCCTGTGCCAGTCAGAATCTATGGCCCCTAGTCAAGCAGCAGGTGTGCCTTGACCCCTGTACACACTTGTCCCGCAGCCTCTGACACCCTAGTGCAGGTTGTCAGAGTGCGGTTGCCAGGGGTGCTCACCAGGTACTGCTACTCGCTGTGCTCCAGGTCCACATTGCCTTGGCTCTTGCCAAGATCATGTGTCTTCGGTGCGTGATCCCGCGCATCCGGCCGGCAATTACAGGAACAGAAGGAGTCAAGGAGATGATGTCAGGTGGATTACAAGTAGGGGGCGGGGAGCAGGCGACGGCTGGGTGCTAGTGCTTGGGATTCGGACTCCAGAGTGCCTGGATGTAGAGAAACATTGTAATTTCTTGTAGACACTGGTGCAGCCCGCAGCGTCCTCTGTGAAACCGCCGCCCTCCCATGCTGGCTCACGAACATTCAACTACCGTGTTCGGGGTTAGAGGGGGTTGTGCAACACAACCCGATCACAAAATCCCTTTCCATCACCTCACCACAGCTGCGCTTACCCAGCGGCATCATGACCCAATTCATTGTTAGCCCTTTAATCTTCTGGGGGCGGATTTCCTCCAGAAAATAAGGGCCAGCATACAATTTCAGAAAGATGGAACAGTACTGTTGTGGTAAATATTAATAGTTGTAATCCGCTGGCATCAAAGTTTGTGTAAGGAAAAAGGTGAATCCCCTCCCTCAGCCCCAGTCAGAGAGAGACACATCTGTTACCATCTTGGTTGAAAATTCTGAGAGACTCCTCCCGCCCTTCTCAGTCTGCTCACTTTTATTTACTAACAAAAGGTGTAAAAGGGGCTGGCCCAAGACAAGGATACAGGAAGTTATAACATGCAGGAAGTGATGTCAAAGGACAGGGCGGGGCAATCAATGTGGCTAGGCAGACAATGCACACGCCCCATCCTTGTCTAAGGAAGGATGAGTCATGTCCACCGTCTGATCAGCCAGGTGGCCGCCCACCCCCCATCACTGTCAGCATGGACCTCATTCAACACTGCTCAAAGGTGATCAGTGTCTAATAAAGATCATTCTACTGGTTCCCATAGATTTGAATTTATCTGTGAGGCATTGCTACGGCTATTGTCAGTATATGGTACTAGTATACCGACAAGGCAGATATGCATGTCTTAAAGGCAGATATGTCTCCAAGCCAATGAGAAGTTTTTCATACTGACGGTTTTGCCACTGGTCCCGATTCAGCCAAAGTGCCCTCTGCTATAGCGCTTCTTGGCTAAATCAGACACAGGGAGACAGATGACAATCTATAAAAACACACCCACATCCTAAAGTAAAATGTCCGCATAATAAAATTTCCACAACAGTACTCCTCGGGACAACCCTGTGCCCCGAGGAAAGTTGCCTCCTAATAGCCCTCAGAATAATCAGTGACAACATTGTAACTCCACCAGACAAAGATGTGTTGAACACCCTATTACCACATATCCCAGAATGCCTTTGGGCTAAGGGGCCCGAAGACATAGGACACCTGAATGTCCCTCCCATCTCGGTGCTCTTAAAAGACCCTAGCGTGCTGCCTTCCAAGGCCCAATACCCGCTGTCAATGCAACAGCAGGATGCCATTATGCAGCAGGTACGTGCCCTGTTGCAAAATGGAGCATTAGTGGAGACCACCTCTCTGTGTAACACGCCCTTGTACCCGGTACGGAAAAAGCCAGAGAGAGGTAAATCCTCGACATACAGGATGGTACAAGACTTGAGAGCAGTCAATGAAGCAACTGTAATCCACACACCCTTCTGTCTGGAATTCCATCGGTTGCCAGTACCTTCACTGTGATTGATCTGGCTAACACTTTCTTCTCTGTTCCTCTAAAAGAAGATTGTCGATATCTCTTTGCATTCACACATGCAGGCAAGCAATACACTTGGACTGTGATGCCTCAGGGAGCACAGAATAGCCCCTCATGCTTTAGCAAAGCCATGTCCTCTGTGCTCCAACCATGGCAGGCAGACAATCCGGAGGGCAAACTCCTACAATACCTGGATGACCTCCTCCTTTGTGCTTCAAGCTTTCAGGAATGTCTGTCCTGCTCAATCTCTCTCCTACAGTTCCTGGCCAAACCTGGCAGCAAAGTATCTCAAACCAAACTCCAATTGTGTTTACCCAAAGTAGTAAACACTTGACGGATTCCAGGAAAAAGGCGGTTTCAAACATACGAATACCAGACACTCCACACCAATTGCAGACCTTCTTAGGCCTCATTTCCTACTGCCGACCCTGGATCCCCGATGCCTCAATACTGATGCAGCCCCTATATGACTGTATTCCCCAGAATGCAACCTCTCCATTCCAGTTAACAAGGGAGGTTAATGAGTCCTTTGACAAGTTGAAGACAGCAATTGCAAGCGCTCCGGCCCTTGGGATTCCTAACTACAGCCTTCCCTTCAGGCTGTATGTCATGGAACGTCAAGGTCACGCTACTGGAGTTCTTACCCAAACTCATGGTGGACGCAACAGACCGCTGGGCTACTACTCTTAGCGCCTTGACCCTGTAGCCAGAGCTGCCCCTTCCTGTGTCAGAGCTGTCCATGCTGCAAGCTCTCTTCTGGACGTCACATCTGACGTTGTGCTTGGGCACCCCCTCACTATTTTGGCTCTGCATGACATCTCTGCCATCCTCCAGCACACACAACCCAAATACCTCACTGCACAACGCCACCCCCAGCTGCAGTGCAGTCTGCTCCTGCCAGAAAATGTCACCATTCAGAAATGTCACATCCTTAACCCTACTGCACTCCTTCCTCTTCCAAGGGGGGAGTATACTAGAGATTAAGGAGATGCTTCTGAAGAGTTTATTGATCTGCATGTTGAAGAAGATCTTCAGGAGGAAGAACTATGGACCTCAACTGACTCTCTTTACCAGGAACAGGATCATGATTGCATCACAATGATGGAAGCTGAAGTAGAGACACTACCATCGGTCCAAGACACTCCTCAAGGTACACCGATGACAAAGGGAAATTCCATACAGGCATGGCAGTCACTAGTGAGCATGAAGTGCTGTGTGCAAGACAATTGTGCCCAGACCAGTCAGCACAGGAGGCTGAACTCATTGCCCTCACTGAAGCCTGCCTCATGGCAAAAGATTCCACCGCTAATATCTACAGTACAGACCAAAAGTTTGGACACACCTTCTCATTCAAAGAGTTTTCTTTATTTTCATGACTATGAAAATTGTAGATTCACACTGAAGGCATCAAAACTATGAATTAACACATGTGGAATTATATACATAACAAACAAGTGTGAAACAACTGAAAATTGTCATATTCTAGGTTCTTCAAAGTAGCCACCTTTTTGCTTTGATTACTGCTTTGCACACTCTTGGCATTCTCTTGATGAGCTTCAAGCGGTAGTCCCCTGAAATGGTTTTCACTTCACAGGTGTGCCCTGTCAGGTTTAATAAGTGGGATTTCTTGCCTTATAAATGGGGTTGGGACCATCAGTTGCGTTGAGGAGAAGTCAAGTGGATACACAGCTGATAGTCCTACTGAATAGACTGTTAGAATTTGTATTAAGGCAAGAAAAAAGCAGCTAAGTAAAGAAAAACGAGTGGCCATCATTACTTTAAGAAATGAAGGTCAGTCAGTCAGCCGAAAAATTGGGAAAATTTTGAAAGTAAGGGCTATTTGACCATGAAGGAGAGTGATGGGGTGCTGCGCCAGATGACCTGGCCTCCACAGTCACCGGACCTGAACCCAATCGAGATAGTTTGGGGTGAGCTGGACCGCAGAGTGAAGGCAAAAGGGCCAACAAGTGCTAAGCATCTCTGGGAACTCCTTCAAGACTGTTGGAAGACCATTTCAGGGGACTACCTCTTAAAGCTCATCAAGAGAATGCCAAGAGTGTGCAAAGCAGTAATCAAAGCAAAAGGTGGCTACTTTGAAGAACCTAGAATATGACATATTTTCAGTTGTTTCACACTTGTTTGTTATGTATATAATTCCACATGTGTTAATTCATAGTTTTGATGCCTTCATAGTCATGAAAATAAAGAAAACTCTTTGAATGAGAAGGTATGTCCAAACTTTTGGTCTGTACTGTACATGGATTCTAGATATGCCTTTGGAGTTGATCGTGACTTTGGACTAATATGGAAGGCACGGGATTACAGCACAGCCGCAGGAACCCCAATCAAAAATGCCTCAGCAGTAGCGGCCCTAATGGCAGCAGTACTCCTGCCCACTCAAGTGGCAGTGATCAGGGTAAAGGCCCATACACGAACTGACACTCCTGAGGCCAGAGGAAATGCCCTAGCTGATCAAACAGCGAAGAGAGCAGCAATGGAAGAGGAAGGAGCCCAGACAGAACAGATCCTGACAGTACAAGAAGATCTGGAGCAAGAGGAAGTCACATGGGATCTACTGAAACAAATGCAGAAACAGGCCACTCCCAGGGAAAAGAAAACCTGGTTGAAAGAGTCAGCCCTCGAAGAAGAATCCGGACTCTGGACACAGGGAAAGAGAGTATGCCTACCCAGAACTCTCTATCCCCTAATAGCTGCAATAGCTCATGGGCCCACCCACCAATCCAAAACCATCATGAAAGAGCTAATTGATAAAATATGGGTGGCCCCAGAGATCACCCCCGTCATGGTGAGACATACTCAAGCGTGCCTCATCTGTGCAGAGTGTAATCCATGTAGAACCGAGCCCACACTCCGGAAATGTCTCCCAAAGGCCTTATATCCCTTTCAGAGGATACAAATCGACGACATACAGGTGCCAAGGGTTTCAATATGTGCTGGTAGTGATAGACTTGTTCTCTGGGTGGCCAGAAGCCTACCCCGTCCGAAATCAGACAGCAACTACTACTGCTAAAAAAATTGATGCAGGAGCTTGTCTGTAGGTCATTGAGAGTGATCAGGGTCCAGAATTCACTCCCAGATTAACCCAAGAAGTCTGGGAAATGGTAGGGTCACACCTGGCATATCACACCCCCTACAGGCCCCAAAGCAGCGGAAAAGTTGAAAGATTGTGCGTGTATGTTAGACAATTGTTTACTTAGAGCTATCACATATTTGGGAAAGGGCCAAGAATGGGACAGTATTTCCCGCAACAGTTGCAAATGCATTATGAATTTGTTGCCAAATATGTGATAGCTCTGAGTAAACAATTGTCTAACATACATGCACAAGTTTTCTCTTCCATTCCAGATCCTAACTCCCTAGAAGGAAGCCACACTCTGAAACCTGGAGAGTGGGTGGTGGTCAAAAAGCATATCAGAAGCCCCCCCGAACCACGATACGAGGGACCTTACCAGGTGCTGCTGACCACCCCAACTTCTGTAAAACTCGAGGGGAGACCTAACTGGATCAACGCATCACATTGCAAAAGAATACGGGTGCCAGCTCCAGGTATCGAGGGAAACACCGCTGAATCTGCATGATGCCTGTTGCAACAGTTATCGCTCTGCTACTTTTTGTCTACAGCTAGACGGTCACATATACACAGAATCTTCAAAAGACAGGAGGACAAGTGGCCATCACCCAACAAAAAGAGAAGGATGGCTACATATTGACCACTTTCTGGTTTAATTCCTCCAGCACTCATGTGGCTACCTTCAAATTCGATTACTGCAGTCTAGTATTGTGCCCAATGCCAGCATGGCAATGTAGCATGTACCAAACGGGCAGCCATAGATCTGTGTCACTGATAACCAGTATGGGGAACAGTGTAACTTATGCAGAGCAGTTGGGTGGAACACGGGTGACCCATGGGGATACAGACCTCAGAGTGCCCGAGACAAAAAAGACAAAATGGGTAAATCCTTGCTTACCCGCATGACACTGTTTAAGAGTGGAAGATGCTGAGTTCATGTTTGGAAGTTGGATTTGTGTTTTTTTTTTTTTTTTGGAGGTGTGGTCCTAAACTTTTGATCAGCTGAAAAAGCCTGTTTCAGTTTATTTGTTGTTTTCATTAAATTGAATGCTCAAAAAATGTTTTGTCTCACTCCCATTTCTTCTTGTTGCATGTTGAAGCTTTACTTGGAACCTTGTTAAGATCCAGCCATGTTAGATATGATTTTCTTGCCATTTTTCAAGTGGTCTTAAACTTTTAATCAGGACTGTATATCAGCCCAGTAGAAATTATTTGTACCAATATAGTTTGTCACTCTGTGTAGCTGCAGTAACGCAGCAGAACCGCTAACAAATGCTGCACTACGCAAATGCACTATATAGAAAGTACATTATTGGATCTATCAAACCACTGCCTCAATCACTTTTTGGGGGGGGCAACTGGTATATCACACCAGTTGAAATTATTTGTTCCAATAGCGTTTGTCACTCTGTGTAGCTGCGGTAATACAGCAGAACCGCAAACAAATGCTGCACTACCCAAATGCACTATATAAAAAGTATATTATTGGTATATCACACCCTTGCTTCAATCAGTTTTTTGGGGGGGGCAACTGGTATATCATACCAGTTTAAATTATTTGTTCAGGGGCGTGGCATGCTAGCTGAGTAAGATGGCCGCGTGAGGAGAGAGCTCCGGCGCCATTACACCAACGGAGGGAAAGCAACCCATACTAACCACCCTCAAAAGTCTCCCAAACGGTGGACAGCTGGCCCAGATGATGACCAGGGACAAACAGTCAGTAAAGAAGTAGGGGAAGCTGGACTTCTACCTGGAAAAGTGCCCGCATCAAAACGATACTGCATCGCCGCCTCTGACCGGCTCATCAGGCCCCGACCTTCCGGATGCCCTGCACCCGCCAGGGAAGCCTACCTCGGAAGACGAGCTGAGAGTGTCCCCACTTCGGAGACCAGACCCGTCTACTCCATTGAGCGGCACTCGGCGCGACTCCGCTTTCCTGCTGCCGAGCCAAGGAGACCACGATATCGCAGACACGCCATCTCCCTCTTCTGCTGTGGAGACGCAGGTGAGCAACCACACCATACTAACCATAGAAGCGCTCCCTACAAATGAAATTATTTGTTCAAATAGCGTTTGTAACTTTGTGTAGCTGCGGTAACGCAGCAGAACCGCAAACAAATGCTGTACTACCCAAATGCACTATAAAAGTATATTATTGGATCTATCACACCCCTGCATCAATTCGCTTTTTTGGGGGGCAACTGGTATATCACACCAGTAGAAATTATTTGTTACAATAGCGTTTGTCACTCTGTGTAGCTGAGGTAACGAAGCAGAACCGCTAACAAATGCTGCACTACCCAAATGCACTATATAGAAAGTATATTATTGGTATTTAATACGCCTGCTTCAATCAGTTCTTTGGGGGACAACTGGTGTATTACACCAGTTAATATTTTTTGTTCCAATGGCGTTTGTCACTCTGTGTAGCTGCGGTAACCCAGAAAAACTGCAAACAAATGCTGCACTACCCAAAAGCACTATATAGAAAGTATATTATCGGTATATAACACCCCTGCTTCAATTCGTTTTTTTGGGGGGGCAACTGGTATATCACACCAGTTAAAATTATTTGTTCCAATAGCATTTATAACTCTGTGTAGCTTCTGTAATGCAGCAGAACCGCAAACAAATGCAGCACCACCCAAATGCACTATATAGAATGTATATTATTGGTATATAACACCCCTGCTTCAATCAGTTTTTTGGGGGGGCAACTGGGATATCACACCAGTTGAAATTATTTGTTCCTATAGCGTTTGTCACTCTGTGTAGCTGCGGTAATACAGCAGAACCGCAAACAAATGCTGCACTACCCAAATGAACTACAGGGTGGGCCATTTATATGGATACACTTTAATAAAATGGGAATGGTTGGTGATATTAACTTCCTGTTTGTGGCACATTAGTATATGTGAGGGGGGAAACTTTTCAAGATGGGTGGTGACCATGGCGGCCATTTTGAAGTCGGACATTTTGAATCCAACTTTTGTTTTTTCAATAGGAAGAGGGTCATTTGACACATCAAACTTATTGGGAATTTCACAAGAAAAACAATGGTGTGCTTGGTTTTAACGTAACTTTATTCTTTCATGAGTTATTTACAAGTTTCTGACCACTTATAAAATGTGTTCAATGTGCTGCCCATTGTGTTGGATTGTCAATGCAACCCTCTTCTCCCACTCTTCACACACTGATAGCAACACCGCAGGTGAAATGCTAGCACAGGCTTCCGGTATCCATAGTTTCAGGTGCTGCACATCTCGTATCTTCACAGCATAGACGATTGCCTTCAGATGATACGAGATGTGCAGCACCTGAAACTACGGATACTGGAAGCCTATGCTAGCATTTCCCCTGCGGTGTTGCTATCAGTGTGTGAAGAGTGAGAGAAAAGGGTTGCATTGACAATCCAACACAATGGGCAGCACATTGAACACATTTTGTAAGTGGTCAGAAACTTGTAAATAACTCATGAAAGAATAAAGTTACGTTAAAACCAAGCACACAATTGTTTTTCTTGTGAAATTCCCAATAAGTTTGATGTGTCAAATGACCCTCTTCCTATTGAAAAAACAAAAGTTGGATTCAAAATGGCCGACTTCAAAATGGCCGCCATGGTCACCACCCATCTTGAAAAGTTTCCCCCCTCACATATACTAATGTGCCACAAACAGGAAGTTAATATCACCAACCATTCCCATTTTATTAAGGTGTATCCATATAAATGGCCCACCCTGTATATAGAAAGTATATTATTGGTATATCACACGCCTGCTTCAATCACTTTTTTTGGGGGAAACTGGTATATCACACGAGTGTACATTATTTTTTCAAATAGCGTTTGTCACTCTGTGTAGCTGCGATAACGCAGCAGAACCGCAAACAAATGCTGCACTACCCAAATGAAGTATCTAGAAAGTATATTATTGATATATAACACCCATGCTTCAATCAGTTTTTTGGGTGGGCAACTGGTATATCACACCAGTTGAAATGAATTGTTCCAATAGCATTGGCACAAGAAACACACTCATCCACAATACCTTGATTTATGTCCCAATTTGCAGGGCAGCGCAGGACACCACTCTCGAAGTTAGACCAGTGCGACCAGGTAGACGGTTGGATTGCAGCAGAAAATGCTTCCAGTCAGTTAAGCACCACCCTGTCTTCCACAAAGTCCAGTCTCAGTAGCCAAGAGTCTAGTCAACAGAATCCTGACCCTGATCCTCCTTCCTCCCACCATGGAGAGTCTTTGTAAACAAGTGATCCCACACTCGGCTATTCCGAGGAGCTCTTTTCATCGCCATGCCTTAATTTGGGCCTCTCGCCAAGCCAGCTTTAAGAGGGACATGAGGAGATCTTGTACCCTGATTCCCAAACTCTTGAGCATCCACAGCCAGAAGAAGATGGCAGTGGGGAACAGCAATTAGTGTTTCATGAGGTGGATGATGATGATGAGACACAGTTGCCAATAAGTCCACAGCAATAAGTGTCTCAAGAGGTTGATGATGAGGATGAGACACAGTTGTCAATAAGTGAGGTTGTTGTTAGGTCAACAAGTCAGGAGGATGACCAGAGTGAGGAAGTGGAAGAGGAGGTGGTCAAGAGCCACGTCTGTCTCTGTTATACCCGGGGTCAGGAAGTCGCAGCGGGTGGCTGCGCGCTCTATGTCTAAAGATCGCGCTGTTACTTAACGGTAGCTTTCTGTGTTTGCCTTGCAATCCTTTTTGTCTCACTCAGGGATCCGTAGCTTCTTCTCCTCAGCTGTTTCTTGTCCTGCACTCCCAACCTCCTTATGGTCCGCTCTCCCACTTCTCTGGATGCCAGATATAGAGCTTCCTGCCTGGACTTCTATACTGACCCACTGGAGCTGTGTAGCTGTTATTCCTGGTTGTCGTACCAGAACGTTACCCTCCGGATCCCTGTTGGTCTTTTGTTGTCCGCTGTTGTCGCCCACCTGGGATTATATGTTTCGTCAGTATTGTCTGTCCTCTCCCTGGTGTTTCCCTTTAGTGTTAGTGGTGCGGACTAGTGTTCCCACCGCTCTACTCACTATTTAGGGCTCATCTTAAGGAAAGCCAGAGTTTAGGCACTTTATCGGCGTACGGGTGAAAAACCCATCTCGGGACGTCAGGGCAGTCAGGTGCCAGCCTCAAGGTGAGTTAGGGGTCACCATCTTTCCCTCTCCCTTGGACAGGGCCTTCCCTTTTCCCTCCCTTTGCATCACGTATATGATCGGCACGCCGGTCGTGATAACAGCAGTACAGAGGGGGAGGGATCCGCAGCACCGCAACAGGCTGGAAGAGGCAGTGGGTGGCAAAAGTGGGAAGACGGGCCACACCAAACAGGCCTGGAGCACCCCCTTGCGGAAATCTCCCTTGCCAAGGTGTAGGTGTTCCGCAGTCTGGCGCTTTTTTGATGAAAGTGTGGATGATAAAAGAATTGTAATTTGCAAACTGTGCGGTACCAAAATCAGCAGGGGCGTGAACACTAGCAACCTCACCACCACCAGCATGATCTGCAACATGGCATCAAAGCACCCTAATAGGTGGGCAGAACGCCTGGGTCCACAATCAGTGTCTGCAGGTCACACTACTGCTGTGTTACGTGCTGGCCAATCCCCTGTCCAAGATGCAGGCCAGGATGCTTCCCGCCCTGCACCTGGACTTTCGCAAGCTCCATCAGCTAGCACATCCACTTCTGTGTCCCAGAGCAGCGTACAGATGTCCATACCCCAGGCCTTTGAACGAAAGCACAAATACCCAGCCACCCGCCCACATGCCATAGCACTAAATGCGCACCTTTCCAAATTGCTGGCCCTGGAAATGTTGCCATTTAGGCTTGTGGACACTGAGGCTTTCCCCAGCCTGATGGTGGCGGCCGTCCCTCGTTACTCAGTCCCCAGCGCCACTATTTTGCCTAGTGTGCCATCCCCACCTTTCACCAGCATGTGTCCCGTAACATCACCCGTGCCCTGACCAACGCAGTTATTGGGAAGGTCCAGTTAGCGACTGACACGTGGACAAATGCTTGTGGCCAGGGACGCTACATTTTTCTGACAGCAGACTGGGTGAACGTTGTGGAGGCCGGGGGTGAGTCGTACCCTGGGATGGCACAGTTGCTACCGACGCCAAGGATTGAGGGCCCTATTTTCATCAGGATTTCGCCACCACCTACATTAGTGGCTGCAACCCCCCCTTCTCCTCCTCCAGCTCCTCCGCCACTTCCACCTATGAATTGTCATCTTGGAGCACCAGTCAGCCATCAGTCAGTAGCTGGAAGCTGTGTAGCACTGTAGTGGGGACGCGGCAACAGGCCGTGCTGAAACTTATTTGCTTAGGTTACAAACAGCACACTGACACAGAGCTGTGGAGGGTATAAGGGACCAGACTGAGCTATGGCTCTCACCACTCAACCTACAACCAGGTATGGTTGTGTCTGATAATGGCCGTAACTTGGTGGCGGCTTTGGAGCTCGTTAAGCTCACACACATCCCATGCCTAGCCCATGTGTTAAACTTAGTGGTTCAGCGGTTTCTCTAAACCTACCCCAATTTGCCTGAGCTACTGGTGAAGGTGCGCCGTGTGTGTGCCCATTTCCAAAAGTCATCTACAGCTACCGCCGGTCTGGAAGCGCTGCAGCAGCGCTTGCAATTGCCAGCTGACCGACTGTTGTGCGATGTGAGCACACGCTGGAACTCCACGTTCCACATGTTGGCCATGCAACATGGTCATCGCCTTTCCAGTCAACCTTTGCTCTTCACAAGCGAAGAGTGGGCATGGATGTCTGACCTCTGTGAGGTTTTACGCTACTTTGAGGAATCAACACAGATGGTGAAGGAGTAAGGAGTGTCTGAGTCCTCAATGATCCCTCTGTGCCTTACAACTATTGGGTGTCCAATCTGAACACGTGGCACGAACTGGCGCTCTACGCCTTGGAGGTGCTGGCCTGCCCTGCCGCCAGCGTTTTGTCAGAGCGGGTATTTAGTGCTGCTGGGGGCATAATAACTGATAAGCGCATCTGCCTGTCAACTGAAAATGAACAAGGCCTGGATTGCCCCTGACTTCTCGACTCCAGCAGAGGAAGGAGGCTGAACATAAAGGCACTTTAAATGTGGCTTTTATGGTGTTTTAGATAACAATGTTTTAGATGGTCAGCTCAGCAGCAGGCCCTCGCCCCTAATGTTTTAGAGGGTCAGATCAGCAGCAGGCCCTCGCCCCTAATGTTTTAGAGGGTCACCATCAATCATAATTTTTCAAGGCTGTCTATGATGCCCTCCTTTATGTATAATAGGGTGTATTGGAGTGCCGGTTGCTTGTAATTTTTGGCAGCCCTTTCACTTAGTGCATAGGCTTTATGAGTGTAGGAGTCCCACTACCTGAACAATTGTACCACAATGTGAATGAGGCCCTCCTTTATGTGATATACAGGTTGTATCGGAGTGCCTCTTCCTTGTAATTTTTGGCAGCACTTGCACTTTATATACAAGTAAATATACAGGAAAGAATGTTTCCTAACAATTTTTCCTCTAAAATCGATTTTTATCTTCGGTTTTGTGCGTATTATTGTCAGTCTGTAAAAGTGGCGTACTACTCGGACAACATTGTTCCCAGCAGCGACCTGGGAGTCCAAGATGCCTCCAGACATCCTCCCCATGCTGTTCCCGAACCATTTCAGTGGTGTTTCCATCAATTTCTGACCTTTTCCTGAGAACCAGACACCAGCCCCTCTTCAGAGCAGGGGGCACCTGGTTTAGTGCTCGGGTGCTCGGCATACCGAGGTGTTCTACTCGAGCACCGAGCACTTTGGTGCTCGATCAACACTACTTATCACCAGTAATAGAAAAAGTTGCAGTGAGCCGTCCTAAAGTAAATCAGTTAACAGGGGCATTAAAATACAAACGATGGGCACAAAAAGTGTGATTTATAAACTTAAATGAATTCCGGTCACTGATCTGGCACTGCCAACATACAGAGGGTGACGCCCCACATCAGCTACAGTGGAGTTTAGCCTGGTCCGAACAGGTCCTGGGCATAAAAACTGGCATCAAAGGGGGCAGACGGACGCTTTCACTGATTTGAATAAGTAACTGGTGTTTTTAGGGGTTAAACGAATTTGGGTCACTGTTCTCGTTCTGTCAACATACAGAGGGTGACGCCCGCATCAGATACAGTTGAGGTCAGTGGCCTAAATTCATTTGACCCTTAAAAACACCAGTTACTTATTCAAATCAGTGAAAAGTGTACGTCTGTCCCCGTTGATGCCAGTTTTTATTTCGAGGACCTGTTTGGGCCAGGATGAACTCCACTGTACCCGATGTGGGGCGTCACCCTCTGTATGTTGGCAGTGCCAGATCAGTGACCCAAATTCATTTCATTCTTTAAATCACACTATTTTGTGCCCATCATTTGTATTTTAATGCCACTTAGAAATTATTTTCTTTAACCAGTTGCGCAACTGTAACGCCGAAAGGCGTCATCGCGGCGGCTCCCCCAGGCTACGCTAACGCCGATTGGCGTCATCTCGCGTGAGCCGAGATTTCCTGTGAACGCGCGCACACAGGCGCGCGCGTTCACAGGAACGTAAGGTAAGAGAGTGGATCTCCAGCCTGCCAGCGGCGATCGTTCGCTGGCAGGCTAGAGATGCGATTTTTTTAACCCCTAACAGGTATATTAGACGCTGTTTTGATAACAGCGTCTAATATACCTGCTACCTGGTCCTCTGGTGGTCCCCTTTGTTTGGATCGACCACCAGAGGACACAGGTAGCTCAGTAAAGTAGCACCAAACACCACTACACTACACCCCCCCCGTCACTTATTAACCCCTTATTAGCCCCTGATCACCCCATATAGACTCCCTGATCACCCCCTGTCATTGATTATCCCCCTGTCATTGATCACCCCCCTGTAAAGCTCCATTCAGACGTCCGCATGATTTTTACGTATCCACTGATAGATGGATCGGATCCGCAAAACACATACAGGCGTCTCCCTGGAGCCTTACAGGGGGGGTGATCACCCCATATAGACTCCCTGATCACCCCCCTGTCATTGATCACCCCCCCTGTCAGGCTGCATTCAGATGTCCGTATGATTTTTACGGATCCACGGATTAATGGATCGGATCCGCAAAACACATACGGACATCTGAATGGAGCCTTATAGGGGGGTGATCACCCCATATAGATTCCCTGATCACCCCCCTGTCATTGATCACCCCCCTGTAAGGCTCCATTCAGACATTTTTTTGGCCCAAGTTAGCGGAAATTATTTTTTTTTTTCTTACAAAGTCTCATATTCCACTAACTTGTGTCAAAAAATTAAATCTCACATGAACTCACCATACCCCTCACGGAATCCAAATGCGTAAAATTTTTTAGACATTTATATTCCAGACTTCTTCTCACGCTTTAGGGACCCTAGAATGCCAGGGCAGTATAAATACCCCACATGTGACCCCCATTTCGGAAAGAAGACACCCCCAGGTATTCCGTGAGGGGCATATTGAGTCCATGAAAGATTGAAATTTTTGTCCCAAGTTAGCGGAAAGGGAAACCTTGTGAGAAAAAAATAAATAAAATCAATTTCCGCTAACTTGTGCCAAAAAAAAAAAAATTCTATGAACTCGCCATGCCCCTCATTGAATACCTTGGGGTGTCTTCTTTCCAAAATGGGGTCACATGTGGGGTATTTATACTGCCCTGGCATTTTAGGGGCCCGAAAGCGTGAGAAGAAGTCTGGATCCAAATGTCTAAAAATGCCCTCATAAAAGGAATGTGGGCCCCTTTGCGCATCTAGGCTGCAAAAAAGTGTCACACATCTGGTATCGCCGTGTCATTTTACATATACCCCATGCTGGGTGAGATAAATATCTTGGTCAAATGCTAACTTTGTATAAAAAAATGGGAAAAAGTTGTCTTTTGCCGAGATATTTCTCTCACCCAGCATGAGTATATGTAAAAAGACACCCCAAAAACA
Source organism: Bufo bufo (assembly GCF_905171765.1). Taxonomy (NCBI): domain Eukaryota; kingdom Metazoa; phylum Chordata; class Amphibia; order Anura; family Bufonidae; genus Bufo; species Bufo bufo. Next base: position 413,083,172 of record NC_053394.1, read on the forward strand.
CATTGCCCAACTTCTCCTGAATACGGCGATACCACATGTGTGACACTTTTTTGCAGCCTAGGTGGGCAAAGGGGCCCACATTCCAAAGAGCACCTTTAGGATTTCACAGGTCATTTACCTACTTACCACACATTAGGGCCCCTGGAAATGCCAGGGCAGTATAACTACCCCACAAGTGACCCCATTTTGGAAAGAAGACACCCCAAGGTATTCCGTGAGGGGCATGGCGAGTTCCTAGAATTTTATATTTTTTGTCACAAGTTAGTGGAAAATGATGATTTTTTTTTTTCTTACAAAGTCTAACTTGTGACAAAAAATAAAAACTTCCATGAACTCACTATGCCCATCAGCGAATACCTTGGGGTGTCTTCTTTCCAAAATTGGGTCACTTGTGGGGTAGTTATACTGCCCTGGCATTCTAGGGAGAGAAATATCTTGGCAAAAGACAACTTTTCCCCTTTTTTTATACAAAGTTGGCATTTGACCAAGATATTTATCTCACCCAGCATGGGTATATGTAAAATGACACCCCAAAACACATTCCCCAACTTCTCCTGAGTACGGAGATACCACATGTGTGACACTTTTTTGCAGCCTAGGTGGGCAAAGGGGCCCATATTCCAAAGAGCACCTTTCGAATTTCACTGGCCATTTTTTACAGAATTTGATTTCAAACTCCTTACCACACATTTGGGCCCCTAGAATGCCAGGGCAGTATAACTACCCCACAAGTGACCCCATTTTGGAAAGAAGACACCCCAAGGTATTCGCTGATGAGCATAGTGAGTTCATGGAAGTTTTTATTTTTTGTCACAAGTTAGTGGAATATGAGACTTTGTAAGAAAAAAAAATCATCATTTTCCGCTAACTTGTGACAAAAAATAAAAAGTTCTATGAACTCACTATGCCCATCAGCGAATACCTTAGGGTGTCTACTTTCCCAAATGGGGTCATTTGTGGGGTGTTTGTACTGTCTGGGCATTGTAGAACCTCAGGAACATGACAGGTGCTCAGAAAGTCAGAGCTGCTTCAAAAGCGGAAATTCACATTTTTGTACCATAGTTTGTAAACGCTATAACTTTTACCCAAACATTTTTTTATCAAAGACATGTAGAACAATAAATTTAGAGAAAAATTTATATATGGATGTCGTTTTTTTTGCAAAATTTTGCAACTGAAAGTGAAAAATGTCATTTTTTTGCCAAAAAAATCGTTAAATTTCGATTAATAACAAAAAAAGTAAAAATGTCAGCAGCAATGAAATACCACCAAATGAAAGCTCTATTAGTGAGAAGAAAAGGAGGTAAAATTCATTTGGGTGGTAAGTTGCATGACCGAGCAATAAACCGCTAAAGTTGTGGAGTGCCAATTTGTAAAAAAGGGCCTGGTCTTTAGGGGGGTATAAACCTGTGGTCCTTAAGTGGTTAAGGACGGCTCCACTACAAATTTTTCTATTACTGACGATAAAGTGTCCTCAAAATTCATTAAAAAAAAAAACTAAATTACAAATGTTGTGAATAAGAAACCAAACTTCCGCCTCGTCTGCTTTGTGGATTGGATTGTGTTTATTTGGGGATTGAACAGGAATGCTAGTGCCGCATGCATTGTGATGTGAGTACTACATGTGTTTGTGGGACATCTTGATTGTAATAAATTAACTTTTCAAGCAAAAAATACAGCATGGGAGTAGCGGTGCCGCCACTTTGTGTAGTTGTGCATTATAGGGATGTGTGGTGTTCTGCTGAACATGGAAGAGTTATTTGGGTGTTTTGTGGTTCTTGTGTAGAGCGCCCTCTATTGGAATTACAGCCTGGTGAAGACGTGTATATTCAGGCTGGTGGAAACCTCCAAACCAGTGCCGGAGCAAGCAGCGTCGTTGTAGAGCGCCCTCTATTGGAAGTAGACTGGTGAATGGACGGTCAAATATACAGCGTACATTGCTGCCAGGACCCTCTCAATGACAAGCGTGACTGAGCGGAGGAGCTGGGAGCTGTACTATTGCAGCGTCGTGTAGTAGCGCCCTCTATTGGAATCACAGACAAACGAAGGTTAGGAACCTTCATTTTGAGCAGCTTCTGCCCATAGAGAGACACTAATTGTGCTGCTGAAGCTGTTGTCTAGAGTGACTCTAGAGCGCCCTCTAATAGAATTACAGTTACCCGAGCTGAGTACGAGCTGCGTGGAAATGTATGTGAAGTTATCGTGTAGAGCGCCCTCTATTGGAAATGCAAACTGTGACTGACATTATGGACACAAGCCGAGCAGAGTAAATGTACAATATTAGCGGCGTTTAGTGAAAGCGCGGCAGTTTCTTTCGTCCAATTTGTGCTGCTGTTCAGGAAAGGGTTAACCCGTCCTCTGCGTGCTGTGAGAAGTGGCCGTGTACAGCGCCCTCTATCGGCTTACAGATGCTGTGGCTGCGGACGTGAGAGATGATGAAACGCAGTGCAGCGCCCTCTATCGGCTGATCCTGTGGCTACTGACGTGATAAAATGCCGTTGCAGCGCCCTCTATGGGCTGATACTGTGGCTACTGACGTGCTTGAAATGCCGTGCAGCGCCCCTCTATGGGCTATAATGAAAACTATTCTAAGGCCTCTTTCACACTTGCGTTGTTGGGATCCGGCATGCACTTCCGTTGCCGGAGGTGCCCGCGGGATCCGAGAAAAAACGCAAGTGTACTGAAAGCATTTGAAGACGGAACCGTCTTCCAAATGCTAGTTCAGTGTTACTATGGCACCCAGGACGCTATTAAGGTCCTGGTTGCCATAGAAGTAGTGGGGAGCGGTATACTTACCGTCCGTGCGCTCCCCGGGCGCTCCAGAATGATGTCAGAGCGCCCCATGCGTATGGAAGACGTGATCCATGCGCTCGGGGCGCCGTGACGTCACTCAGGAGCCCTGGGGAGCCGCACGGACGGTAAGTATACTGCTCCCCCGCTCCCGCTACACTTTACCATGGCTTTCAAGGACCTTAGCGTCCCGGCAGCCATGGTAACCATCAGAAAAAGCTAAATGTCGGCCTCCGGCAATGCGCCGAAACGACGTTTAGCTTAAGGCCGGATCCGGATCAATGCCTTCCAATGGGCATTAATTCCGGATCCGGCCTTGCGGCAAGTCTTCAGGATTTTTGGCCGGAGCAAAAAGCGCAGCATGCTGCGGTATTTTCTCCGGCCAAAAAACGTTTCGTTCCGGAACTGAAGACATCCTGATGCATCCTGAACGGATTTCTCTCCATTCAGAATGCATTAGGATAAAACTGATCAGGATTCTTCCGGCATAGAGCCCCGACGACGGAACTCTATGCCGGAAGACAAGAACGCAGGTGTGATCCAGCATTAATTTACATTGAAGTGTATTAGTGCCGGATCCGGCATTAAGTGTTCCGCATGCGCAGACCTTTAAAAATGCAACAAAAAATTAATACAGGATCCGTTTTTCCGGATGACACCGGAGAGACGGATCCGGTATTTCAATGCATTTGTCAGACAGATCCGCATCCGCAGGAAATGGTTAACTTGCAAGGTGTTAGTTGCTGTGTGCAGCGCCCTCTGTTGGTTCTATGACTTTTCTCTTCTCACAGGGAGCAGCTGGGGGAGGGGGGATCGGACAGGTGGGATTGTTTCCTCAGAGCGGGGGGTGCTGTCTGTACAGTGGTGCTGATGTCCATACTGCTCCACAGGGAATGATAATATAAAAATTAAGGGGCCTGTTCACACCGCCACGTGTACACATTTACACATGACGTGTCTGTTTTCTTATGGATAGAATGTTTTATTTTCATAAAGCAGCATAAAACCAGTAATGTGGATAAGGCCTCATGCACACGGCCGTTGTTTTGGTTCGCATCCGAGCCGCAGTTTTTGTGGCTCGGATGCGGACCCATTCACTTCAATGGGGATACAAAAGATGCGGACAGCAGTCTGTGTGCTGTCCGCATCCATTGCTCCGTTCCGTGGCCCCCGCAAAAAAATATATAACCTGTCCTATTCTTGTCTGTTTTGCGGATACGAATAGGCAGTTATATCAATGGCTGTCCATGCCGTTCCGCAAATTGCGGAACGCACACGGACGCCATCCGTGTTTTGCGAATCCGCAATTTGCGGACCGCAAAACACACAACGGTCGTGTTCATGAGGTTGTGGTGTGTGAAGGATGCTCTGGGGAGGAAAGAGTTAACTTACTGGGGGCGCCATGTGACAGCGGCTGCACAGCGCCATCTATTGGTTTCACAGAAGGTTCTCTCCTTCCTTGGAGGAATTCTTCTTTTCTGTTCACATAACAGAAGAGTTGGAAGCCAAAATCAGGAGTGGATGATAAAAGAAGGTAAAGTATACAGGGCAGATACGACTTCTCCTCTTATTTTTAATTCACTTCCAATTTTTGCTTCAAAAACTGCATCAGAAAACCTGCCCGTGTGTCTGCACCCTTATCCACAGCAATAGTTTTTATTCTGCATTCAGTGCACATTTCGCGATGCAAGTGTTTCTGCTTTGGGTTTCTTGGTCTTAACCGTAAAAACTGCACATTGGTTTTATTTCTTCAGGCGTCTGTTCAGACATACATTTTCACAGTCTACAGTAGCACCTCCATACCCCCTCCTTCCCATCCCCCACCCATCAAACACTGTCTGCTTTGTATTAGGGCTCGTTCACACGAACGTGCCGTGTTTTGCAGTCCGCAAAACACGGATGCCGCCCGTGTGCCTTCCGCAATTTGCGGAACGGAGCGGTTGGCCCGTTAGGCGTCATGCACAAGACCGTTGTTGTGTTCCGTTCCGCAAAATGGGGTTCCGTTGTTCCGTGATCTGTTTCCGTTTTTTTTGTTTCCGTGTGTCTTCCTTTATTTTTGGAGGACCACCAGACATAAAGGAATGTAAAAAAAAGTCTAAGACAGGTTTGCCATGCAAATGATAGGAAAAAAACGTACCCGGACGCACGGACGCGGATGACAATCTTGAGTGCCTCCGCGTTTTTTTGCGGTCCCATTGACTTGAATGGGTCCGCGAACCGTTTTCCATTAAAATAATAGGACAGGTTATATTTTTTTGACGGACTGGAACCACAGATCATGGACGCGGATGGCAAACGGTGCATTAGCCGAGTTTTCAACGGACCCATTGAAAATCAATGGGTCCACAGAAAATCACGAAAAACGGCGCAACGGACACGGAATAAACAAAAAACAACGGTCGTGTGCATGAGGCCTTATTGAAATGCCTATTCTTGTCCACAAAACAGACAAGAATAGGGTATGATCTACATCTTTTGCGGCCCCATTGAAGTGAATGGGTTCGCACCCAAGGCGCAAAAAATTAGTGTGAATGAGCCCTTAGGCTGAAGTTGGTTTCTTAAAGGGGCTATCCCACAAAAAATATTCTATTGTTTTCAAACCAGCACCTAGGTCTGAATTCTTTTGTAATTGCATGTAATTAAAAAATATAGCATAGCCGCTGAATTATTCAATAAAATGTATCCGTATAGCGCCACCTGTTATTTGCTTTTTTCTTATGACTTTGTCGGGCTCACTGAGATGGCCGCACATGCTCAGTATCATTCTTCATCTGTCTCCTGAGCTGTGATAGGGAGAGCTGAGACACGCTGTCATGGTCTTACCTTCTTGCTGTTCTCCTTCGTTTGACATGTGCTGGCGGCCATCTTGGTTTCTGGGTTTCTTGTAGCCTTCCACCCTGCGGCTCCTCCTTCGCTCTGGGAGGAGCTGGATGCCTAGCTCATATATATAGGAGGTCTGTGGCTTCAGTTCCTTGCTTGGTCCTCCTGTGTTCACATGCTTCTAAGACTGCTGCTGCTTCTGGTTCCTGATCCTGGCTTCGTCTGACTACCCTGCTGGTTCCTGATCCTGGCTTCGTCTGACTACCCTGCTGGTTCCTGATCCTGGCTTCGTCTGACTACCCTTCTGGTTCCTGATCTCTGGCCTCTCAAAGACTCTGCTTCGGTTTCACCATTCGTTTGGACTTTTGCTTTACAGCTTTATTTTCAATAAAGCCTTCTTATTTTCACTTATCTCTTGTTGTACGTCTGGTTCATGGTTCCGTGACATTAGGACCAAGCCATGAGTTCTGACGGTACAGGGCCATCCTCGCTACCCTGCTGGTTGCCAGACTCTTGATCAGCAGGATCACCTGTTGGGTCGGTTCGCTGTGGCGTTGCAAACCCTGCTTGAACGCACGGCTCATTTCGCTGCCGCTCGGTTGTTGCGCAGACCAGAGTCTAACCCCCGACACTGTTGTTGTGCCTGCGGTGTTTCGGGGTATGACCGGTTCTGCCCCTCTTCCACAGCGCTTTGGGGGAGAGCCAACTAGTGCCGAGGTTTCCTTAACCAGGTGGGCATTTATTTCGAGTTGCTGCCACATTGCCTTTCCTACTGAGAGATCAAAGGTGGGCTTCTTGATCTCGCTGCTCTCGGACAAGGCCTTTGCCTGGGCCAGCCCTTTATGGGAGAACAACAATCCGGTGGTTGCCGAGTTTTCCGGTTTTGTTACTTCTCTTCGGAAGGTATTCGATGTGCCGGCTCGTGCTGCCTCTGCTGCGAAGCTCCTTATGTCCATCAGACAGGGTTCACGATCCGTAGCTGAAACGCCATGAGTTTCGTACCTGGCAGCAGAGGTGGGGCTGGAATAATGAGGCTCTGGTCGCTGCTTTCTCTCATGGTCTCCTCGGATGCCTTGAAGGATGAGGTTGCAGCTAAGGACCTACCAGTGGAGCTCGAGTCTCTTATTTCTTTCCTGATTTTGATTGACACCAGGCTCAGGGAGAGACCTTCCTTTAAGGAGAGCCTGGGGATGTATTCTAACAGATTGGCGCCTACGTTTGCTGTCCCACCCGTGCCTCCCTCTCCTCCCACCGCCTCCTGGGATGACTTGTATGGGGGTGAACCCATGCCAGCTGGGTTTGCTCGGCCTGTCCGAGGGGGAGAGGGTACTCCGGAGACACGAGGGTCGATGCATGTACTGTGGTCTCGGTGGCATTTTCGGTTGGCATGTCCGAACCGTCGGGAAACGCTCGTACCTGAGATCCTGTCGGGGGCAGATCTTGGGTGGAGTCCTCCTCGTCCCCCGGTTTTCCCGTGTTGACAAACCACTGATCACTGTTGTCCTCTCCTGGGTCGGGGCTCCGGTGACGACGCAGGCGTTGGTGGACTCTGGTGCTGGTGGTTTGTTCATGATAGTGTGTTCGCTGCCGCCAAATTCCATTCCTCTGCAGGCTCGAGGTTCCCCACTGGCTCTTGAGGCGATAGACGGCAGACCCCTTCTGTCGTCACAACGTGAATCATGAGACCTTCCAGTGGGGATAGCCATTGGTGCCGTTCACAGAGAAGTCGGTCTGCCTCCAGGTTATTTCGTCTCCACACTACTCGGTGGTCTTGGGGTACCCCTGGCTCCAGAAGCATAATCCGACTTTCGATTGGAGATCGGCCGAGATCCTCTCGTGGTCACCGCAGTGTGGGGCTAGTTGCATCCTTGGGTCTGTCAAGTTGCTGTGTATTTCTCGGACTCTCTTTGCTCCTGAATACGAGGAGTACCGGGATGTATTCGATAAGTGTGCGCGCAGTGCCCTACCTCCGCACCGCCCATACGATTGTGCCATAGAGTTACAACCTGGTGCCGTTCCTCCTCGTGGCAAAGTCTATCCACTGTCGGTAGCGGAGAATGAGGCCATGGAGGAGTACGTGAGGGAGGCGCTTTCACGCGGACACATTCGCAAATCCTCGTCCCCGGCAGGGGCTGGATTTTTCTTTGTGAAAAAGAAGGGCGGTGAGTTGAGGCCTTGCATCGATTACAGGGGTCTCAATCGCATCACGATCAAGAACGCTTACCCGATACCCTTGATTTCCGAGCTGTTCGATCGCCTTAAAGGGGCCACGGTCTTTACCAAACTCGACCTGAGGGCGGCATATAACCTGGTAAGGATCAAGGCGGGCGATGAGTGGAAGACCGCGTTCAACACCAGGACCGGTCATTATGAATCCTTGGTTATGCCCTTTGGGTTGTGCAATGCGCCCGCAGTCTTTCAGGAATTCATCAACGATGTTTTCCGTGACCTGTTGCAGCAGTGTGTGGTGGTCTATTTGGATGACATCTTGGTATATTCTGAATCCATGGAGGCCCACATTCTGGATGTCAGACGAGTGTTGCAACGGTTACGAGAGAACAAGCTGTTCGGTAAGCTTGAGAAATGCGAATTTCACCGATCCCAGGTAACCTTCTTAGGTTACATCATTTCCGCTGAGGGGTTCTCCATGGATCCTGAGAAGGTTTCGGCTGTCTTACAGTGGCCCCAGCCCAGTGGTCTTCGTTCCCTGCAGCGCTTTTTGGGCTTCGCCAATTATTATCGGAAGTTCATCAGGGACTTTTCCATGCTGGCCAAGCCTCTCACGGATCTGACCAGGAAGGGCAGTAATTCCCAGGTCTGGCCGCTCGAGGCCATCCGAGCTTTTGAGGCCCTAAAGTCCGCTTTTGTGTCGGCTCCGATTCTGTCGCATCCCAACCCTGGGTTGCCCTTTGTCCTCGAGGTGGACGCGTCTGAGACGGGAGTAGGCGCCCTTCTGTCTCAGCGTAGAACACCAGAGGGTCCTCTGCTTCCTTGTGGGTTTTACTCCCGGAAACTGTCTTCCGCGGAGTGCAACTATCAGATTGGTGACAGGGAGTTATTGGCCATCGTGCAGGCCCTTAAAGAATGGAGGCACTTGCTCGAGGGTTCGGTGGTTCCGGTTCTCATCCTGACGGACCATAAGAATCTGACCTACCTTTCTGAGGCCAAGAGATTAACACCACGTCAGGCCAGATGGGCTCTGTTCTTGTCACGTTTTAATTACGTGGTCTCCTACCTACCCGGTTCCAAGAACATCAGGGCGGATGCCCTATCACGGCAGTACTCCGAGCTGTCCAGGGAGGAGTCGATTCCGACTTCGGTCATACCTCCGAATCAGATCCTGGCCGCCATTCGCACCAGCCTGACCTCTCCCCTGGGTGAGCAGATTTTGGCGGCTCAATCTGGTGCTCCCTCTGGGAGACCCAACGGCAGATGTTTTGTGCCTGAGGAGTTGCGCACTCGGTTGTTGCGAACCTACCATAACTCCAAGACCGCGGGGCATCCTGGAAAGAATCAGCTGTCCTGGGCTGTTTCACGTCTGTTCTGGTGGCCTTCCCTACGATCCGACATCGCCGCATATGTAGCGGCATGCTCCGTTTGTGCCCAGAGTAAGTCCCCTCGGCACCTTCCGTTGGGCCTTCTGCAACCCATAGCCACCGGGGAGCGCCCATGGTCACACCTGGGGATGGATTTCATTGTGGACCTCCCTGCATCCCGAGGCCATACGGTCATTCTCATGATTGTGGATCGGTTTTCCAAAATGTGCCACTGTGTTCCTCTCAAGAAGTTACCCTCTGCACAAGAGTTGGCCACGATTTTTGCCAGGGAGGTCTTCCGGTTGCACGGTTTGCCCAAGGAGATTGTGTCGGATCGGGGGAGTCAGTTTGTGTCCAGGTTCTGGCGCGCCTTTTGCTCCCAGTTGGGGATTCATCTCTCCTTCTCCTCGGCCTACCACCCTCAGTCCAATGGGGCCGCAGAACGATCCAATCAGGCCTTGGAGCAATTCCTTCGTTGCTATGTCTCCGATCACCAAGACAATTGGGTTGACCTTCTGCCTTGGGCTGAGTTTGCCAGGAACACGGCGGTGAACTCTTCCTCTGGGACGTCTCCCTTCATGGCCAATTATGGGTTCCAACCTGCCGTGTTACCGGAGGTATTCTCTCCCCAGGATATTCCGGCTGTGGAGGATCACCTTTCCGTCCTACGTGCTTCTTGGGTACAGATCCAGAAGTCCCTTGAGGCCTCTGCGCAGCGCCAGAGACTCCAGGCTGATCGCAGACGAGCGCCTGCTCCTTCCTACCAGGTCGGAGACCGTGTATGGTTGTCCACCCGCAACCTCAACCTTCGAGTGCCCACTCCCAAGCTGGCGCCTCGCTTTGTTGGTCCCTTCCGAGTGCTTCGCAGGGTAAACCCGGTAGCCTATGCCCTTGCGCTTCCTCCTGGCATGCGGATCTCTAACGTGTTTCATGTCTCCCTGTTGAAGCCACTGGTGTGTAATCGTTTCACTTCCTCGGTTCCTCGGCCTCGTCCGGTCCGAGTGGGCAATCATGAGGAGTAATGAGGTGAGCAATATCCTGGACTCACGCCTGGTCCGCGGTCGAGGTGCAGTTTTTGGTCCATTGGCGTGGTTATGGTCCAGAGGAGCGTTCCCTGGGTTCCCTCCGCAGATGTCCATGCTCCTGCCTTGCTCCGAGCCTTCCACGCACGCTTCCTCAGAAACCGTTTTTTGCTCCGCGGAGGAGGGGCCTTGAGGGGGAGGTACTGTCATGGTCTTACCTTCTTGCTGTTCTCCTTCGTTTGACATGTGCTGGCGGCCATCTGGTTTCTGGGTTTCTTGTAGCCTTCCACCCTGCGGCTCCTCCTTCTCACTGGGAGGAGCTGGATGCCTAGCTCAATATATAGGAGGCCTGTGGCTTCAGTTCCTTGCTTGGTCCTCCTGTTGTTCACATGCTTCTAAGACTGCTGCTGCTTCTGGTTCCTGATCCTGGCTTCGTCTGACTACCCTGCTGGTTCCTGATCCTGGCTTCGTCTGACTACCCTGCTGGTTCCTGATCCTGACTTCGTCTGACTACCCTTCTGGTTCCTGATCTCTGGCCTCTCAAAGACTCTGCTTCGGTTTCACCATTCGTTTGGACTTTTGCTTTACAGCTTTATTTTCAATAAAGCCTTCTTATTTTCACTTATCTCTTGTTGTACGTCTGGTTCATGGTTCCGTGACATTCGCCTCCTGAGCTGTGATAGGGAGAGCTGAGACACGCCTCCTGAGCTGTGATAGGGAGAGCTGAGACACGCCTCCTGAGCTGTGATAGGGAGAGCTGAGACACGCCTCCTGAGCTGTGATAGGGAGAGCAGAGACATGCCCCCTTAGCTGCAGCAGAAAGGACACTCCCCTTGATCTGTCAGCTTGATATAAATTGGCAGAAAAAAAGCTTCCCTCCCGACAATCATCTGCATGATCGAGGTGTCTAATACACCCTTTATTCATCCGTTTCTTAAACCTGTATTTCACCAATAAATTATCTGACCAATATCTGTCCAATCAGACCAATAGTTGGTGTGTATAACAAAATATCTTTGTGTGTAATTGGCAATCTGACCAATGACTGATCAGAAAATCTGTTGGTGTAATTCAGGCTTAATTTACAACATTTGTATTTTTTTTAAATGAGTTTCGAGGACACCTTATCGCTAGTGTTGCTCGGCACACCGCGGTGTTCGACCGAATATGGCGTGTGCTCGAGCGTGATGCTCGAGTCTCCTCCCTGTACGTTTTTTTGCCTGCTACGCAGCCAATAAACGTGCAGGTAAGTGCTGCCACTCACTGTAATGCCGTAGCCATGTTGGTTGCTGGCATTACAGTGATTGGCTGGCCTGAATGCGTCATCGGGTGCTATAAAGCACCCAATGACAAGTGGTTCGGCTCAGTCTTAGTCAGGGAGAGCTGTGCTGTGGAAGGGACAGATAGTGTAGGGAATTTAATTTAATTTTTTTGTTAGGCAGGGCTGGTGTTAGAGACCCAAAAGTCCTTTTAAGGACTATTGTTGTGTCTGGTGCATTGGCGTACCTCCAATAGAGGCAGACTACGCAGCTGCTATCGGGCCCCTGGGGGAAAGAGGCCTGCAGTGGAGGATAGGCCCAACCCACTAATTACACTTGTATGGCTACCTGAGAATGTAAGAGGTGGAGAAGGACCTTTGGTGATGTCATCAACCATGTGACCATCAGAAATTTGGGCGCCCCTAACACAGCTCAAGTCCTGCCCCCCCCCCCCCCCAGACGAAAGCTAATTTTGCCGCCCCCCTTGACTCAGCCCATTGACCACACCCTTTAATCCGTCCCTTTTTGTCGGCCACCTATTTAATGATTGTTTCATGCAACATTTTACTTGACCAGCTAATTTTAGATATTCTAGATATTCTTGGTGGTCATCTGTGCCATTTTGGCCTCAAACCATTACATGGCCCCCTACACTACATTACATTATTGACAACTGTAAGTTTTTACCTTGACTGGTGGTGGCCTAGGTGTGTTTATCAGCAGGTCTGCTCCAGTCACTATTACGGGGGGGGGGGGGGGGGGGGGGTGGATCTATGGATGGCACTGTATGGGGGATCTGTGGATGGCACTGTTATGGGGGGGGATCTGTGGATGGCACTGTTATGGAGGGGGATCTGTGGATGGCACGGTTATGGGGGATCTGTGGATGACACATACCGTATATAGCATCTTATGCTATATGTGTCATCCACAGATCCACCCCATGACAGTGTCATCCACAGATCCCCCTCCATAACAGTGTTCTGTGGATGACACTATTATGGGGGATCTGTGGATCACACTGTTATGGGGGATCTGTGGATGACACTGTTATGGGGGGGGATCTGTGGATGGCACTGTTATGGGGGGGATCTATTAATGACACTTATGGGGGGGATCTGTGGATGACACTGTTATGGAGGGGGATCTGTGGATGACACTGTTATGGAGGGGGTTCTGTGGATGACACATACCGTATAAAGCATCTTATGCTATGTGTCATCCACAGATCCCCCTCCATAACAGTGTCATCCACAGATTCCCCCCATAAGTGTGATCCACAGATCCCCCCCATAAGTGTCATCCACAAATCCCCCCCATAAGTGTCATCCACAGACCCCCCATAACAGTGCCATCCACAGTATAGATCCCCCATAACAGTGTCATCCACGGATCCCCCTCCTATAACACTCCCCGCCTCTCACAGTAGAATACATTTATAAACTGTAATCCGTATCCTGCAGACAGTAACTTTAAATCAGCGCTCATCTCTTTACTACCTTACATTCAGCTCCCTCCAGTAACAGGCAGTGAGCGCCGCCCGCACTGCTTGTTACCGGAGCTGAGTCAGTGTAAGATAGTAAAGATATGAGCGCTGATTTAAAGTTAACACACTGACACAAAAAAAAAAAAAAAGGCTTGGGACCGGCAGGGCCCCCCCTGGGTCCGGGCCCCTTACTGGGGGCGGGGCTTCTGTGTGGTGCCTGGAGGAGAGGTTAGTGGTGTTCTGGAATAACCCATAACATCCTAGAAAAGCTGGGAGTTGTAGTTCTGTCCTATTATATCTTTCTCCATGTAATTTAAAGGTATGCCCTAGTACAGTCTGGTAATGGTGGGAGTTGTAGTTCTTCTGTCCTATTGTATCCCTCTCCATGTATTTTCAATTTATGCCCTAGTACAGTTTGGCAATGCTGGGAGTTGTAGTTCTCTCCTCTTATACCCCCTCTTTGGAATGTATACTGATGCCCCATAATAAGTCTGGCCATACTGGGGGTTATAGTTATTTCTTTTTAAAGCTCTCACCTGGTACAACTAGATGATGTCTGGACATGCTGAGAGTTGTAGTTCTCTCTTAGGCTGGGTACTCATCACCGTTTAGTTTTCCGTTTTGCGTGCAGGACTTTTTTCTGTCTAAAATAACAGATCTACGACAGAAATGGCATAAACTGATGCTTGAAATACAGAACTGATGCTTGAAATACAGGATCCGTTTTTTCTTTATTTTTCTGTTCATCTGACGGATCAGAAGAATGGAAAACTAAACGGTTATATGAACCCGGCCTTATACACTCTCTGTGTAATATCTACTTGTATCCGATAATAACAGCCTGGACATGCTGGGAAATATAGTTCTCTCCATTTTACCTCTCCCTGTGTTGCTCCCTAATTTCCAATAATAACAATCTGGTGATGATGAGACTTGCAGTTCCCTTGTCACTATTATAATGTTCTGCAGCCGCTGAGGTGTGTATTAGGCTTTGTTCACATCTGTGCTGGTGACGTTCACTGTTCTACCGTCATAGGAGCACAACAACGAAAATCACTGCAGTTCTGGATCTGGCACTTCATGGACGACAACACCCAACAGATCCCGCTGACTATGATGAGATCTGACGGGTTTCCATCTGCCAGGCTATAAAATTGTGTCTAGCATTTATGACCTGTTCTGTGACGCCCCAACACAGATGTGATCGAAGCTTTATATGTTCTCTAGCATCAGATTATGATGTTCTGCAGCAGCTAAGGTGTGTATTAGGAGGTTCTGCAGCAGCTGAGCTGTGTATTAGGAGGTTCTGCAGCAGCTGAGGTGTGTATTAGGAGGTTCTGCAGCAGCTGAGGTGTGTATTATGAGGTTTTGCAGGCGCTGAGCTGTGTATTATGAGGTTCTGCAGCAGCTGAGCTGTGTATTATGAGGTTCTGCAGCAGCTGAGGTGTGTATTAGGAGGTTCGGCAGCAGCTGAGGTGTGTATTAGGAGGTTCTGCAGTAGCTGAGGTGTGTATTAGGAGGTTCTGCAGCAGCTGAGCTGTGTATTATGAGGTTCTGCAGCAGCTGAGGTGTGTATTATGAGGTTCTGTAGCAGTTGAGGTGTGTATTATGAGGTTCTGTAGCAGTTGAGGTGTGTATTATGGGGTTCTGCAGCAGCTGAGGTGTGTATTATGAGGTTCTGTAGTAGTTGAGGTGTGTATTATGGGGTTCTGCAGCAGCTGAGGTGTGTATTATGAGGTTCTGTAGTAGTTGAGGTGTGTATTATGGGGTTCTGCAGCAGCTGAGGTGTGTATTATAGGGTTCTGCAGCAGCTGAGCTGTGTATTATAGGGTTCTGCAGGAGCTGAGCTGTGCATTATGATGTTCTGCAGCAGCTGAGGTGTGTATTATGAGGTTCTGCAGCAGCTGAGGTATGTATTATGAGGTTCTGCAGCAGCTGAGGTGTGTACTATGATGTTCTGTAGTGGCTGAGGTGTGTATTAGGAAGTTCTGCATCAGCTGAGGTCAGTGGCGTACCACCCATATAGGCAGACCACACAGCTGCTATGGGGCCCGTGGCGGGGGGGGGGGGGGGCCAGGAGCGGATGGAAGGCCCCACCCCCTACACCTGTATTATAGTCATATTGGGCATTGAGGCAGCCCTCTTGTCTTCCATCCCGGGCCCTGCTTTCCCTCTGTTCAGGTAGGTGTGTGGGCCCCTTCATTCTCCCTCCCCTGAGGGGTTAAAAATAATTTAAAAAAATCACCTCATCCACTTGATCGCGCAGCCGGCATCCTCTTTCTTCTTTCTGCAGGACCTGCAAACGGACCTGCGATGACATCACCGCAGGTCCTGCTGAATGAAGAAAGAAGAGGATGCCGGCTGCGCGATCAAGTGGATGAGTTTTTTTCATTATTTTTAACTATTACTAATTAAAATGTGGCTAGCTGCCAAAAGTGAATATATCTAGATGGGGACTTTCACCCAGCTATGGATACTGTGCAGCATACAGTTATAGCGCTATAGCTCAGTGATATATATGCTTAACAATCCCTAGACCCTCCTTAGAAGCTGGCTACAGATATACCGATTCCCTAACTCGCATCCTGCTCGACGCGTTTCTTTGCTGGACATAAGCCAGCAGTTCCTTAGGAGTCAAGCGCGGGAAAAGAGCACCAAACAAGCAATGGATGCTGCACGCCTGCTGATATTGAGCGTACAGCGAGATGGCCATCATAGTGCCGGAGGCTACGCATCGCTGTTACGCTCAATATCAGCAGCGTCTCAATATGCACCACCATAGCCCCCACCCCCCCTCCCCATGAGCTGTGCCTGTGTGCTGCTTATAGTGGACAGTGCCCTCAAACAATGAATGGGGCCAATCGGAAGCAATTTTTTTCCCTGGTATTGAGACCCTATGACCGATCTCAATACCATAAAATAGAAACGCAAGTGTGAAAGTAGCTCCTAATGCCTACACGGCTGCAACTGCTGGGGGTATGGCAGGGGAGGAGCCAGGGCAGGTGGTGGGATGAACCAGTGATGGTTAGTGGGCGGAGTTAGTGGGGCCCTATTCAGATTCTTGCTATGGGACCCAATGATTTCTATGTACGCCCCAGGTCTGGTGGCAATATATATTTTTAGCACAACCTGAGCTAAAGGGCTTGCAATTGTTTGGCCGATGCAGACAGCGACATTATATCTGCGCTACATCTCCTGTGTCAGGTGTGAGCAACCTAAAAATATCTGTGGACATGAAGCGTACTTTTTCCATAGACTGTGTCTGCTGCGGACAGTTTCATTACCTGCGCTACATCTACTCTATAACGTTTGCGCATCCAATAAATATCTGTGACATCCAGTGTACTTTTCATAGACTCTGCGGACAGTGACATTACTGCGCTACATCTCCTTTATAACATTGCGCATCCTAAAATCTGTGACATCCAGTCAAATTTTTTCGCTGCTGGTGGCAGCGACATTACTTGTAGAGATGACCTTGAAATTTGCCCGGCGGCGTTTCGCGGCTAACTTTGCGCGTTCACGATTCGGCGAACATGCGAACATATTGCGATTTCCGCCGTGCACCTATACTTTTGCATTGCGACGAACTTTGACACATCCATCAGTGGGACAGGACAGCCAATTGAGAAGTTTTAGCACATGGACACACCCCCACCCTAAAAAAGAACCCGATCTGGCAGCCATTTTACATTCTGTGTTTTGCCAGTGTAGGGAGAGGTTGCTTTGTGGAGCAGGGACAGACTGTTAGAGACATCAAATTCTAGATAATAGGGTCACAAAAGTCCTTTTAAGGACTGGTATAGGTGTGCTATCGACAGGTGTGATATACTTATTGTGAGGAATATGGATTATTATTTACTGTCAGCCATGTTCCCACACCCACCATTTGCTGAAAGGTAGCAGAGGTAGTGAGCTCCACAGGGGGGGCCCTGCTTCAAAGCCAGCAGATGGCAGAGAACCTCTAGCAGTCCACCAGTGTTTACAACTTTTCACACTTCCATTCAGCCAGCCAGGAACCCAGCTAATGGAACAGGAAAGACCTCTCTGCAGGAGGTCTAGTCCATTCCCCAGTTCTATGGAAATGATCATACTTTCTGAGGCCGGCAGTTCATAAGGAATATTGAATCGCCGGCCATCAGAGGCACAAACCGGATCCATATTTGTGTCCCTGTGGCCACGATGAACAGGCCTGTGGTAATGGTTTGGTGGTGGGATGCCAGGGAAGGGAGAAATACATGTCTCCCCACAGAAACTAAATAACGGTACCATGCTTGGACTCTACTTGTAGCCGGAACCCAGGTGGGTCTGTTGGTACCAGAACCATCTCCCTGTGACCTTCTGGTCTGGAGCTATGAACCCTACAGGGTTTTGTGGGTCATTGAGCTGCCAGGATCAGCAGGGAGGGGGGGACCCTTCCCAGAGGCAGGAAGAGGAGGGGCCAGCTACAGTTTTAAAAGGCTTGTGCCCAGCAACGCGGCGAGTCTTTTCTCTGAAAGGAGGGGTCACATCGTGCCCACGTGTTTAGAGGGACCTGCAACCTGCTGACATCACTGCCCTCCATGAAAATACAGCTAAGAACTCATCACAACCCAAAAGGACTCATCCATCTGGTAACTGACTTTGGTTCTGCTTAACCCTGTTTGTACCATACCAACTGTATTTGTAAACCTCAGACCACTGTATATATTCCTTGCGTGTAAAGTGTTATTTCTAGTGAGCCCTTTAAGGCGATTAAATATATAATTAATCCTGTGCTGTCTGGTATCTCGATCACGAATCCCCACGTCCGTATTTCGGCCTGTTATGCGCTACTGCGGGTTGGTTTTCTTACCCTATATAATCCCTGTTTAGTGGACCGGGATATATCAAACAAGAAACTGGTGGCAGTCTTCCGGGCTAAAAAAATGCGCTGTTTCCCTGGGGCAGTGAAAGGCTCTCTCCCTCCTGTCCACACTGGCACAGAGAGGCAACCAAGCTGAGTCTGTGAAAACTGTACCAAGACTGACCTTACCCGCTCCTCCAGGAGGGCGTAATGTCACGCCTTGGTAACCAGTGACCATACCGTATCTCATGAGCTCGACATAATTGACGTCCGGCGTCAGTTGGGGCACAAGGGGTACGGTATTCATCACACTTAAAATATACTTTCTAACATAGAAAGTATATTATAGTGCATTTGTATTGTGCAGCAGTTGTGTGCGGTTCTGCTGCGATACCGCAGCTATATAGAGGGACAAACACTATTGGAACAACTAATTGCAACGGGTGTGATATACCTGTTGCCTCAAAAAAAAATGATTGAGGGGTGTGATATACCTTCTTTCACAAAAGACTGATTGAGGGCTGCGATATACCTGTTGCCCCAAATAAACAGGGTGGTGTTATATAACTGTTGTGGCAAAAAAAAAAATTTGAGAGGTGTGATATACCTACATCCACAAAATACTGATTAAGGGGTTCGATATACAGTACAGACCAAAAGTTTGGACACACCTTCTCATTCAAAGAGTTTTCTTTATTTTCATGACTATGAAGGCATCAAAACTATGAATTAACACATGTGGAATAATATACATAACAAACAAGTGTGAAACAACTGAAAATATGTCATATTCTAGGTTCTTCAAAGTAGCCACCTTTTGCTTTGATTACTGCTTTGCACACTCTTGGCATTCTCTTGATGAGCTTCAAGAGGTAGTCCCCTGAAATGGTTCCCAGAGATGCTTAGCACTTGTTGGCCCTTTTGCCTTCACTCTGCGGTCCAGCTCACCCCAAACCATCTTGATTGGGTTCAGGACCGGTGACTGTGGAGGCCAGGTCATCTGGCGCAGCACCCCATCACTCTCCTTCATGGTCAAATAGCCCTTACTTTCAAAGTTTTCCCAATTTTTCGGCTGACTGACCTTCATTTCTTAAAGTAATGATGGCCACTCGTTTTTCTTTACTTAGCTGCTTTTTTCTTGCCATAATACAAATTCTAACAGTCTATTCAGTAGGACTATCAGCTGTGTATCCACCTGACTTCTCCTCAACGCAACTGATGGTCCCAACCCCATTTATAAGGCAAGAAATCCCACTTATTAAACCTGACAGGGCACACCTGTGGTGAAGTGAAAACCATTTCAGTGGACTACCTCTTGAAGCTCATCAAGAGAATTCCAAGAGTGTGCAAAGCAGTAATCAAAGCAAAAGGTGGCTACTTTGAAGAACCTAGAATATGACATATTTTCAGTTGTTTCACACTTGTTTGTTATGTATATAATTCCACATGTGTTAATTCATAGTTTTGATGCCTTCAATGTGAATCTACAATTTTCATAGTCATGAAAATAAAGAAAACTCTTTGAATGAGAAGGTGTGTCCAAACTTTTGGTCTGTACTGTACCTGCTTCCACAAAATACTGATTAAGGGGTTTGATATACCTGCTTCCACAAAATACTGATTAAGGGGTACGATATACCTGTTTCCACCAAATATTGATTGAGGCCGGCGATATACCTGCTTCCACAAAATACTGATTAAGGGATTTGATATTCCCGCTTCCACCAAATATTGATTGAGGGCTGCGATATTCCTGCTTCCACAAAATACTGATTAAGGGATTTGATATTCCCGCTTCCACCAAATATTGATTGAGGGCTGCGATATTCCTGCTTCCACAAAATACTGATTAAGGGGTTTGATATACCTGCTTCCACAAAATACTGATTATGGGGTTCGATATACCTGTTTCCACCAAATATTGATTGAGGCCTGCGATATACCTGCTTCCACAAAATACTGATTGAGGGCTGCGATATACCTGCTTCCATAAATACTGCTCTTCTCTAGGGACTTAGGCACAGGTTCAATTTGAAAATGACAAGCAGAGGAAGAGGCAGGCTGTTCCGCAGGGGTAGTAGGAGTCGGGCAGGTGCACCAGGCCGGAGCCTAAGTGGAAAGTTGGTAGAAGGTGCGTGTGATTACTTCAAGGGGCGCACCAGAGTTGGTTGAGTGGCTCACTCAGCCTTTCACTTCTATACCCTCCTCATCCTCTGTATCTGCACCCTCCTCACTCTCTGCTATGTGCACCCCCAAATACATCATCACCACCACCACCACCATAGCCCTTCCACTCGAGTCAGAGGAATTATTTTCTCATCCATTCCCAGACCTTATTAATGCGCAGCCATTCTTGACATCGGATGAGGAAGAGGAGGTCTGACTATAGTACCCAGATCAGCCCAAGGAGGGAGGTCCCCGTTGTTGCTGCCTACTCCGAGATCTCAAATGTCAGTGGTGGTGAAGGTGACGATGATGAGGTGTCGATGGACGTCACGTGGGTGCCAACAAGAGAGGAAGAGGAGGGGAGAGATGGAGCAGCAGAGAGGGAGGAGAGGCAGGGTACAGGAGGCAAAAAGCAGACTGCAAATGTATATGGAGCGAGCCATCCACCATGCACGGTCACTTCTAGCGCTCCCAGGATGCCAGAACATGGCTCCGCAGTGTGGGTTTTCTTTAACGTGTCAGCTGCTGACAATAGTGTTGCCATCTGCAGCCTGTACTGTCAACGCATAAGTCGCAATAAGCCCAACACTCACCTAGGGACGACTGCCTTAAGAAGGCACCTGGCCATCCATCACCAAGCCCATTGGGAGCAACGCCATCAGAACCCACAAAGCCACACTCCCAGCTCTCCACGTCCTGTCTCTTCTCCTTCTCCTTCTCCTCTCTCCTCCTATTTGTCCTCCACTCCACCTTCCACCGTGCCATTTTCGCGTTCATCTGGCAGAAGGCAGGCCTCTGTGGCCCAAATATTCCAGCGTAAAAAGTTGATGACGCCGGATAACCCTCTTGCCCAACAGCTGACCGCTGGCTTGTCAGAACTGCTAGCCCGCCAACTACTGCCATATAAACTGGTGGACTCTGAGGCCTTTAGAAAATTTGTGGCCATTGGCAAACCGCAATGGAAGGTCCCCGAAAGGAAATATTTCTCCCAGAAGGGCATCCCAGAGCTATATGGCCACGTACAGCGGCAAGCAGGGGCGTTGCTAGGGTCGAAAAAGATCTGAGACCCAAGCCCCAATGAATATGGCCCAATTCTCTAAGTCTCCCCCCTCCCCCCAGACCGCATTTTGCTGTAATTGCTATACATCTACACACCAAAAAAATGAGTAAACTTAATTCCCAAAAATTTTAAATTTTATATTTATTCAATAACAAAAATAAAATAAAAAGACATATTCATACTAAATATATAATCGTTTACCAACATATGCCAGAGACATCCAATTAACAACACTACTGACCTTAAATGTCTTGCTATACAGCAGCACATACCTTCACATCCAGTGCCTCCACGTGATGTCTCCTCCGATGTAGATCTTCTCTGTCATCATCTTCTCCATTGGGTCTGTACAACTTCTTTCTGCCCGCACCTCGTCTCTGCAGTATTGACACACAGACATCTTAGCTTCATCACTTTTCTGTCATCATCCCCCAATCTGGAGTCCCCACTGAGTTATCTTACTGCTCGCTGTGCTCCACAAAAAAAAACTATGGCCATTTTAGAAGAATCTTTACACAGCCATGGCTCGCCTTGCCCGTCAGATGTCTGATTTGTGACAACCCGACGCGCTGGAACTCCACCTTGTATATGCTTGATAGAGCTGCTCCAGCAGCAACGTGCTGTAACGACTACCTGTACAAACTCTGCAGCAGGACAGGTTCTGGGGAGCTTGGATTCTTTTCACCGCGCCAGTGGCTGCTCATGTGCGACACATGCAGAACTTCTGCGGCCCATTCGATGAGATCATCAAACTGGTCAGTCGCAGCCAGGGCGCCATCAGTGACATCGTACCTTAAGCCTTCTTTCTGGAGCGTGCATTGCGTCGTGTCATTGATCAAGCCATTTGAGGCGCAGGAGCTGGAAGATGAAGAAGTCGCAATGCTGAATGAAATTCCCAGGGGGGCTACTCCATCTGAGACAAGTCAGCAGGAGTCTGAAGAGGAGTCAGAGCAGGATGGTGGCTGGGGGGGGGAGGAGGAGCAAGAAGAGCAGGCTTTGAGGGGGACTTAAACTTTTCGCTGATCCCTGGTGTTGTCCCGTGGCTGGGGGAGGAGACCGAGGACGACATTCTCCTGGGTGATGAGCAGGAGCCAGGACGCTCCGCCACTTCCAATTTAGTGCAAATGGGGGCCTTCATGCTCCAGTGTTTGAAGAGGAACACCCCATATAAAAAGCATAAAGGGCAAGGACCAGTACTGGGTGCAACGTACTTAGACCTCCGGTACAAACACCAAAATGGCGGCATGTTACCAGCATCACAGAGGGCTGGCAGAATGCAGCATTTTCCAGGCTTGCTGTGAGAGATGCTGCATTCTGCTGTTGCGGAAATATCCACCCACAGCGAAACAGGTGTGGGTACCAATCCTACCGCGCCTGCAAGAAGAGGGCGGTTTGAAGATGTGTTGGTCACTTCAGATATGAGATCATTCTTGCAGCCAACCCATCAACAGCCGCCCTCCAGATCCAGCCTCAGGGAACGCCTAGCCCAACAGGTGTCCGACTACATCGGGTTAACGGCCGATGTGGAGGCTCTGAGAAGCAAGGAACCCCTGGACTACTAGGTGTGCAGGCTTGACCTGTGGCCAGAGCTAGCACAATTTTCCATGGAACTCTTGGCTTGCCCCTCATCGAGTGTCCTGTCCGAAAGTACGTTCAGCGCAGCAGGTTGGATCGTGGCCAATAAGCGCACTCGTCTAGCTTACGACAGTGTGGACTACCTCAAATTTCTAAAAATAAATGAGGCATGGATCTCGAGGAATTCAACACCTGTGACGACCACCACGGTAATTGAATTTCCTTATGCCAGCCACGCACATATCCTCCGCCACCCAGAACAAAGAATGGTCCTTGTCTTTTGTATGTACAGCGGCATAAAAGGCCTTTTTCTGTCAGGTGAAATGCCTAATTTTTGGGACCTCTACTCCAGTGGTCTACAGTAAAATTTGTATCCAGTGACCGCCTAATGTACCATCCAGCCACAATCATCGCAAGTTCTTTTCTGTCAGGTGAATGCCTAATTTTGGGGGCCTGTACTGGCCTACAGTAAAATTTTTATCCAGTGGACCGCCTAATGTACCTCCAGCCACATAAACACAAGTTCTATTCTGTCAGATGAATGCTGAAATTTTTGGGGCCTGTACTCCAGTGGCCTACAGTAAAATTTGTATCCAGTGACCGCCTAATGTACCTCCAGCCACATAATCACAAGTTCTATTCTGTCAGATGAATGCTGAATTTTTGGGGCCTGTACTCCAGTGGCCTACAGTAAAATTTGTATCCAGTGACCGCCTAATGTACCTCCAGCCACATAATCACAAGTTCTTTTCTGTCAGGTGAATTCCGAATTTTTTGGGCCTCTGTACTCCAGTGGCCTACAGTAAAATTTTTATCCAGTGACCGCCTAATGTACCTCCAGCCCACATAATAAAAAAACAAAAGTGTAGCAGCACAGCGAAAAAGCGATAAATACCGTCCCTTGATGTGGTGTGCAGCCGTGTTGGAGTCAGTCCTGATCTCCCCCAGTTATAGATGCATTTGTACAGATAACCGCATAACTCTCCAGCCTGAATTTCCAAAGGTTTATTCACCAGCAAAAGTGCGACGTTTCGACCTGTGTGGTCTTTTCAAGCAACTAACAATGTGAACAAAGTCAAGTACATATACCGTATTTTTCGCTCTATAAGACGCACTTTTTCCCCCCCAAAAGTGGGGGGAAAATGGCCGTGCGTCTTATAAAGCGGATACTTCGCTGGCCGCTATGCTGCACAGCGCGGCCAGCGAAGTATCAGTGTGGAGGAGGAAGCGGGGACACTCATGGCGGGGCCCGGTGCAGTGACTCTACTCTGATTACACCGGGCCCCGCAACTGTTAAATACATCAATCTGATCTATATCTAAATGTATACGCACTGTTCGTTACTTACTGTAGTACTGCAAGTATAGCATTAAGACGGCGCAGACCGGCATCTCCCCGGTCATGCGCCGCCTGCCGCAGCTCCCCTCTGTCATGCGCCGCCTGCCCCAGCTCCCTCTGTCATGCGCCGCCTGCCAGTTTCATTCATAAAGTGAGATAAGCAGGCAGCGGCGCATGAGAGGGAGCTGGGGCAGGCGGCACATAACCGAGGAGCTGCCGGTCTGCGCCGTCTTAATGCTATACTTACGGGTACTACAGTAAGTACTGAACAGTGCGTATGCATTTAGATATAGATCAGATTAATTGTATTTAACAGTTGCGGGGCCTGGTGTATTAGGGACAGTCACTACACCGGGCCCCCGCCATGAGTGTCTCCGCCTCCATCCCTCGACACTGAGTGCATCTGAGGGGGATCTGTAGATGACACTTATGGGGATCTGTGGGTGACATAAGTGTCATCCACAGAGCCCCATAAGTGTCATTCACAGATCCCCCATCAGTGTCATCCACAGATCCCTCATCAGTGTAATCCACAGATCCCCCATCAGTGTAATCCACAGATCCCCCATCAGCGTCCATCCACAGGACCCCCCCATAACAGGTGCATCATCCACAGACCCCCATAACAGTGCGTCATCCACAGATCCCCCATAACAGTGCGTCATCCACAGATCCCCCATAACAGTGCGTCATCCACAGATCTCCCCATAACAGTGCGTCATCCACAGATCCCCCATAACAGTGCCATCCACAGATCTCCCCATAACAGTGCGTCATCCACAGATCCCCCATAACAGTGCGTCATCCACAGATCTCCCCATAACAGTGCGTCATCCACAGATCCCCCATAACAGTGCGTCATCCACAGACCACCATTAGTTCAAAACCTACCAAAAGCACACCTTTTGGTTCAAAATATTTTTTTCTTATTTTCCTCCTCAAAAACCTAGGTGCGTCTTATCATCAGGTGCGTCTTATAAAGCGAAAAATACGGTACCTTCCTAGATAGGTCACATGATTCAATTAAGTATGGTAATCCACAATTACATATTAAAAAGGTGTGTATCACACCCCTCTGTGCCATCCAACCATCCGGATTTATAAAACTCCTTTTTCTAAATGTGATTTATGATATAAAAAACATAAACAATTACTTACTGCGGTGTTCGATGGGAACCTGGGGTACACTTCACTGAGTAGACCGTCCATTTAGCATAAGTCCGGCGGTAAATCCTATGCTGCGCTCGGCGTTCCTCTATGTCCAATGTGCATGCGGGCTACCATCTACGGGATACGTTGTTTACTTGTGCCTGCATGGAGCACACTCTGCGGGAACCATGGAGACGCGACGCAAAAAAACCCTGCATCACCACATGCATAGTGCGCCTGCGCGCCCAACACATGCAGCGGCCGATCTGACGTCAGGCTCCCCGCTCCCGCACTGCGTGTCAACAATCGGCGTCATAGCAACACAGTAAAACAACCCTAATATCACTCATTCATTCTCTTTATTCTATAGATAATCTCAACTTGCCACATCAGTTAAATCTGACATCCATATCGGCGGGGGTACCTAGCCTATCGCTCACAGGGTCCAAGGGTAGCATATTTATAAAAAATGTATAAAAAATATTTTCTTTACATATCTTTATAAAGATTTTTTTTTTATCAAGAATAAATATGGTATCCCACTATAATGCCACGATTTCAGGTAAAGTACCTTATTTAGCTTAATGGTTATTGGGCTCATTTATCCAATTTATTGGGGGGGGGAGGGGGCCATATCGACCACCCTGTTCGGGTATAGGTCATACACCCCCCGTTCCAGTGCGGGTCATCACCCTCCTCTCCCTCACAAAACCGCTCTAGTGTCTTAATGCACCTCCAGCCACATCATCACAAGTTCTTTTCTGTCAGGTGAATGCCTAATTTTTGGGGCCTGTACTAGCCTACAGTAAAATTTTGATCCAGTGACCGCCTAATGTACCTCCAGCCGCATAATCACAAGTTCTTTTCTGTCAGGTGAATGCCGAATTTTTGGGACCTGTACTCTAGTGGCCTACAGTAAAAAAAATTATCCAGTGACCGCCTAATATACCTCCAGCCACATAATCACAAGTTCTTTTCTGTCAGGTGAATGACGATTTTTTGGGGCCTGTACTCCCTGGCCTAAAATAAAAATTTTCTAGGCTCCAGCAGGGCACATTTTTGAGAGTTTCCCTTTAAGACGCATAAAAATGGCCCCTGATTAAAATACATATTTTTGGTGAGAATTTTTGCCAATGATCCCCCTCTGGTATGTCACTGTCCATGGTGTGGGACTATTTGTGCACTTCTAGTAAGTATTTGGTGGCTGCAAATATGACGTGAAGTTTTTTTTAGGTTCGCCCGCCAAGTCAAATGGGGCCCGCCGCGAACGCGCGGTTCGCAAACATTTGATTGCGAACGCACATTCGCAAACCGTCCCGGCCGATGTTCGTTCCATCACTAATTACCTGTGCTACATCTTCTGTATAACGTTTGCCCATCTAAAAATCAGTGACATTCACTCTAATTTATTTGCGCATACACTTACAAAACCTGCGCTACTGTACGTGTGACATACTTGCAAGCATATATACCATTTAATATGCTGAAGGCGCGCAGTAAGGGACGGAGAAGTGGCCGTGATGCTGATGGTGCATGCAGAGGCCGTGGCCCTGTGCGTGGTGAAATTGTGCCTGCTGTGCAGACCACAACAAACACACTCCTCCACGATACCTAGCTTCATGTTCCAGTTTGCAGGGCAGCGCAGGACACCACTCTCAAAGTTAGACCAGTGCGAGCAGGTGGTCGGTTGGATTGCAGCAGATAAGCTTCCATTCGGTTAAGCACCACCCTGTCTTCCACAAAGTCCAGTCTCAGTAGCCAAGAGTCTGGTCAACAGAATCCTCACCCTGATCCTCCTATTTCCCACCATGGAGAGTCTTTGCAAACAAGTGATCCCACACTCGGATATTCAGAGGAGCTCTTTTCATCGCCATTCATTAATTTCCGCCTCTCACCAAGCCCGCTTGAAGAGGGACATGAGGAGAGCTTGTGCCCTGATTCCCAAACTCTTGAGCATCCACAGTCAGAAGAAGATGGCGGTGGGGAATGGCAATTAGTGTTTCACAAGGTGGATGATGATGATGATGATGAGACACAGTTGCCAATAAGTCCACCGCAATTAGTGTCTCAAGAGGTGGATGATGAGGATGAGACACAGTTGTCAATAAGTAATGTTGTTAGGACAACAAATCAGGAGGATGACCAGAGTGAGGAAGAAGAAGAGGAGGTGGTGGATGATGAAATCACTGACCCAACCTGGGAAGGTGGCTGTCACAATAGGTAGGTAAGCGGGGAAAGAACCAAACACAGTAAAACAAACAGAACAAACGACTAGGCCCAAAAGCTAGGGAGAAAAGGGTCACCTCCTAGCAATCCCTAAAAGCCTTCCCTGCTGTGCCCATGTGCATACTATTAGTCTGACAGACCTCCGCACATTCACAGGGCAAGGCGTGACAGTACCCCCCCCCTTCTACGGTGACCTCCAGACACCCAGGATCAACTTTATCCGGGTGTGCCCTGTGAAAGGCCCTCACCAGGCGGCTAGCACTAACTAGCACTGACATCAGCAGCCGGAACCCACATTCTTTCCTCGGGACCGTATCCCTTCCAGTGCACCAGGTACTGGAGGGAACCCCGAAGAACACATGAGTCGAGAATCTTAGAGATTTCAAACTCCAAAATGCCATCCACCAGAACAGGGGGAGGTGGCAATGGAGATGGTTCCACATATTTCTTTAATAAAGACCTGTGAAACACATTATGGATCTTCCAGGTCTGCGGAAGATCCAGACGAAACGCCACCGGGTTGACAATCGCAGATATTGTAAGGGCCAATAAATCTTTAACCCAATTTTCAAGATGGTAGCTTCAGCTTAATGTTTCTAGTGGACAACCACACCGAATCACCCACACACAGGTCCGGACCAGTCATACGTCTACTGTCAGCCATCCGTTTTTATATCTTTCACCCATCTTTTCCAAATTAACTTGGATCTTCCGCCAGATAGATGACAAGGCGGAAGAGAATCTCTCCTCTTCTGGCTTCCCAGAAGATCCAGTCCCAGAAAAAGTACCAAACTGTGGGTGAAAACCGTATGCGCCAAAAAAATGGCGACTTATCAGTGGACTCCTGTCTACGGTTATTCAAGGCAAATTCGGCTAGACTCAAGAACGATGACCAGTCAGCCTGGTTCTCGGCAACAAAACACCTCAAATAGGTCTCCAGGTTTTGGTTAGTGCACTCTGTCTGACCATTCGACTGGGGATGAAAAGCTGAAGAAAAAGACAGTTGAATTCCAGACGAGAGCAGAACGCCCTCCAAAACATGGAAACAAATTGCGTCCCCCTATCAGACACCACATCAGAGGGAATGCCATGTAGTTTCACAATGTTATCAATAAAAACCTGAGCGAGAGTTTTGGTATTGGGCAAGCTATGCAACGGTACAAAGTGGGCCATCTTACTGAAGCAGTCCACTACCACCAAAATCACAGTTTTCCCATAGGAACTCTGTAAATCGGTAATAAAGTCCATGGACAAATGCGTCCAAGGACGAGACGGAATGGACAAAGGGAACAAGGGATCCTGAAGGCCGAGTGTGAGCCACCTTCGCGGCGTGCACAGGTCTCACAAGCTGTCACATAACCCTCCACACCCTTGCGCAACCCTGGCCACCAGAATCTCCAGGAAATAAGATCTATGGTGGATTTGCTTCCAGGATGTCCCGCAAGGACCGTATCATGATGTTCTTTGAACACCTTGTATCGCAGTTCAACAGGAACAAACAACTTGTCTGGAGGACAAGAATCAGGAGCTTCCTCCTGGGCCCCCAACACCTCCATCTCCAACTCGGGGTACAGAGCGGAAGCCACCACCCCATCAGCCAAAATCGGAGAGGGATCCTCCGAATCACTCGCCCCAGGAAAACTACGTGACAACGCATCTGCCTTGACATTTTTAACCCCAGGGCGAAAGGTGATCACAAAATTTAACCTAGTAAAAAACTGTGACCATCTAGCCTGTCTAGGATTCAGGCGCTTAGCAGACTGCAGGTAAGTCAAACTGTTGTGGTCAGTATATACCGTAATAGAACGAGTAGCCCCCTCCAATCAATGACGCCATTCTTCAAAGGCCAATTTAATGGCCAGCAACTCTCTATCTCCTACATCATAATTTCCTTCAGCGGCCGAGAGTTTCTTGGAGAAAAAAAGCACACGGACGCCATTTGCTAGGGGATGGACCCTGCGACAAAAGTGCTCGGACCCCCACTTCTGATGCATCAACCTCCACGATGAACGGTTGAGACACATCAGGTTGCATCAGAATGGGAGCAGACGCAAAACATTTCTTAATAGCAGAAAAGGCCTGTAATGCCTCATCCGACCAGACAGAAAAGTCAACAGAAAAGGTTTTACAATGGTGGAATAATTCAAGATGAATTTTCTGTAGTAATTGGTAAAACCCAAAAACCTCATCAGAGCTTTCTGATTCTCAGGGCCGGTCCCATTCCAGTACCGCCCGGAACCTTTTCGGGGGTCCATACGAAAACCAGAGTCAGAAAGCAGGTATCCTAAAAACTGTAGCTCCTGCACAGCAAATGCACATTTTTCCAATTTTGCATACAATTTATTCTCCCGAAGGATCGACAACACCTGTCTCACGTGATCCTGATGGGTCCCCAAATCAGGTGAGTAAATTAGTATATCAAGGTAAATAACAATGAATCTTCCCACTAAATGATGGAAAATATCATTGACAAATCGCTAAAAGACTGCTGGCGCATTAGGCTACTTTCACACCTGCGTTAGGTGCGGATCCGTCTGGTATCTGCACAGACGGATCCGCACCTATAATGCAAACGCTTAGATCCATTCAGAACGGATCCGTTTGCATTACCATGAACAAAAAAAACAAAAAAACAAAAATTATTATTTTATTTTTTTTTGTTTTTTTTTTTGTTCATGATAATGCAAACGGATCCGTTTTGACTTTACATTGAAAGTCAATGGGGGACGGATCCGTTTGAAAATTGAGCCATATTGTGTTAACTTCAAACGGATCCGTCCCCATTGACTTACATTGTAAGTCTGGACGGATCCGTTTGCCTCCGCACGGCCAGGCGGACACCCGAACGCTGCAAGCTGCGTTCAGGTGTCCGCCTGCTGAGTGGAGCGGAGGACAAACGGTGCCAAACTGATGCATTCTGAGTGGATCCGCATCCACTCAGAATGCATTAAGGCTGGACGGATCCGTTCGGGACCGCTTGTGAGAGCCTTCAAACGGAACTCACAAGCGGAGCCCCGAACGCTAGTGTGAAAGTAGCCTAAGTTAAACCAAAGGGCATGACAAGATTCTCGAAATGACCTTCGGGTGTATTGAAGGCAGTTTTTCACTCATCTCCTTCCTTAATTCTGATCAGATTATAAACTCCTCTTAAATCCAACTTGGAGAACACCTTGGCTCCAACAATTGATCAAATAGATCAGAAATCAAGGAAGGGGATATGGATCACGGATTCCCAGAAATCTAAACGGCTGCCACAGGGGACTTAGATGGCCTAATATGTCCCTTTGCCAAACTCTCTGCAATATACTTCCGCATAGCTTCTCTTTTGGGTTGGAAAAGGTTGTACAGTCGAGATTTTGGCAGTTTAGCTCCAGGGATGAAATTGACCGGACAATCATATTCTCGATGGGGAGGCAGCTCTTGAGCTCTACCCTGCGAGAATACGTCCGCAAAATCAGAGAGAAACTGAGGTAGGACCGTAGTTGACACCCCTGAGATAGAAGCACAAAGACAGTTGTCCGAACAAAATTCACTCCAGCTACTGATTTGTCTTGTTTGCCAGTCAATAGTAGGGTTATGGAAAATGCAAATGTGATCACACACTGCATCCAGCACTCTGCCCTCCATGCTGGATGAGACATTGGTTTATATTTTGGCCAAAGCATAGTAAGCCACTCACCGCGTCAAGGTCGTCTCAATTGAGTGGTCCCTAACTCTTGTTCCTACCTGTTCATGGGCCATGACAGCCACATAAAATCCAGGGAATGCAGGTCAGCATGCAAGCCAAGTACACTTTGCTTATAACCCCGTCCGGTGCCATTACAGCTTTCATCGGATCCAGGGATGCAAGTACCAACATGCATGCTGAACCCACCATATACTTCTCCTGGAGCCAAATGGCTAATGGTAGGTTCTATATAAGCAGACTCAGTTTTATACTGACTTTAAAACCAGCCTCCAGGACAGATTAACTGGTCAGGTGTGCTTGACTCAAAGGAGATCGCCACGCCTCCAATATATGCTACAAAGAAAAAAATATAAGGGGTTGAGTCAGCACAACCTGCCTGCAGGTGCACATCACTATGGCGAAATACATATACAAACGGAAAATGCAAATGTGATCGCACACTGCATCCAGCACTCTGCCCTCCATGCTGGATGAGACATTGGTTTATATTTTGGCCAAAGCATAGTAAGCCACTCACCGCGTCAAGGTCATCTCAATTAAGTGGTCCCTAACTCTTGTTCCTACCTGTTCATGGGCCATGACAGCCACATAAAATCCAGGGAATGCAGGTCAGCATGCAAGCCAAGTACACTTTGCTTGTAACCCCGTCCGGTGCCATTACAGCTTTCATCGGATCCAGGGATGCAAGTACCAACATGCATGCTGAACCCACCATATACTTCTCCTGGAGCCAGATGGCTAATGGTAGGTTCTATATAAGCAGACTCAGTTTTATACTGACTTTAAAACCAGCCTCCAGGACAGATTAACTGGTCAGGTGTGCTTGACTCAAAGGAGATCGCCACTATGCTTTGGCCAAAATATAAACCAATGTCTCATCCAGCATGGAGGGCAGAGTGCTGGATGCAGTGTGCGATCACATTTGCATTTTCCGTTTGTGTATGTAGTTCGCCATAGTGATGTGCACCTGCAGCAGGTTGTGCGGACTCAACCCCTTATATTTTTTTCTTTGTAGCATATATTGGAGGCGTGGCGATCTCCTTTGAGTCAAGCACACCTGACCAGTTAATCTGTCCTGGAGGCTGGTTTTAAAGTCAGTATAAAACTGAGTCTGCTTATATAGAACCTACCATTAGCCATCTGGCTCCAGGAGAAGTATATGGTGGGTTCAGCATGCATGTTGGTACTTGCATCCCTGGATCCGATGAAAGCTGTAATGGCACCGGACGGGGTTATAAGCAAAGTGTACTTGGCTTGCATGCTGACCTGCATTCCCTGGATTTTATGTGGCTGTCATGGCCCATGAACAGGTAGGAACAAGAGTTAGGGACCACTCAATTGAGACGACCTTGACGCGGTGAGTGGCTTACTATGCTTTGGCCAAAATATAAACCAATGTCTCATCCAGCATGGAGGGCAGAGTGCTGGATGCAGTGTGCGATCACATTTGCATTTTCCGTTTGTGTATGTAGTTCGCCATAGTGATGTGCACCTGCAGGCAGGTTGTGCGGACTCAACCCCTTATATTTTTTTCTTTGTAGCATATATTGGAGGCGTGGCGATCTCCTTTGAGTCAAGCACACCTGACCAGTTAATCTGTCCTGGAGGCTGGTTTTAAAGTCAGTATAAAACTGAGTCTGCTTATATAGAACCTACCATTAGCCATCTGGCTCCAGGAGAAGTATATGGTGGGTTCAGCATGCATGTTGGTACTTGCATCCCTGGATCCGATGAAAGCTGTAATGGCACCGGACGGGGTTATAAGCAAAGTGTACTTGGCTTGCATGCTGACCTGCATTCCCTGGATTTTATGTGGCTGTCATGGCCCATGAACAGGTAGGAACAAGAGTTAGGGACCACTCAATTGAGACGACCTTGACGCGGTGAGTGACTTACTATGCTTTGGCCAAAATATAAACCAATGTCTCATCCAGCATGGAGGGCAGAGTGCTGGATGCAGTGTGCGATCACATTTGCATTTTCCGTTTGTG
Source organism: Bufo bufo (assembly GCF_905171765.1). Lineage (NCBI taxonomy): Eukaryota > Metazoa > Chordata > Amphibia > Anura > Bufonidae > Bufo > Bufo bufo. The sequence goes on from NC_053394.1 coordinate 413,116,103, forward strand.
TATGTAGTTCGCCATAGTGATGTGCACCTGCAGGCAGGTTGTGCGGACTCAACCCCTTATATTTTTTTCTCAATAGTAGGGTTATGCTTTATCAACCACGGTAAACCCAGAACCATCGGAGCAGGCAAGCCCTTCATAACAAAACAAGAAATGGACTCAACATGTGAATCACCCACCCTTAACTGAATGTCATGAACGATATGAGTAAGACTCTTTTGTGAGAGAGAGGAGGAATCAATATCAAACACTGGTATCTCTTTATCTACAGTCGTGGCCAAAAGTTCTGAGAATTACATAAATATTGGAAATTGGAAAAGTTGCTGCTTAAGTTTTTTTAATAGCAATTTGCATATACTCCAGAATGTTATAAAGAGAGATCAGATGAATTGCATAGTCCTTCTTTGCCATGAAAATTAACTTAATCCCCCAAAAAACTTTCCACTGCATTTCATTGCTGTCATTAAAGGACCTGCTGAGATCATTTCAGTAATCGTCTTGTTAACTCAGGTGAGAATGTTGACGAGCACAAGGCTGGAGATCATTATGTCAGGCTGATTGGGTTTAAAATGGCAGACTTGACATGTTAAAAGGAGGGTGATGCTTGAAATCATTGTTCTTCCATTGTTAACCATGGTGACCTGCAAAGAAACGCGTGCAGCCATCATTGCATTGCATAAAAATGGCTTCACAGGCAAGGATATTGTGGCTACTAAGATTGCACCTCGATCAACAATTTATAGGATCATCAAGAACTTCAAGGAAAGAGGTTCAATTCTTGTTAAGAAGGCTTCAGGGCGTCCAAGAAAGTCCAGCAAGTGCCAGGATCGTCTCCTAAAGAGGATTCAGCTGCGGGATTGGAGTGCCAGCAGTACAGAGCTTGCTCAGGAATGGCAGCAGGCAGGTGTGAGCGCATCTGCTCGCACAGTGAGGCGAAGACTTTTGGAAGATGGCCTGGTGTCAAGAAGGGCAGCAAAGAAGCCACTTCTCTCCAAAAAAACATCAGGGACAGATTGATCTTCTGCAGAAAGTATGGTGAATGGACTGCTGAGGACTGGGGCAAAGTCATATTCTCAGATGAAGCCTCTTTCCGATTGTTTGGGGCATCTGGAAAAAAGGCTTGTCCGGAGAAGAAAAGGTGAGCGCTACCATCAGTCCTGTGTCATGCCAACAGTAAAGCATCCTGAGACCATTCATGTGTGGGGTTGCTTCTCATCCAAGGGAGTGGGCTCACTCACAATTTTGCTCAAAAATGCAGCCATGAATAAAGAATGGTACCAAAACACCCTCCAACAGCAACTTCTTCCAACAATCCAACAACAGTTTGGTGAAGAACAATGCATTTTCCAGCACGATGGAGCACCGTGCCATAAGGCAAAAGTGATAACTAAGTGGCTCAGGGACCAAAACATTGACATTTTGGGTCCATGGCCTGGAAACTCCCCAGATCTTAATCCCATTGAGAACTTGTGGTCAATCCTTAAGAGGCGGGTGGACAAACAAAAACCCACTAATTCTGACAAACTCCAAGAAGTGATTATGAAAGAATGGGTTGCTATCAGTCAGGAATTGGCCAGAAGTTGATTGAGAGCATGCCCAGTCGAATTGCAGAGGTCCTGAAAAAGAAGGGCCAACACTGCAAATACTGACTCTTTGCATAAATGTCATGTAATTGTCGATAAAAGCCTTTGAAACGTATGAAGTGCGTGTAATTATATTTCACTACATCACAGAAACAACTGAAACAAAGATCTAAAAGCAGTTTAGCAGCAAACTTTGTGAAAACTAATATTTGTGTCATTCTCAAAATTTTTGGCCACGACTGTAAAGTGCTAGTTCTAAAACCAAGATTTTGGAGGAACTGAAAATAAATAATGTTTACCCCCGCACCACTGTCAACAAATACCTCAAAACTTCCTGAGTCTAGCGCCACCATGGCAGGCAGGAGGAAACGGGTATTGCAGGGAAAATGCATATTTGCTTGCTCAGACTCCCCATTCACAATACCAAGAGTCAGAGAAGTCTTTTTTTTCGCTTTATGTGAATACCTCAATATTTTTTCATTAATGCTTTGAGGTTTAACAAAAGGACACGCACAAACAAAATTACTTTCTTTTCCACAGAAGTAACATAGCTTATTCAGCGTCCTAAAATCCCTATCACCTGAGCGAAAGGAAACCTGGCCCAACTGCATAGGCTCCTCTCCTGCCCCAGATTCAAAAGTCATATTACCCCGGGGACTAGGTGGGACGGATCCACTTGCAGACGGGACCCCCCGCTCGAGATAAATCTTATACCTCTCTCTAAGACGTCTATCAAGCCACACTGCCAAAGACATGGCCGTCTCCAATGAATCGGGATACTCATGAAAAGCAAGGGCATCTTTCAACCTCTCAGATAGCCCCTGACAAAACTGACTCCGGAGTGCAGGATCATTCCACCCCGAGTCAGTTGCCCATCTTCTAAATTCTGCACAATACAACTCCGCAGTACGTTCTCCCTGTAACAAACTGCGCAGGTTAGATTCAGCCATAGAGACTCGGTCTGGGTTATCATAAATGAAGCCCAAGGCTCTAAAAAACTTTAGGCTCTAAGCAGACCTGATTTCCTCCAACAGCGCCAGACGCCAGAGCATTCTGACACCGTGCAACAGAACTGCAGAGATCAGCAACCTCCAGCGATAATCCCTGCATGCGATCAACAAAGACATCCATAGCCTCCATTTCGCAAACAGCAGGGATATGACAGTTTTTTGGGCGGGTTATAATGTCACGATAGGTAGGTAAGCGGGGAAATAACCAAACAAAGGAAAACAAACAGAACAAACGACTAGGCCCAAAAGCTAGGGAGAAAAGGGTCACCTCCTAGCGATCCCTAAAAGCTTTCCCTAAACTGCTGTGCCTATGTGCAAACCCTTAGGGTGGATATGCTCATGCCCTCGTGCCTAAACCTAAACACCCTGGGCAAACCCTAAGCAGCAGGGAAAAGGGAAGAGGCAACCTGCTTCTTCAAACCAAGAGGAAGCATCTCCCTAGAGGCCTATATAAAACACACAAAGGGAAATAAAGGAGAGGACTTATCTTGAGCAGAGCTGGAGCAGATGATCCACCACAAATCAAGAGCTCCCAGGAAAGAACTATAACCCGCACAGGCCGCTGGGGTAAGGAGGGATAAATAGCCTCACTAACAATGAAACTCAGTACACCTGAGGGAAGGTGGATCCAGCTCAAACCCAAATCAAAACAGAGAAGTCAGAGGTGTGCAGCCAGTCTGACAGACCTCCGCACATTCACAGGGCAAGGCGTGACAGTGGCAAGCCAAGCAAGGACAGCAGTACAGAGGGGGAGGGACCTGCAACACCGCAACAGGCTGGAAGAGGCAGTGGGGTGGCAAAAGGGAGAAGGCCGGCCACACCAAACAGGCCCGCAACTGTTCCCTGGAGCACCCCCTTGCAGAAATCTTCCTTGCCAAGGGGTAGGTGTTCCGCAGTCTGGCGCTTTTTTGATAAAAGTGCAGATGATAAAAGAATTGTAATTTCCAACCTGTGCCATACCAATATTTGCAGTGGTGTGAACACTAGCAACCTCACCACCACCAGCATGATCTGCCACATGGCATCAAAGCAACCTAATAGGTGGGCAGAACGCCTGGGTCCACAATCAGTGTCTGCGGGTCACACCACTGCCTCCTCTTCCCCTGAGTTATGTGCTGGCCAATCCCCTGTCCAAGACGCAGGCCCGGACTTTCGCAAGCACCACCATCTAGCACATCCACTTCTGTGTCCCAGTGCAGCGTACATATGTCCATACCCCAGGCCTTTGAATGAAAGTGCAAATACCCAGCCACCCACCCACCTACATTAGTGGCTGCAACCCCCCCCTTCTCCTCCTCCTCCTCCACTTCCACCTCTGAATTGTCATCTTGCAGCACCAGTCAGCCATCAGTCAGTAGCTGGAAGCAGTGTAGCACTGTAGTGGGGAAGCGGCAACAGGCCGTGTTGAAACTTATTTGCTTAGGTGACAAGCAGCACACCGCCGCAGAGCTCTCGCAGGGTATAAGGGACCAGACTGAGCTGTGGCTCTGGCCACTCAACCTACAACCAGGCATAGTTGCGTCTGATAATGGCCATAACTTGGTGGCGGCTTTGGAGCTCGGCAAGCTCACACACATACCATGCCTAGCCCACGTGTTAAACTTAGTGGTTCAGCGGTTTCTCAAAACCTACCCCAATTTGCCTGGGCTACTGGTGAAGGTGCGCCGCATGTGTGCCCATTTCCGAAAGTCATCTACAGCTGCCGCCAGTCTGGAAGCGCTGCAGCAGTGCTTGCAATTGCCAGCTGACCGACTGTTGTGTGACGTGAGCACGCGCTGGAACTCCACGTTCCACATGTTGGCCAGGCTTTGTGAGCAGCAGAGGGCAGTAGTGGAATACCAGCTGCAACATGGTCGTCACCTTTCCAGTCAACTTCCGCTCTTTACAAGCGAAGAGTGGGCATGGATGTCTGACCTCTGTGAGGTTTTGTCCAACTTTGAGGAATCAACACAGATGGTGAGCGGCGATAACGCTATTATCAGCGTCACCATCCCACTTCTGTGTCTACTGAAACGCTCACTGCTCACAATGAAGGCGGACGCTTTGCATGTGGAAAAGGTGGAAATGGGGGAAGACATTACACAGGGTGATAGCCAGACCACCCTCATTTCTTCTTCTCAGCGCGAATTGGGTGATGATGAGGAAGAGGATGAGGAGATTGAGAGTCATCCTCTTGATGAGGACAGCAAAGTCTTGTCTGTTGGGACTCTGGCACACATGACTGACTTAATGTTATGCTGCCTTTCTCGTGACACTTGCGTTGTACGCATTTTGGCCAACACCGATTACTGGTTGTTCGCCCTATTCGACCCCGAACTTCTCATCTCTCATTCCTGTGGTGGAGAGGACTAGCAAAATGGTGCAATATCAGAAGGTCCTTGTGGCAAAATTGCTCCAAAAATTTCCAGCTGACAACGCTGGCGGCAGAGTACGTAGTTCCGTGGGCAACTGAAGGGAGACGAGGGGAACACACAGCAGTTCCAACAGAAGCAGGACAACACTCTCCAAGGCCTGGGACAATTTCATGACAACCCGCCAGCACCGTCACCCTGATGCGCGGCCTAGTGTCACAAGGAGGAAAAATTTGGGAAGATGGTGAAGGAGTACGTAGCAGACCGTGTCAGCGTCCTCTGTGCCTTACAACTATTGGGTGTCCAAGCTGGACGCGTGGCACGAACTGGCACTCTACACCTTGGAGGTACTGGCCTGCCTTGCCGCCAGCGTTTTGTCAGAGCGGGTATTTAGTGCTGCTGGGGGCATAATAACTGATAAGCGCATCTGCCTGTCAACTGAAAATGAACAAGGCCTGGATTGCCCCTGACTTCTCTACTCCACCAGAGGAAGGAGGCTGAACATAAAGGCACTTTAAATGTGGCTTTTATGGTGTTTTAGATAACATAATGTTTTAGATGGTCACATCAGCAGCAGGCCCTCGCCCCTAATGTATAAGAGGGTCAGCTCAGCAGCACGCCCTCACCCCTAATGTTTTTGAGGGTCACCATCAATCATAATTTTTCAAGGGTGTGTATGATGCCCTCCTTTTATGTATAATAGGGTGTATTGGAGCGCCGGTTCCTTGTAATTTTTGGCAGCCCTTTCACTTAGTGCATAGGCTTTATGAGTGTAGGAGTCCCACTACCTGAACAATTGTACCACAATGTGAATGAGGCCCTCCTTTATGTGATATACAGGTTGTATCGGAGTGCCTCTTCCTTGTAATTTTTGGCAGCACTTGCACTTTATATAGAAGTAAATATACAGGAAAGAATGTTTCCTAACAATTTTTCCTCTAAAATCGATTTTATCTTTGGTTTTGTGCGTATTATTGTCAGTCTGTAAAAGTGGCGCACTACTCGGACAACATCGTTCCCAGCAGCGACCTGGGAGTCCAAGATGCATCCAGACATCCTCCCCATGCTGTTCCCGAACCATTTCAGTGGTGTTTCCATCAATTTCTGACCTTTTCCTGAGAACCAGACACCGTCCCCTCTTCAGAGCAGGGGGCGCCTGGTTTAGTGCTCGGGTGCTCGGCATACCGAGGTGTTCTACTCGAGCACCGAGCACTTTGGTGCTCGATCAACACTACTTATCGCCAGTAATAGAAAAAGTTGCAGTGAGCCGTCCTAAAGTAAATCAGTTAACAGGGGCATTAAAATACAAACGATGGGCACAAAAAGTGTGATTTATAAACTTAAATGAATTCCGGCCACTGATCTCTCACTGCCAACATACAGAGGGTGACGCCCCACATCAGGTACAGTGGAGTTTAGCCTGGTCCAAACAGATCCTGGGCATAAAAACTGGCATCAAAGGGGACAGACGGACGCTTTCACTGATTTGAATAAGTAACTGGTGTTTTTAGGGGTTAAACGAATTTGGGTCACTGTTCTCGTTCTGTCAACATACAGAGGGTGACGCCCGCATCAGATACAGTTGAGGTCAGTGGCCTAAATTCATTTGACCCTTAAAAACACCAGTTACTTATTCAAATCAGTGAAAAGTGTCTGTCTGTCCCCTTTGATGCCAGTTTTTATGTCCAGGATCTGTTCGGGCCAGGCTGAACTCCACTGTAGCTGATGTGGGGCGTCACCCTCTGTATGTTGGCAGTGCCAGATCAGTGACCCAAATTCATTTCATTCTTTAAATCACACTTTTTTGTGCCCATTTTTATGCCTATTTTGTGCCCAGCATTTGTATTTTAATGCCCCTTAGAAATTATTTTCTTTAAGGACGGCTCACTACAAATTTTTCTATTACTGACGATAAAGTGTCCTCAAAATTCATTAAAAAAAAAACAATTAAATGACAAATGTTGTGAATAAGAAACCAACTTCCTCCTCGTCTGCTTTGTGGATTGGATTGTGTTCATTTGGGGATTGAACAGGAATGCTAGTGCCGCATGCATTGTGATGTGAGTACTACATGTGTTTGTGGGACAAAAAATACAGCATGGGAGAAGCGGTGCCGCCGCTTTGTGTAGTTGTGCATTATAGGGATGTGTGGTGTTCTGCTGGACATGGAAGAGTAAGGCCTCTTTCACACTTGCGTTGTCCGGATCCGTCGTGTACTCCACTTGCCGGAATTACACGCCGGATCCGGAAAAACGCAAGTGTACTGAAAGCATTTGAAGACGGAACCGTCTTCCAAATGCGTTCAGTGTTACTATGGCACCCAGGACGCTATTAAAGTCCTGGTTGCCATAGTAGGAGCGGGGAGCGGGGGAGCAGTATACTTACAGTCCGTGCGGCTCCCGGGGCGCTCCAGAGTGACGTCAGAGCGCCCCATGCGCATGGATGACGTGCCATGTGATCACATGATCCATGCGCTTGGGGCGCCCTGACGTCACTCTGGAGCGCCCGGGGAGCCGCACGGACGGTAAGTATACTGCTCCCCGCTACACTTTACCATGGCTGCCAGGACTTTAGCGTCTTGGCAGCCATGGTAACCACTCTGAAAAAGCTAAATGTCGGCTCCGGCAATGCGCCGAAACGACGTTTAGCTTAAGGCCGGATCCGGATCAATGCCTTTCAATGGGCATTAATTCCGGATCCGGCCTTGCGGCAAGTGTTCCGGATTTTTGGCCGGAGCAAAAAGCGCAGCATGCTGCGGTATTTTCTCCGGCCAAAAAACGTTCCGTTCCGGAACTGAAGACATCCTGATGCATCCTGAACGGATTTCTCTCCATTCAGAATGCATTAGGATAATCCTGATCAGGATTCTTCCGGCATAGAGCCCCGACGACGGAACTCTATGCCGGAAGACAAGAACGCAAGTGTGAAAGAGCCCTTATTTAACTTGGTGTTTTGTGGTTCTTGTGTAGAGCGCCCTCTATTGGAATTACAGCCTGGTGAATGACGTGTATATTCAGGCTGGTGGAAACCTCCCAAACCAGTGCCGGAGCAAGCAGCGTCGTGTAGAGCGCCCTCTATTGGAAGTAGACTGGTGAATGACGGTCATATATACAGCGTACATGCGGCCAGGAACCTCTCAATGACAAGCGTGACTGAGCGGAGGAGCTGTACTATTGAAGCGTCGTGTAGAGCGCCCTCTATTGGAAATGCAAACTGTGACTCACATTTATGGACACAAGCCGAGCAGAGTAAATGTACAATATTAGCGGCGTTTAGTGAAAGCGCGGGAGTTTCTTTCATCCAATTTGTGCTGCTGTTCAGGAAAGGGTTAACCCGTCCTCTGGCGTGCTGTGAGAAGTGGCCGTGTACAGCGCCCTCTATCGGCTTACAGATGCTGTGGCTGCGGACGTGAGAGATGATAAAATGCCGTGCAGCGCCCTCTATGGGCTATAATAAAACTATTCTAAAAAGGCAATGGGGACGGATCCATTTTATCTGACGCAACAGGAAAGGGATCCGTCTCCCATTGACAAAAGGCTACTTTCACACTTGCGGCAGAGTGATTCGGCAAGCAGTTCTGTTGCCGGAACTGCCTGCCGGATCCCACAAAACGTATGCCAACTGATGGCATTTGTAAACTGATCAGGATCCTGATCAGTCTGAAAAATGCATTGAAATGCCGGATCCGTCTTTCCGGTGTCATCTGACAAAATGGCTCCGGCATTTATTTTTTTCACCTTTTTTTTGGTCTGCGCATGCGGCATTCCGGTATTTTGAATGCCGGATCCGGCACTAATACATTCCTATGGAAATAAATGCAGAATCCGGCATTCAGGCAAGTCTATCGTTTTTTTGGCCGAAGATAAAACTGTAGCATGCTGCGGTTTTATCTCTGTCCTGATCAGTCGAAAAGACTGAACTGAAGACATCCTGATGCATCCTGAACGGATTGCTCTCCATTCAGAATGCATTAGGATAAAACTGATCAGTTATTTTCCGGTATAGAGCCCCTAGGACGGAACTCTATGCCGGAAAAGAAAAACGCTAGTGTGAAAAGCAACGTGTTAGGGCTGTTTCACAGGAGCGAGTCCATTGCGGGAATCCCGCTCCGTGTGTGATCCTCCGCTCTGGACTTGCAGGAGCGCACGGCATTATCATGATGTATAATGCTATGTGTCTCTGCTTGGCCTTTTTTCCACACAATCATAGTGACATAAAGCTGTCAGTATGATTCTGTAGAAACAAGCAGAGACACATAGCATTATACATCATGATAATGCCGTGCGCTCCTGCAAGTCCAAATGCCATCAGTTTGCGTCCCGATTACCGGATCCGGTGGGCAGTTCCGGCGATGGAACTTCCTGCCGGAATCCTCTGCCGCAAGTGTGAAAGCATCCTTACCGTAGATTCTGTGAGAAAAATTCCCACTGAAATGAATGGGAAGCCTGAAAATTCGCACCAAAAACTTCAAATGAAAAACCACATTTAAAAAAAGAAAATACAGGAAATGCATGGTATATTGATGCAGGTTATAAGGGAATGTTCACACTATAGGATGAATGCAGAACCGGCAGTAAGAATGAACTTATTATAGAGCAGAGCAGACTGCCGGAGGACAGGAGCGCCCACAGGATGTCCGACAACGCCATGACATCATCAGACCGCCAGCTCCGGGCCCTGGACAACAAGAAAGGGGGAGCAGAAGGCAGCTTCCAGTGGGAACGTGCATTATTATTCTGTTGGGACACATTATTATTATTATATATGGGGGCAGTTTGTGATTGTAAAGGGCACATTTTTATTATCTATAGGGGCACATATTATTATCTATAGGGGCACATTATTATTTATGAGGGCACATTACTTTTAGTAAGTATGGGGGCACCTTGTGATTGTAAAGGGCACATTATTATTATCTATAAGGGCACATTATTATTATCTATAGGGGCACATTATTATTTATGAGGGCACATTACTTTTAGTAAGTATGGGGGCACCTTGTGATTGTAAAGGGTGTAACGGATACACAAATATGAACAGCGCCTCCATAACCGATGGATCTCTATGTTGAAAAAAATGCCACCACCACAAATCTAATGTATGGAAAAGTTTATTGCGATTTTTGGAAGCTTCCTAGGATCTGCCATGATTTTGGATCAGTGGGGTCCGACCTCTGGCACCAATCCTGAGAATGCAGGGGCCGAGACATAGAGGAAGAAATACTGAATGTACCGCACTGAATGAAAAACACACACCATAGAAAACGCTGCGATTTCTCCTGAAGGCAAATATGATGCGTGAAAAACGACAGAAAATGAATGGGTCAGGATTCAGTACAGATGCTGTGCGTTCACTACACGTATCGCGTCCGGACGGAAAACTCACTCGTGTGATAGAGGCCTAAGAACGGATTAAATTAAAGGAGTTTTCCATCTTGTAAAATGAGATATCGCCCAGATACTGTATGCCAGCACTTTCTGATCGGGGGGCTCCAGCTGCAGTGTAATCACAGGACTGCAGGGTGTACAGACGAAACCTGACAGCTAATACCCCTGGACTAAGCCTCCAATATCAGGGTCACAATAAGACATATATGTACAGTCGTGGCCAAAAGTTTTGAGAATTACATAAATATTGGAAATTGGAAAAGTTGCTGCTTAAGTTTTTATAATAGCAATTTGCATATACTCCAGAATGTTATAAAGAGAGATCAGATGAATTGCATAGTCCTTCTTTGCCATGAAAATTAACTTAATCCTAAAAAAAAACTTTCCACTGCATTTCATTGCTGTCATTAAAGGACCTTCTGAGATCATTTCAGTAATCGTCTTGTTAACTCAGGTGAGAATGTTGACGAGCACAAGGCTGGAGATCATTATGTCAGGCTGATTGGGATAAAATGGCAGACTTGACATGTTAAAAGGAGGGTGATGCTTGAAATCATTGTTCTTCCATTGTTAACCATGGTGACCTGCAAAGAAACGCGTGCAGCCATCATTGCGTTGCATAAAAATGGCTTCACAGGCAAGGATATTGTGGCTACTAAGATTGCACCTCAATCAATAATTTATAGGATCATCAAGAACTTCAAGGAAAGAGGTTCAATTCTTGTTAAGAAGGCTTCAGGGCGTCCAAGAAAGTCCAGCAAGCGCCAGGTTCGTCTCCTAAAGAGGATTCAGCTGCGGGATCGGAGTGCCACCAGTGCAGAGCTAGCTCAGGAATGGCAGCAGGCAGGTGTGAGCGCATCTGCACGCACGGTGAGGCGAAGACTTTTGGAAGATGGCCTGGTGTCAAGAAGGGCAGCAAAGAAGCAACTTCTCTCCAAAAAAAAACATCAGGGACAGATTGATCTTCTGGAGAAAGTATGGTGAATGGACTGCTGAGGACTGGGGCAAAGTCATATTCTCCGATGAAGCCTCTTTCCGATTGTTTGGGGCATCTGGAAAAAGGCTTGTCCTGAGAAGAAAAGGTGAGCGCTACCATCAGTCCTGTGTCATGACAACAGTAAAGCATCCTGAGACCATTCATGTGTGGGGTTGCTTCTCATCCAAGGGAGTGGGCTCACTCACAATTCTGCCCAAAAACACAGCCATGAATAAAGAATGGTACCAAAACACCCTCCAACAGCAACTTCTTCCAACAATCCAACAACAGTTTGGTGAAGAACAATGCATTTTCCAGCACGATGGAGCAACGTGCCATAAGGCAAAAGTGATAACTAAGTGGCTCGGGGACCAAAACGTTGACATTTTGGGTCCATGGCCTGGAAACTCCTCAGATCTTAATCCCATTGAGAACTTGTGGTCAATCCTCAAGAGGCGGGTGGACAAACAAAAACCCACTAATTCTGACAAACTCCAAGAAGTGATTATGAAAGAGTGGGTTGTATCAGTCAGGAATTGGCCCAGAAGTTGATTGAGAGCATGCCCAGTCGAATTGCAGAGGTCCTGAAAAAGAAGGGCCAACACTGCAAATACTGACTCTTTGCATAAATGTCATGTAATTGTCGATAAAAGCCTTTGAAACGTATGAAGTGCGTGTAATTATATTTCACTACATCACAGAAACAACTGAAACAAAGATCTAAAAGCAGTTTAGCAGAAAACTTTATGAAAACTAATATTTGTGTCATTCTCAAAACTTTTGGCCACGACTGTATATTCACGACTTGTCACATGGTCCTATAGGAGGGCAGGAAATGGTTAACTTGCAAGGTGTTAGTTGCTGTGTGCAGCGCCCTCTGTTGGTTCTATGACTTTTCTCTTCTCACAGGGAGCAGCTGGGGGAGGGGGGGATCGGACAGGTGGGATTGTTTCTCAGAGCGGGGGTGCTGTCTGTACAGTGGTGCTGATGTCCATACAGCTCCACAGGGAATGACAATATAAAAATTAAGGGGCCTGTTCACACCGCCACGTGTACACATTTACAGAATCCATGACGTGTCTGTTTTCTTATGGATAGAATGTTTTTAATTTTTTTATTAATTTCCATAAAGCAGCATAAAAACCAGTAATGTGGATAAGAGAGATATTGAAGAGAGTGATCTCAGAGGTTGTGGTATGTGAATGATGCTCTGGGGAGGAAAGAGTTAACTTACTGGGGGCGCCATGTGACAGCGGCTGCACAGCGCCATCTATTGGTTTCACAGAAGGTTCTCTCCTTCCTTGGAGGAATTCTTTTCTGTTCACATAACAGAAGTGTTGGAAGCCAAAATCAGGAGTAGATGATAAAAGAAGGTAAAGTATACAGGGCAGATACAACTTCTCTTTTAATTCACTTCCAGTTTTTGCTTCAAAAACTGCATCAGAAAACCTGCCCGTGTGTCTGCACCCTTATCCGCAGCAATAGTTTTTATTCTGCATTCAGTGCACATTTCGCAATTCATCTGTTCCTGCTAAATTAAAGTGAATGGGTCCGCACCCAAGCCGCAAAAAATGCAGCTTGGATGCGGAACCAAGCCACGGTCAAGTGAATAAGCCTTAGGTTGAAGTTGGTTTCTTAAAGGGGCTGAACCACAAAAAATATTCTATTGTTTTGAAACCAACACCTAGGTCTGAATTCTTTTGTAATTGCATGTAATTAAAAATGTAGCATAGCCGCTGAATTATTCAATAAAATGTATCCGTATAGCGCCACCTGTTATTTGCTTTTTTCTTATGACTTTGTTGGGCTCACTGAGATGGCCGCACATGCTCAGTATCATTCTTCATCTGTCTCCTGAGCTGTGATAGGGAGAGCTGAGACACGCCTCCTGAGCTGTGATAGGGAGAGCAGAGACACGCCCCCTTAGCTGCAGCAGAAAGGACACTCTCCTCTAACAGATCAATGAATGTACTATATGATGTCTGGTTTTCATTTTTTACATTAGTCATGGGATAACCCCTTTAACCGCCTCCGGACCGCCTAACGCAGGATTGCGTTCCGGAGGCGGTCGATTCATTCCTCTTTGATGCGCCGATGCGTCATCTCGCGAGACGCGAGATTACGCTCACAGCCGGCCCGCGCATGCGCATCACGGGCCGGCAAAAGTTAAAGGACAAGTTCGTCATCAGCCTGCCAGCCAATGATCGTCGCTGGCAGGCTGATGATTTTCAAAAAAAACGAATCACAAGCCAGTTAAAACATTATATTTATAAATATAATGTGTTAAATGGCTTCTCTGCTCCTCTGCTGGTCCTTTTCGTCGGTTGGTTCCAGCAGAGGAGCAGACATCACAGTGAGTACACACCAAACACTTCACTTGGCCCCAGATCACCCCCATCACCCCAATTAACCCCTTGATCGCCCCTGTCAATCACTAGTGAAAGGGAAAAAAGTGATCAGTGTAAACTGTCACTTTTTTTTCCCCCTGGTATTGACTGTTAGGTTTTAGGATAGTTTAGGCCCCTTGGTTAGGTAGTTTGGCGTCAATTAGCGCCCACCCCACCGCACCGCAGTCACTGATTCGCTGATTAGCGTACCGCCAATCAGCATTTGTACTTTTATAGTATCTGATCACAGTCAGATCTATAATAGTATTAGTGTCACCTTAGCTCGCCCTCCACCCAAAACGCAGTGTTTGCCCGATCAGGCCTGATCGGTCGCCCACATGTGCGTTCACCCACGCCCGCCCCGCCGCAGTGACAAAAATTTATTTATTCTTTTATCACTGCACAATCATTTTACAAGCGCTGCGGCGATAAAAAAAATCTGTTTTGATATTTTTTATCAATCGCAGCGGCTTCCGGTACTTCGCTAGCCTCCCATTTGTAAGACAGGCTTGCTTTTTTTCTTGGGTAATCTCAGGGAATACCCCCTAAATTTAGTTGACCAAATGGCAAATAAGGGGTATTCTTCTGAAGAGGCCTACAGGCTTCTGACCCAGTCGGATGAGGAATGGGAACCCTCATCTGACGAATCCAGCGGGTCAGAATACGAACCTGTAGAAAGCAGTGGCAGTCTGACCCAAAGTTCGGACGAGGAGGTTGAGGTCCCTGATGCCACCAGGCGTACCCGGCCCCGTGTTGCTAGACCACAGGTTGCGCAGGATAAGCTTCAAGGGCAGCAGAGTGGGGCTGGTGCTGTCGGATTACGTGGTACTAGGCCCATCCTGGACCTAGTACCAGCACTGCCGTACAACATGGTGAAGTGGCAAGCACCAGAAGGGCAGTTGAAGCTGGTACGGTGGCACGTGCAGTAGTTACCCCGTCGCAGCCACCGCGCAGACAGGCCCGTAGAGCCCTTAGAGTCCCTGAGGTGCTGGCAAACCCTGATTGGCAGCCCCCAACTTCAGCCGCACCAATAGTTCCCCCTTTAACCGCCCAGTCTGGAGTTCGGGTTGAGACAGCTCAGATCGGTTCGGCACTGGGATTTTTTGAGCTGTTCTTGACTGCGGAGCTCTTGGACTTAGTCGTGGCAGAAACAAATCGGTATGCCACTCAATTTATAGCCGCCAACCCGGGAAGCTTTTATGCCCAGTCTTTCCGGTGGAAACCCGTCCAAGTTTCCGAAATTAACATTTTTCTGGGCCTTCTCCTGAACATGGGTCTAACCAAAAAGCATGAATTGCGGTCATATTGGTCCACGAACCCAATTCATCACATGCCCATGTTCTCTGCTGCCATGTCCAGGACACGATTTGAGACCATCCTGCGTTTCCTGCACTTTAGCGACAACAGCACCTCTCGTCCCAGAGGCCACCCAGCTTTTGACCGACTCCACAAAATTCGGCCCCTCATAGACCACTTCAACACCAAATTAGCAGATTTGTATACCCCCTGAGCAAAACATCTGCGTAGACGAGTCCCTTATACATTTTACCGGGCGCCTTGGCTTCAAACAATACATCCCAAGCAAGCGCGCCCGGTATGGGGTCAAATTGTATAAGCTCTGTGAAAGGGCCACAGGCTATACCCACAAATTTCGGATCTATGAAGGTAAAGATCCGACGCTGGAGCCGGTCGGTTGCCCTGACTACCTGGGGAGCAGTGGGAAGACAGTCTGGGACTTGGTGTCACCCTTATTTGGCAAGGGGTACCATCTTTATGTGGACAATTTCTACACAAGTGTGCCCCTCTTCAGGCATTTGTTCCAAGAACAGATTGGCCTCTGTGGCACCGCGCAACCTAGTCGCCGGGGCTTCCCCCAACGGCTCGTTACCACCCGTCTTGCAAAGGGGGAGAGGGCTGCCTTGTGTTACGAAGAACTGCTCGCGGTGAAATGGAGAGACAAGCGTGACGTTTACATGCTCTCCTCCATTCACGCAGACACGACAATCCAAATAGAACGGGCAACCAGTGTCATTGAAAAGCCCCTCTCAGTCCACGACTATAACCTTCACATTAGAGGGATGGACTTCAATGACCAGATGTTGGCTCCTTATCTACTTTACCGCTGCACCAGACGCTGGTATAAGAAGGTGTCTGTATATTTAATTCAATTGGCTGCCTATAATAGTTTTGTTGTCTACAGTAAGGCTGGGAGAACACGATCCTTCCTCAAATTTCAGGAAGAGATCATCGAGAACCTCCTGTATCCAGGAGGTTCCGTGGCCCCAACCACCAGTGTAGTGAGCCGTCTACACGAGCGACATTTCCCCAGTGTCGTTGCTGGTACCTTAACCCAAGCGTCACCCCAAAAAGATGTTGTGTCTGTAGCAGGAGTGGAATAAGGCGTGACACCCGCTATTTCTGTCCTGACTGCCCTGACCACCCTGCCCTATGCTTTGGGGAGTTTTTCCGGAAGTACCACACACAGGTACACTTAGCATAGGGATTGCGTTTCACAGGACAGGCACACAGGGCTATTAGGGCCCTTTCACTCACAGCTGCTGCAAACCTCTCCTTTCACCTGGGACAAAGTGCATAATGTACTTCGCCACATCTCTGGGCGATTTGCGCTTTGCACATTGTCCCATGGGGAAGGAGAGGTTTGTCCTATAAAGGTAAAAAAATAAAATAATCACCGGTAAGCAAAACAGTTTATGTTCTGTTCAAATGTTATAAAAACTTAATGTTAATAAATTTATTGCGTTGCGGCCTGGTTTTTTCTTTTTTGTTTTTTTTTACCTTCCAGGTGGACCAACCGATGAACGAGCTGCAGCACTGATGTGCATTCTGACAGAAGCATTGCGCTGCTGTCAGATTACACACAAGTCGGTGTATGCGGCGCTGCAAGACGAGATTTCTCCTCTGCAGTAAAAGATACGTTTGCCGAGGCATATTAGCTGAGGGGCGCAGTGTTCATATGCTTTGGCAAACACTTTGTATATAAAAAAATAAAAATAAAAAAATAAAAATCCCGGCCATGATTTATTCATCCACATCGATTGATGTGAATGGAGAAATCGGGTTTGCCAGGGCATACGGGCTAAGTGGGTATGGATGTTGGGCGGAGCTCCTATGTCCTGGCAGACGCCTTTCCCCTCCTTTTTTTTTTTTGGCAGAGATTTTTTCATCCACATTGATCGATGCGAATGAAGAAATCTGTGCCGTTCATTTTTTCTTTCAGCCCAGAGGCTGAACGGAAAAAAAAAATCTCATTACCCGTATGCTCAATATAAGGAGAATAGCAGAAACTCCTAATGCTGGCCATACATGTAATGATTGTGGAGACCCTCAAATGCCAGGGCAGTACAAACACCCCACAAATGACCCCATTTTGGAAAGAAGACACCCCAAGGTATTCGCTGAGGGGCATATTGAGTCCATGAAAGATTGAAATTTTTGTCCCAAGTTAGCGGAAAGGCAGACTTTTTGAGAAAAAAAAAAATCAATTTCCGCTAACTTGTGCAAAAAAAAAAATCTTCCATGAACTCACCATGCCCCTCATTGAATACCTTGGGGTGTCTTCTTTCCAAAATGGGGTCACATGTGGGGTATTTATACTGCCCTGGCATTTTAGGGGCCCTAAAGCTTGAGAAGAAGTCTGGGATCCAAATGTCTAAAAATGCCCTCCTAAAAGGAATTTGGGCCCCTTAGCGCATCTAGGCTGCAAAAAAGTGTCACACATGTGGTATCGCGGTACTCAGGAGAAGTTTGGCAATGTGTTTTGGGGTGTCATTTTACATATACCCATGCTTGGTGAGATAAATATCTCGGTCAAATGCCAACTTTGTATAAAAAAAATGGGAAAAGTTGTCTTTTGCCGAGATATTTCTCTCACCCAGCATGGGTATATGTAAAAAGACACCCCAAAACACATTGCCCAACTTCTCCTGAGTACGGCGATATCACATGTGTGACACTTTTTTGCAGTCTAGGTGGGCAAAGGGGCCCACATTCCAAAGAGCACCTTTAGGATTTCGCAGGGCATTTTTTACACATTTTTATTTCAAACTACTTCTCATGCATTAGGGCCCCTAAAATGCCAGGGCAGTATAACTACCCCACAAGTGACCCCATTTTGGAAAGAAGACACCCCAAGGTATTTCGTGATGGGCATAGTGAGTTCATGGAAGTTTTTATTTTTTGTCACAAGTTAGTGGAATATGAACCTTTGTAAGGAAAAAAAAAAAAACATCATTTTCCGCTAACTTGTGACAAAAAATAAAAAGTTCTATGAACTCACTATGCCCATCAGCGAATACCTTAGGGTGTCTACTTTCTGAAATGGGGTCATTTGTGGGGTGTTTCTACTGTCTGGGCATTGTAGAACCTCAGGAAACATGACAGGTGCTTAGAAAGTCAGAGCTGCTTCAAAAAGTGGAAATTCACATTTTTGGACCATAATTTGTAAACGCTATAACTTTTACCCAAACCATTTTTTTTTTACCCAAACTTTTTTTTTTATCAAAGACATGTAGAACAATAAAGAGAAAAATTTTAATAGAAATGTAGTTTTATTTGAAAATTTTTAGTAAAAATGTCAGCAGCAATGAAATACCACCAAATGAAAGCTCTATTAGTGAGAAGAAAAGGAGGTAAAATTCATTTGGGTGTTTAAGCTAGAGGAGCTGAGGTGGTTAAGAGTATATTAGATGGGATGAACGCTAACATGTATGAACGCTCGTTAGCGATCATCTGGCAGTGTAATAGTGCTGCCGATTGCACAATGAACGAGCAAACGCATGCTGAAAGATCGGGATCTGCCGCCAGCACACCACTGTAGAGCATGGGGATGAACAATGGCATAGGGATTCCTCATCCCCATGCTGTGGAGGAGATCGCTACATGTAATAGCAGTGATCTCCTCAGCAAGCGAGCAGGCGATTGCCAGAAAGAAAGCTTCCCTCCCAACAATTATCTGCATGATCGAGGTGTCTAATACACCCTTTATTCATCAGTTTCTTAGGCCTGTATTTCACCAATAAATTATCTGACCAATATCTGTCCAATCAGACCAATAGTTGGTGTGTATAACAAAATATCTGTGTATATAATTGGCCATCTGACCAATGACTGATCAGAAAATCTGTTGGTGTAATTCAGGCTTAATTTAAATTAGTATTTTTTTAATGAGTTTCGAGGACACCTTATCGCTAGTGTTGAGCGAGCATGCTCGGCCGAACACCAGTTCGGCTCGAGCATCGCAATGCTCGGCACATTGCGGTGTTCGACCGAATACAACGTGTGCTCGAGCACGATGCTTGAGACTCCTTTCCGTATGTTTTTTTGCCTGCTACGCAGCCAATAAATGTGCAGGTAAGTGCTGCCACTCACTGTAATGCCGTAGCCATGTTGGTTGCTGGCATTACAGTGATTGGCTGTTCGGAATCACGTGGTTCGGCTCAGTCTTAGTCAGAGAGAGCTGTGCTGTAGAAGGGACAGATAGTGTAGGGAATTTAATTTTATTTTTTTGTTAGGCAGGGTTGGTGTTAGAGACCCAAAAGTCCTTTTAAAGGACTATTGTTGTGTCTGGCGGCAATATATATTTTTAGCGCAACCTGCGCTAAATAGCTTGCAATTGTTTGGCCGCTGCAGACAGTGACATTATCTGCGCTACATCTCCTTTGTCAAGTGTGCACAGCCTAAAAATATCTGTGACATGCAGTGTACGTTTCCCAAAGACGGTGTCTGCTGCGGACAGTTTCATTACCTGCGCTACATCTCCTCTATAACGTTTGAGCATCCAATAAATATCTGTGACATCCAGTGTACTTTTTCCATAGACGCTGCGGACAGTGACATTACCTGCGCTACATCTCCTGTATAACATTTGCCCATCCTAAATATCTGTGATATTCAGTCAAATTTTTTCGCTGCTGGTGGCAGCGACATTACCTGTACTACATCTCCTGTATAACGTTTGCCCATCCTAAATATCTGTGATATTCAGTAAAAAATTTTCGCTGCTGGTGGCAGTGACATTACTTGTAGAGACGGCCTTAAAATTTGCCCGGTGGCCGTTTCGTGGCGAACTTTGTGTGTTCACTATTCGGCGAACATGCGAACATATGGCGATGTCCACGGCGCCATACACTTTTGCATAGCGCCGAACTTTGACCCATGACACATCCATCAGGTGGGACAGGACAGGCAATTGAGAAAGTTTCAGCACATGGACACACCCCCACCCTATAAAAGAACCCGATCTGGCAGCCATTTTACATTCTGTGTTTTGCCAGTGTAGGGAGAGGTTGCTTTGTTGAGCAGCGACAGGCTGTTAGGGACATCAAATGCAAGCTAATAGGGCCACAAAAGTCCTTTTAAAGACTGGTATAGGTGTGCTATCGATAGGTGTGATATACTGGGGGGGGGGGGTGATATACTTATTGTGAGGAATATGGATTATTATTTACTGTCAGCCATGTTCCCACACCCACCATTTGCTGAAAGGTAGCAGAGGTAGTGAGCTCCACAGGGTGGCCCTGCTTCAAAGCCAGCAGCTGGCAGAGGACCTCTATCAGTCCACCAGTGTTTACAACTTTTCACACTTCCATTCAGACAGCCAGGAACCCAGCTAATGGAACAGGAAAGACCTCTCTGCAGGAGGTCTAGTCCATTCCCAAGTTCAATGGAAATTATAAGACTTTCTGGGGCCGGCATTTTATAAGGAATTATGAATCGCCCAGCCATCACAGGCACAAACCAGATACATATTTGTGTCCCTGTGGCCACAATGAACAGGCCTGTGGTAATGGTTTGGTGGTGGGATGCCAGGGAAGGGAGATATACATATCTCCCCACAGAAACTAAGTAACGGTACCATGCTTGGACTCTACTTGTAGCCGGAACCCAGGTGGGTTTTGTTGGTACCAGAACCATCTCCCTGTGACCTTCTGGTCTAGAGCTATGAACCCTATAGGGTTTTGTGGGTCAATGAGCTGCCAGGATCAGCAGGGAGGGGGGGACCCTTCCCAGAGGCAGGAAGAGGAGGGGCCAGCTACAGTTTAAAAGGCTTGTGCCAGCAAGTGGGCGTGTCTTTTCTCTGAAGGAGGGTCACATCGTTCCACGTGTTTAACCCCTTAGGGACGCATGACGTACCGGTACGGCATGTTTCCCGAGTCCTTAAGGACCCATGACGTACCGGTACGTCATGTGTTGTTCCGATCACTGCCGCCCGGCCGGCTGTGATCGGAACACGGTGCCTGCTCAAATCATTGAGCAGGCACCTCGGCTAAATGCGCGGGGGGGTCCCGTGACCCCCCCATGTCCGCAATCGCAAAAAAAACCGCAGGTCAGTTCAGACCTTTGGTTTTTTGCGATTTCTGCAGTTTCGGATCCCCGCGGTCCCTGACTGCGGCGATCAGAAACTTTAGTGTGGCAAAAATATATATTTATCACCCCCCTGCACCTCTGAATGATTTTAGCCCGGTGGGAGGTGCAGGGGGGAAGTTGCAGGTGGTGCGGGCGGTGCTAGAGGCGGGCGGTGCTGGAGGCGATCCCCCGCCCGCCTCCCATTGAATAATCGTTGGTGTACAGTGGGTATACCAGGGAGTCAGCACATTGCTGGCACCCTGGTATAAACGGCTGACATCGGTGATGCGATGTCAGCCGTTTAACCCTTTCCATACAGCGGTCCGTACGGACCGCTGTATGGAAAAGGTTAACAGCTCAGGGAGCTCCCTCCCTCTCCGATCGGGGGGCTGCTGTGCCTTTGCAGCCGCCCGATGGAGAGGGAGAGAGCTCCCAGACAGCCCCCCGCCAGCCCCGTCCTCACCCTTCCCCATCTGCAAAGTTGTGGCACACGGGGAAGGTTCCCATGGCAACAGGACGCCGTCTCAGGCATCCTGCTGTCCATAGTGCTGAACAGATCTGTGCTGAAGGCATAGATCTGTTCAGTGTAAGTAAAATACAGTGCAGTACAATATATATTGTACTGTACTGTATTATACAGACATCAGACCCACTGGATCTTCAAGAACCAAGTGGGTCTGTGTAAAAAAAAAAGTGAAAACAATAAAATTCCCTACACATGTTTGGTATCGCCGCGTCCGTAACGACCTGATCTATAAAACGGTCATGTTACTTTACCTGAACGGTGAACGCCATAAAAATAAAAAATAAAAAACTATGATGAAATTGAAATTTTGCCCACCTTACTTCCCAAAAAAAGGTAATAAAAGTGATCAAAAAATTCGGATGTATGCCAAAATTGTAACAATCAAACCGTCATCTCATCCCGCAAAAAATGAGACCCTACTTAAGATAATCACCCAAAAATTGTTGAAAAAACTATGGCTCTTAGACTATGGAAACACTAAAACATCATTTTTTTTGTTTCAAAAATGAAATCATTGTGTAGAACTTACATAAATTAAAAAAAAAGTATACATATTAGGTATTGCCGCGTCCATATCGACCGACTCTATAAAAATATCACATGACCTAACCCCTCAGATGACCACCGTAAAAAAATAAAAACGGTGTAAAAAAAGCAATTTTTTGTCATCTTACATCACAAAAAGTGTAATAGCAAGCGATCAAAAAGTCATATGCACCCCAAAATAGTGCAAATCAAACCATCATCTCATCCCGCAAAAAATGAGACCCTACTTGAGATAATCGCCCAAAAACTGAAAAAACTATGGCTCTTAGACTATGGAGACACTAAAACTTTTTTTTTGTTTTAAAAATGAAATCATTGGGTAAAACTTACATAAATTAAAATAATTGTATACATATTAGGTATCGCCGTGTCCATGACAACCATGCTCTATGAAATTACCACATGATCTAACCTGTCAGATGAATGTTGTAAATAACAAAAAAAAACTGTGCCAAAAAAGCTATTTCTGTTACCTTGCCGCACAAAAAGTGTAATATAGAGCAACCAAAAATCATATGTACCCTAAACTAGTACAAACAAAAAAAAATGCCACCCTATCCCGTAGTTTCTAAAATGGGGTCACTTTTCTGGAGTTTCTACTCTAGGGGTGCATCAGGGGGGCTTCAAAAAAACAGTCCAGCAAAACCTGCCTTCCAAAAACCGTATGGCGTTCCTTTCCTTCTGCGCCCTGCCGTGTGCCCGTACAGCATTTTACGATCACATATGGGGTGTTTCTGTAAACTACAGAATCAGGGCCATAAATGATGAGTTTTGTTTGGCTGTTAACCCTTGCTTTGTAACTGGAAAAAAAATATTAAAATGGAAAATCTGCCAAAAAAGTGAAATTTTGAAATTGTATCTCTATTTTCCATTAAATCTTGTGCAACACCTAAAGGGTTAACAAAGTTTGTAAAATCAGTTTTGAATACCTTGAGGGGTGTAGTTTCTTAGATGGGGTCACTTTTATGGAGTTTCTACTCTAGGGGTGCATCAGGGGGGCTTCAAATGGGACATGGTGTAAAAAAAAACAGTCCAGCAAAATCTGCCTTCCAAAAACCGTATGGCATTCCTTTCCTTCTGCGCCCTGCCGTGTGCCCGTACAGCGGTTTACGACCACATATGGGGTGTTTCTGTAAACTACAGAATCAGGGCCATAAATATTGAGTTTTGTTTGGCTGTTGCAAATTTTTATAGCTTTTGAACTCACAGTACTTGTCAACGTTTTAGACTTGGGATTGGAGCAAGGGATTGGAGGCTGAAAGCATGTGACCCAAAGCGAGCCTTCAAAGGCTGGACCCCGCCCCCAACACTCACACCTGCATCATCCCTGAAGACGCTGTGTAACAGCGAAACATGTCGGGATGCAGTGTGTGTGAGAGTTAGCGATTTTAGGCAGTGATATGCGGAAAAGCTCTAATAACAGTGTCAATAAAGATAACGTTATAGCAGCAGCGAACCATAGGGCTTAGACCTGAATAGATGCAGTCAGCATAGAAGGCAGTGGCTACTAGGAGTGTATAGGAGATGGAGAGAGACTGATATGAAGTGAGAGGAGGAACGTATCAACAAGAAAAATAATAGGTGTTACTACCAGTGCAACAGCACAATACATGTCCCTATACCTAAGGGAATGGTAATAGTCAATAGATCGTGACGCTCCTCTAACATATCGTCTCCTTAGTGAGGGCAATAAATAATAGAACAATTTCCCCTCACCCTCCCTCCTCCCCCTGTCCTCCCCCCCCTTCCCCCCCCCCCTGTTCAAAATAGTTGCCACACATGAATAGGAAGGAAAAAAGAGCCATATATTAAGAAGGTCGCAGTAAATGCTATGTACTACTATAAGAATATATATCACCAAGAGCAAAGAATCTAGAGCCATTCCGCATCACTGATAGTTTTAAACACGTCTGTAGCATAGTAATAATATAAATATTTGAATAAAAGGACTGTATTTATTAAAAAAATGAAATAAAAGTGAAGTTTTAAAAGAAAAAACAGTACTGGATCCAAAAACGTAAACAGGTCCTTAGGGACCACTAGTTAGCAATTGTTTGGCTGTTAACCCTTGCTTTGTAACTGGAAAAAAAATATTAAAATGGAAAATCTGCCAAAAAAGTGAAATTTTTAAATTGTATCTCTATTTTCCATTAAATCTTGTGCAACACCTAAAGGGTTAACAAAGTTAGTAAAATCAGTTTTGAATACCTTGAGGGGTGTAGTTTCTTATATGGGGTCACTTTTATGGAGTTTCTACTCTAGGGGTGCATCAGGGGGGCTTCAAATGGGACATGGTGTCAAAAAACCAGTCCAGCAAAATCTGGCTTCCAAAAACCATACGGCGCACCTTTCCCTCTACACCCTACTGTGTGCCCGTACAGTAGTTTACGGCCACATATGGGGTGTTTCTGTAAACGGCAGAGTCAGTGCAATAAAGATACAGTCTTGTTTGGCTGTTAACCCTTGCTTTGTTAGTGGAAAAAATGGGTTAAAATGGAAAATTAGGCAAAAAAATTAAATTCTCAAATTTTATCCCCATTTGCCAATACCTCTTGTGCAACACCTAAAGGGTTAATAAAGTTTGTAAAATCAGTTTTGAATACCTTGAGGGGTGTAGTTTATAGAATGGGGTCATTTTTGGGCGGTTTCTGTTATGTAAGCCTCGCAAAGTGACTTCAGACCTGTAGTGGTCCCTAAAAATTGGGTTTTTGTAAACTTCTAAGCCTTGTAACATCCCCAAAAAATAAAATATCATTCCCAAAATGGTACAAACATGAAGTAGACATATGGAAAATGTAAATTCATCACAATTTTTGGGGGTATTACTATGTAATACAGAAGTAGAGAAACTGAAACTTTGAAATTTGCTAATTTTTCTAAATTATTGGTAAATATGGTATTTTTTTATGCAAAAAATTTTACTTTTTTGACCCAATTTTTGCAGTCTCATGAAGTACAATATGTGACGAAAAAACAATCTCAGAACGGCCTGGATAAGTCAAAGCGTTTTAAAGTTATCAGCACTTAAAGTGACACTGGTCAGATTTGCAAAAAATGGCCAAGTCCTTAAGGTGAAATAGGGCTGAGTCCTTAAGGGGTTAAAGGGACCTGCAACCTGCTGACATCACTGCCCTCCATGTGAATACAGCTAAGAACTCATCACAACCCAAAAGGACTCCATCTGGTAAACTGACTTTTGTTCTGCTTAACCCTGTTTGTACCATACCACCTGTATTTGTAACCTCAGACCACTGTATATATTCCTTGCGTGTATAGTGTTATTTCTAGTAAGCCCTTAAGGCGATTAAATATATAATTTAATCTTGTGCTGTCTTGTATCTCGATCACGAATCCTCACGTCCGTATTTAGGCCTAGTTATACGCTACCGCTGGTTGGTTTCTTACCCTATATAATCCCGTTAGCGGACCGGGCTTATATCAAACAAGAAACTGGTGGCAGTCTTCCCGGGCTGAAAATGCGCTGTTTCACTGGGGCAGTGAAAAGGCTCTCTCAGCTTGTTGCCTCTCTGTGCCAGTGTGGACAGGAGGAGTCTGTAAAAACTGTACCAACACTGACCTTACCCGCTCCTCCAGGAGGGCATAACGTCACGCCTTGGTAACCAGTGACCATACCGTATCTCGTGAGCTCGACGTAGTTGACGTCCGTTGTCAGTCGGGGCACAAGGGGTATGGTATTCGTCACACTTATAATATACTTTCTAACATAGAAAGTATATTATAGTGCATTTGTATTGTGCAGCAGTTGCGTGAGGTTCTGCTGCGATACCGCAGCTATGTAGAGGAACTAACACTATTGGAACAACTAATTGCAATGGGTGTGATATACCTGTTGCCTCACAAAAAACTGGTTGAGGGGTGTGATATACCTTCTTCCACAAAAGACTGATTGAGGGATGCAATATGCCTGTTGCCCCAAACAAACAGGGTGGTGTGATATAACCGTTGTGGCAAAAAAAAACATTGAGAGGTGTGATATACTTGCTTCCACAAAATACTGATTAAGGGGTTCGATATACCTGCTTCCACCAAATATTGATCGAGGGGTGCGATATACCTGCTTCCACAAAATACTAATTAAGGGGTTTGATATACCTGCTTCCACAAAATACTGATTAAGTATTTGGAATGTGGTCCTGTTAATGCCTGATGAAGGGCTTATGTTAGCCCGAAACGTTACAATTTGAGTACCACTGTGTCCGGCTGAAATGAAATAAATTATCACATATTTTTCATCATCATCACGGAGTGCTGTCTACATACTTGTGTGATTTCTACGGTTCTTGACGTGGAGCCTAAGAACATAATCCAGACGTGCACCCAATTTTGCCAGTTTCTGAAAGAGTGCTGTGGTCTATTAGTTTTGCAATTACTGATTAAGGGGTTCGATATACCTGCTTCCACAAGATACTGATTAAGGGGTACGATATACCTGTTTCCACCAAATATTGATTGAGGTCTGCGATATACCTGCTTCCACAAAATAATGATTGAGGGCTGCGATATACCTGCTTCCACAAATACTGCTCTTCTCTAGGGACTTAGGCACAGGGTCATTTTGAAAATGACAAGCAGAGGAAGAGGCAGGCCGTT
Source organism: Bufo bufo (assembly GCF_905171765.1). NCBI lineage: Eukaryota > Metazoa > Chordata > Amphibia > Anura > Bufonidae > Bufo > Bufo bufo. Next base: position 413,142,842 of record NC_053394.1, read on the forward strand.
CCGCAGGGGTGGTAGGGGTCGGGCAGGTGCACCAGGCCGGAGCCTAAGTGGGAAGATGGAGAAGGCGCGTGCGATTACTTCAAGGGGCGCACCAGAGTTGGTTGAGTGGCTCACTCAGCCTTTCACTTCTGCACCCTCCTCATCCTCTGTATCTGCACCCTCCTCATCCTCTGTATCTGCACCCTGCTCACTCTCTGCTGTGTGCACCCCCAAATACACCACCACCACCACTACCACCACCATAGCCCTTCCACTCGAGTCTTTCCACATTCCACATTCTTGACATCGGATGAGGAAGAGGAAGTCTGACGACAGTACCCAGATCAGCCCAAGGAGGGAGGTCCCAGTTGTTGCTGCCTACTCCGAGATCTCAAATGTCAGTGGTGGTGAAGGTGACGATGATGAGGTGTCGATGGACGTCACGTGGGTGCCAACAAGAGAGGAAGAAGAATGAGGAGAGGCAGGGCACAGGAGGCAAAAAGCAGACTGCAAATGTATCTGGAGCGAGCCATCCACCATGCACGGTCACTTCTGGCGCTCCCAGGATGCCAGAACATGGCTCCGCAGTGTGGGTTTTCTTTAACGTGTCAGCTGCTGACAATAGTGTTGCCATCTGCAGCCTGTGCTGTCAACGCATAAGTCGCAATAAGCCCAACACTCACCTAGGGACGACCGCCTTAAGAAGGCACCTGGCCATCCATCACCAAGCCCATTGGGAGCAACGCCGTCAGAACCCACAAAGCCACACTCCCAGCGTTCCACGTCCTGTCTCTTCTCCTTCTCCTCTCTCCTCCTATTTGTCCTCCACTCCACCTTCCACCGTGCCATTGTCGCATTCATCTGGCAGAAGGCAGGCCTCTGTGGCCCAAATGTTCCAGCGTAAAAAGTTGATGACGCCAGATAACCTTCTTGCCCAACAGCTTACCGCTGGCTTGTCAGAACTGCTAGCCCGCCAACTACTGCCATATAAACTGGTGAAATCTGAGGCCTTTAGAAAATTTGTGGCCATTGGCAAACCGCAATGGAAGGTCCCCGAAAGGAAATATTTCTCCCAGAAGAGCATCCCAGAGCTATATGGCCACGTACAGCGGCAAGCAGGGGCGTTGCTAGGGTCAAAAAAGATCTGAGGTCCAAGCCCCAATGAATATGGCCCAATTCTCTAAGTCCCCCCCCCCTCACCCCACACCGCATTTTTCTGTAATTGCTATACATCTACACACCAAAAAAATGAGTAAACTTAACCCCCTTACGACTGCAATACGTATATATACGTGATATTTGCACATGCCCCGTGCAGCTACCACGTGTATAAACGTCAAGCCAGCTCTTTAATCCAAGCGCTGCAAAACGCTTGGATTAAAGCTTCTGCCCCAGGCACTGCTGCTGTCACGGACAGCATACAGTGCAGTAATGCCGGCAAGGGACCAATCAGAGTGGTCCCTTGCCGACAATCGATCCGATTGGTTAGTCTGTGCAGACTTACCAATCGGATCACGGCAGTGTTAAAATGCCAGTTTCAGGCTCTAATCTGTGCTCTGCAGATCAGAGCCTGAAATCAGGTAGTGTCCTCATGCCCCCCGATCTGTGCCCCCCGATCTCCAAGCCCCCCCTTGTCCCCGCCTGCCCCTTATGTAGTTCCCCCCGCTTCCATCCACATTCATGCAGCCTGCCCTGATGCGGTCCGCCCCCTCCCCACCCCATACATTCCTCCTGCCCCCATTTGTGCTGCCTCCCTCAATGCTGGCCGTACCTTCCCCCTCCCCTTTTCCATCGCTGCCCCCGATGCTGTTCAGTCCCCCTGCTGTGCTGTTCAGTCCCCCTGCTCCATTCCTCAGCCGCCGCCATCAGCAGAGTGTCAGCTCTATGCTGACACTCTGCTGTAACCCCTAAGATGCCGCGGCAGCGGCATCCATGGGGTTAATAGAGGGAGGGGGCTCCCTCTCTCAACCATTGGGGCTGCCGCGCTGTGATGGCAGCGCCCGATGGTTGCCATGGCAACCGGACGCTTTGCAAAAGCGTCTGCTGTTGCCACATACAGGAAATCTGATAGTATTATACTTTGCAATGCAAGAGCATTGCAAAGTATAGTACAGCCATCAGCCCCACTGGATCTTCATGATCCAAGAGGGACTTGATAAAAAACGAATGTGAAAATGATAAAAGTAAAAATAAAAAAATAAATAAAAATGTAAATGAAGATAAATTAATTGCCTTTTCTTATAAAAAATGAAAAAAATAAAATAAAATACACATATTAGGTGTCACCGCGTCCGTTACGACCGTCTCTATAAATATATCACATGATAGACCCCGTCCGATAAACACCATAAAAAAATAAAAATAAAAACTGTGTAAAAAAAGCCATTTTTGTCACCTTACATCACAAAAAGTGCAACACCAAGCGATCAAAACGGTGTATATCAAACAAAATGGTACCAATAAAACCGTCAATAAAACCGTCACCTCATCCCGCAAAAAAATTGGACCCTACATAAGAAAATCGCTCAAAAAATAAAAAAAATATAGTTCTTAGAACATTGAGACACTAAAACATAATTTTTTTATTTCAAATATGCTATTATTGTGAAATAAATAAAAAAAGTATACATATTAGGTATCGCCGCATCCGTAATAACCTGCTCGATAAAAATATCACATGACCTAACCCCTCAGATGAACACCGTAAAAAAAAAACAGTGACAAAAAAGCCATTTTTGTCACCTTACATCACAAAAAGTGCAACAGCAAGCGATCAAAAAGACTTATGACCCCCAAAATAGTACCAATCAAACCGTCACCTCATCCCGCAAAAAATGATACCCTATTTAAAAATAAAAAAGCTATGGCTCTCAGACTATGGAGACACTAAAACCTCATTTTTTTTGTTTCAGAAATGCTATTATTGTGTAAAACTTAAATAAATAAGAAAAAATGTACATATTAGGTATTGCCACGTCCGTAACGATCTGCTCTATAAAACTGTCACATGACCTAACTCCTCAGATGATTGCTGTAACAATAAATAAATGAAAACGGTTCCAAAACTGCCAATTTTTTGGTCACCTTTCCCCATTAAGTGTAATAATGAATGATCATAAAATCCTATGTACCCAAAAATGGTACCAATAAAAACCTCAACACATTCTGCAAAAAACGAGCTCCTGCAGAAGACGATCGGCAGAAAAATAAAAAACATATGGCGTTCAGAAAATGGACACACAAAAACATAATTTCTTTTTCAAAAATGCTTTATTATGTAAATCTGAAACAAACAAAGAAAGTAGACATATTTGATATCATTACGTCCGAAACAACCTGCTCTATAAAAATAGCACATGATCTACCCTGTCAGATGAATCTTGTAAAAAAACTAAACTAAACGGTGCCAAAACAGCTATTTTTCAGTTACCTTGCCTCACAAAAAACGTAATATAGAGCAATTAAAAATCATATGTACCCCAAAATAGTACCAATAAAACTGGCACCTTATCCCCTAGTTTCCAAAATAGGGTCACTTTTTGGGAGTTTCTACTGTATGGGTGCATCTGGGGGGCTTTAAATGGGACAAGGCATCTAAAACCAGTCCAGCAAAATCTGCCTTCCAAAAACCGTATAGGCAACTCTTTTCTTCTGCGCCCTGCCGTGTGCCCTTACATCAGTTTACGACCACATGTGGGGTGTTTCTGTAAATCGCGGAATCAGAGTAATAAATATTCAGTATTGTTTGGCTGTTAACCCTCAATGTGTTAAAGAAAAAAATGTAATAAAATGGAAAATCTGCCAAAAAAGTGAAATTCAGAAATTTCATCTCCATTTTCCTTTAATTCTTGTGGAACACCTAAAGGGTTAACAAAGTTTGTAAAATCTGTAACTTGAGGGGTGTAGTTTCTACAATGGGGTAATTTATGGGGGTATCAACTATGTAGCCCCCACAAAGTGACTTCAGACCTGAACTGGTCCTTAAAAAGTGGGTTTTGGAAATTTTCGTAAAAAATTTAAGAATTGCTTCTAAACTTCTAAGCCTTCTAACGTCCTAAAAAAATAAAATGACATTTCCAAAATGATGCCAACATAAAGTAGACATATGGAGAATGTTAAGTAATAAATATTTTATTAGGTATCACTTTCTATTTTAGAAGCAGAAAAATTGAAATTTGGAAAATTGTGAATTTTTCAAAATTTTGGGTACATTTTGGATTTTTTCATAAATAAAGGTGAAATATATTGACTCAAATTTATGACTATCATGAAGTACAATGTGTCACGAGAAAACAATCTCAGAATGGCTTGGATAAGTAAAAGTGTTCCAAAGTTATTACCACATAAAGTGACGCATGTCAGATTTGCAAATTTTGACTTGGACACTGGGGCATCAATGACCGTTGGTCATGAAAGGGTTAATTCCCAAAAATGTTAAATTTTATATTTATTCAATAACAAAAATAAAATAAAAAGACATATTCATACTAAATATATAATCGTTACCAACATATGCAGAGACATCCAATTAACAGCACCACCTGACCTTAAATGTCTTGCTTTACAGCAGCACATACCTGTCACATCCAGTGCCTCCACGTGATGTCTCCTCCAATGTAGATCTTCTCTGTCATCATCTTCTCCATTTGGTCTGTACAACCTCTTTCAGCCGCACCTCGTCTCTGCAGTATGACACACAGACATCTTAGCTTCATCACTTTTCTGTCGTCATCCCCCACAGAGTTATCTTGCTGCTCGCTGTGCTAAAAAAAAAAAAATCTATGCCCATTTTAGAAGATCTTACACAGCCATGGCTCGCCTTGCCCGTCAGATGTCTGATTTGTGACAACCCGACGCACTGGAACTCCACCTTGTACAGTACAGACCAAAAGTTTGGACACTCCTTCTTATTCAAAGAGTTTTCTTTATTTTCATGACTATGAAAATTGTAGATTCACACTGAAGGCATCAAAACTATGAATTAACACATGTGGAATTATATACATAACAAACAAGTGTGAAACAACTGAAAATATGTCATATTCTAGGTTCTTCAAAGTAGCCACCTTTTGCTTTGATTACTGCTTTGCACACTCTTGGCATTCTCTTGATGAGCTTCAAGAGGTAGTCCCCTGAAATGGTTTTCACTTCACAGGTATGCCCTGTCAGGTTTAATAAGTGGGATTTCTTGCCTTATAAATGGGGTTGGGACCATCAGTGGCGTTGAGGAGAAGTCAGGTGGATACACAGCTGATAGTCCTACTGAATAGACTGTTAGAATTTGTATTATGGCAAGAAAAAAGCAGCTAAGTAAAGAAAAACGAGTGGCCATCATTACTTTAAGAAATGAAGGTCAGTCAGTCAGCCGAAAAATTGGGAAAACTTTGAAAGGAAGCGCTATTTGACCATGAAGGAGAGTGATGGGGTGCTGCACCAGATGACCTGGCCTCCACAGTCACCGGACCTGAACCCAATCGAGATGGTTTGGGGTGAGCTGAACCGCAGAGTGAAGGCAAAAGGGCCAACAAGTGCTAAGCATCTCTGGGAACTCGTTCAAGACTGTTGGAAGACCATTTCAGGGGACTACCTCTTGAAGCTCATCAAGAGATTGCCAAGAGTAATGCCAAAGCAGTAATCAAAGCAAAAAGGTGTCTACTTTGAAGAACCTAGAATATGACATATTTTCAGTTGTTTCACACTTGTTTGTTATGTATATAATTCCACATGTGTTAATTCATAGTTTTGATGCCTTCATAGTCATAAAAATAAAGAAAACTCTTTGAATGAGAAGGTGTGTCTAAACTTTTGGTCTGTACTGTATATGCTTGATAGGCTGCTCTAGCAGCAACGTGCAGTTAACGACTACCTGTACAAACTCTGCAGCAGGACAGGTTCTGGGGAGCTTGGATTCTTTTCACCGCGCCAGTGGCTGCTCATGCGCGACGCATGCAGACTTCTGCGGCCATTCGATGAGATCATCAAACTGGTCAGTCGCAGCCAGGGCGCCATCAGTGACATCGTACCTTACGCCTTCTTTCTGGAGCGTGTATTGCGTCGTGTCATTGATCAAGCCGTTGAGGCGCAGGAGCTGGAAGATGAAGAAGTCGCAATGCTGAATGAATTCCCAAGGGGGCTACTCCATCTGAGACAAGTCAGCAGGAGTCTAAAGAGGAGTCAGAGGAGGATGGTGGCTGGGGGGGAGGGGGGATGAAGAGCAAGAAGAGCAGGCTTTGAGGGGGACTTTAAACTTTTCGCTGATCCCTGGTGTTGTCAGTGGCTGGGGGGAGGAGACCGAGAAGACACTCTCCTGGGCGATGAGCAGGAGACAGGCCACTCCACCGCTTCCAATTTAGTGCAAATGGGGGCCTTCATGCTCCAGTGTTTGAAGAGGGACCCCTGTATAAAAAGCATAATGGGCAAGGACCAGTACTGGGTGGCAACATACTTAGACCTCCGGTACAAACACAAAATGGCGGACATGTTACCAGCATCACAGAGGGCTGGCAGAATGCAGCATTTCCAGGCCTTGCTGTGAGAGATGCTGCATTCTGCTGTTGCAGGCGCTGGCAGAGAAATTTCCACCCACAGCGAAACAGGTGCGGGTACCAATCCTACCGCGCCTGCAAGAAGAGGGCGGTTTGAAGATGTGTTGGTCACTTCGGATATGAGATCATTCTTGCAGCCAACCCATCGACAGCCGCCCTCTGGATCCAGCCTCAGGAAACGCCTAGACCGACAGGTGTCCGACTACATCGGGTTAACGGCCGATGTGGACGCTCTGAGAAGCGAGGAACCCCTGGACTACTGGGTGTGCAGGCTTGACCTGTGGCCAAAGTTAGCACAATTTTCCATGGAACTCTTGGCTTGCCCCTCGTCGAGTGTCCTGTCCGAAAGGACGTTCAGCGCAGCAAGGGGGATCGTGACCAATAAGCGCACTCGCCTAGCTCACGAAAGTGTGGACTACCTCACACTTCTAAAAATGAATGAGGCATGGATCTCGGAGGAATTCAACACCTGTGACGACCACCACGTGTAATTGAATTTCCTCATGCCAGCCCACACATTTCCTCTGCCACCCAGAACAAAGGATGGTCCTTGTCTTATGTATGTACAGCGGCATAAAAGGCCTTTTCTGTCAGGTAAATTTTTGGGACCTCTACTCCAGTGGCCTACAGTAAAATTTGTATCCAGTGACCACCTAATGTACCTCCAGCCACATCATCACAAATTCTTTTCTGTCAGGTGAATTCCGAATTTTTGGGGCCTGTACTCCAGTGGCCTACAGTAAAATTTTTATCCAGTGACCGCCTAATATACCTCCAGCCACATAATCGCAAGTTCTTTTCTGTCAGGTGAATGCCTAATTTTTGGGGCCTGTATTCCCTGAAGAAAAAAAAAGCAAGAAGGAGATAGGAAGATACGCTTTATCACCACATTTGATGGTTCTACTAATGAATCACGGGAGATTCTTGGGGGACACTGGCCTATCCTCCTGATGGAACCAGATGTTCGTGATGTTTTACATGAGCACCCACAGGTGACATTTAGGAGAGGCCAGAGCCTCAAGGATTTATTAGTGCATAGTCACTTCTCTCCACTCGTTACACCAAACACCTGGTTGAGTCGTCGCCCTACAGGCTGTTTCAAATGCAGTGGCTGCGTGGCCTGTGATAGCATCACTACAGGCAAGACATTTGTCAGTAGTAATCTTAAACGCAGCTTCAGCATTAGAGACTTTATTTCATGTAGGACTGTAGGTGTCATATGTAAAAGTCAAAAGGAGTGTATAGGAAAAACGAAACGGGAGCTCCGCAGGCGTGTAGGAGAACATCTTCTGGACATAGAGAAGTGACGAGACACGGCTGTCGCTCGTCATGTGTGTGAGTTCCATCAAGGGGATTCTAGGGTCATAAAAGTCATGGGCATTGAGGCCGTTAGCCCCCCTAAGCGTGGGGGAGATTGGGATATGATCTTACTACAGCGCGAAGCGCGCTGGATCTTCCTTTTACGGACGGTTGCCCCGACAGGTCTCAATGAGCAACTGAATTACAGTTGTTTCCTGTAAACTAGCAGTTGCCCCTAGATACTACCACCATGTCTATAACCTGCCTGACTAGTTTCTTCAGCCTCTTTATGCCCAAGTCTCTATAACCTGCTATATATAGCTTAGGGATGATACCCCCCTTTTTTCCTTGCACTAGTGAGCGATTTATCTCATTATTGCTTTTGGATAATTCGGCGTTGCTATCATTTATGATTTGTTTATTAATTTATTATTTTTTTCATAGGCCACCAATAATGTACTTATTGATGGAAGATTATGACAACATTTATTAATGCCATAGGCCGCCTTCTGTTGTTGGACCACTGTCCAGGGTCTATTTTATTTCCCACAGGATAAATAGCCACTAATACCTTTTCTAATATTGGGTCCGATTGTGGGTCGGTGCACTCCGATGGTGATTTGAGGTCCGATCATCTCACCACCTGTGAGTACTTAGGAGCAAGGGGTATCGTGGATTGCTTCTAATGCCGTTGTCATTTAGGCCGGCTAGCGCGATCTTGCGAGATCGCGCATGCGCAAGAATGCTATGCTTATTCAAGCACTTCCTTGCGCTCCATACCTTGTTTCTGATCTGTAATGAGCGCATGCGCTGCGCTTACGTGCTGGCGGGCGGGTGCGCCCATTGGCCACTGACATTGTGGGTGGCGGCAGCGGGAATCAGGTAACTATTTAAATGAGGTGGGAGCGCTAGTTTAGTTGGCGTCCCATGTGCAGGCATATTCATCTTTATACTGCACCACTTTTTACCTCTTAACTTTGAGATTGCCCCTAGAGCAGTGGTTCTCAACCTTTCTAAAGCCGTGACCCCTTAATACAGTTCCTCATGTTGTGGTGACCCCCAACCATTACATTTTTTTCCTTGCTACGTCATAACTAATTTTGCTACTGTTATGATGACCCACCAAATACACGCACAGACACCAATACACCAAATGTTAATTCAAATACACAAGTATTCATTCATAACCACAGAACTTTAGCATAAATACAAAATATTTGTAAACCAAATAAATAACTTTAAAATAAATAATAAACAACAAATACCCCCTAAAAAATAAATCAGTGGTGCGCACAGTACCCCTCAAATAAATAACTCAGTGGTGCTCACAGTACCCCCCCCCCCCCCCCCCAAAAAAAACAAAAAAAAAACAAAAAAATCAGCGGGGCTTCAGGTCCCCCCCAAATAAATAAATCAGAAGTGCTCAGGGTCCCCCAAATAAATAAATCAGCGGTGCTCAGGGTACCCCCAAATAAATAAATCAGTGGTGCATCAGGTTTCCCCCAAATAAATAAATCAATGGTGCTCAGGGTCCCCCAAATAAATAAATCAGCGGTGCTTCATGTCCCCCCAAATAAATTAAGCCTTGCTCAGCCAAATAATTAAAATAAAATTAGCCAGGCTCAATTAAATCATTGGTGGCAGTGGTGCTCAGCGGCGGTGTCATTAACGAAAAAACTCGGACCTCAGCAGACACATGGCCCGACCTACCCGTCCAGACGTCAGGCTCCTTCAAGCACAGGCAGTGATAGGACATCATTTCCTGTGCGCAAGGATAAGGGGCCGCTGCCGTTGTGCGGGCGACCCACAATAGGAAGCCTCAGGCGACCCCCCGGAAAGGGCCGATCGACCCCCAAAGGGGTCGCGACCCCTAGGTTGAGAACCGCTGCCCTAGAGGATTCCACCATCTTGGCATACCTCTTTACCAGCTGACTAACCACGTCAAGCTTATGGTTTGGGATTTATCATTCATCTAAGGATTGATCCCTAATACTTTTCTCAATCTCCACTGATGAACTGCTTTTTTGTCCTGGCAGGGAGTGTTTCGTGGATTTTCAGGAACATATAGATTTTTAGATCTAGGGACAGGTTCCGGACGGGGTCGTCCTTGTAAGGACGAGTGCCCTGTGGTCAGGCTGCTACTCATACCTAGTATCAGGGTGTACGGCTAGATAGCCATAGGGCTTGAACAGGGACCCTACACAGCTGTGTATCACTGCCAGCATTATTTTTTGTCTATTGGACATCATTTGCGGATAGGCATTCATGAATACAGCTAGTGGTGAACGATCTGGTGTCCGTCTCATGGTACCGGTAGGACCTGCTGGTTACTAGTGCCGCCGCGCACTTTACATGTTTTTCATTTGGGATAATTACCACTGTATTAATTGGGGGAACATCACCCTCTATCCCAATGTTTGTCTTTGCACATTATATTTAGGACTCTTTATATATTTTATCTGCATTATTAATAAATGTTATGTTTTAGGATTACCTCTTTCTGAATAATGCCTGTATTTCCTGGCCTAAAAATTTTCTAGGCTCCAGCAGGGCACATTTTTGAGAGTTTCCCTTTAAGACTCATAAAAATGGCCCCTGATTTATGCACTTCTAGTAAGTATTTGGTGGCTGCAAATATGACCTGAAGGTTTTTCAGGTTCGCCTGCCATTAAAGTCAATGGGGCCCGGCGCAAACGCGAGGTTCGAAAACATTTGATTGCGAACGCATATTCGCAAACCGTCCCGGGCGATGTTCGTCCATCACTAATTACCTGTGCTACATCTCCTGTATAACGTTTGCCCATCCTAAATATTAGTGACATTCACTCTAATTTATTTGCGCATACACGTACAAAACCTGCACTACTGTACGTGTGACATACTTGCAAGCATATATACCATTTAATATGCTGAAGACGAGCAGTAAGGGACGGAGAAGTGGCCGTGATGCTGATGGTGCACGCAGAGGCCTTGGCCCTGTGAGGCTACTTTCACACTAGCGTTCAGGTGTCCGGTTGTGAGCTCCGTTTGAAGGGGCTCACAAGCAGCCCCGAACGCATCCGTACTGCCCTAATGCATTCTGAGTGGATGCGGATCCGCTCAGAATGCATCAGTCTGGCAGCGTTCAGCCTCCGCTCTGCTCAGCAAGCGGACACCTGAACGCTGCTTGCAGCGTTCGGGTGTCCACCTGGCCATGTGGAGGCAAGCGGATCCGTCCAGACTTACAATGTAAGTCAGACCAGTGCGAGCAGGTGGTCGGTTGGATTGCAGCAGATAATGCTTCAAGTCGGTTAAGCACCACCCTGTCTTCCACAAAGTCCACTCTCAGTAGCCAAGAGTCTGGTCAACAGAATCCTCACCCTGATCCTCCTTCCTCCCACCATGGAGAGTCTTTGCAAATAAGTGATCCCACACTCGGATATTCTGAGGAGCTCTTTTCATCGCCATTCATTAATTTTGGCCTCTCGCTATGCCCGCTTGAAGAGGGACATGAGGAGATCTTGTGCCCTGATTCCCAAACTCTTGAGCATCCACAGTCAGAAGAAGATGGCGGTGGGGAATGGCAATTAGTGTTTCACAAGGTGGATGATGATGATGATGAGACACAGTTGCCAATAAGTCCACCGCAATTAGTGTCTCAAGAGGTTGATGATGAGGATGAGACACAGTTGTCAATAAGTGAGGTTGTTGTTAGGTCAACAAGTCAGGAGGATGACCAGAGTGAGGAAGTGGAAGAGGATGTGGTGGACGATGAAATCACTGACCCAACCTGGGAAGGTGGCAAGCCGAGCAAGGACAGCAGTACAGAGGGGGAGGGACCTGCAACACCGCAACAGGCTGGAAGAGGCAGTGGGGTGGCAAAAGGGAGAAGGCGGGCCACACCAAACAGGCCCGCAACTGTCCCCTGGAGCACCCCCTTGCAGTAATCTCCCTTGCCAAGTGGTAGGTGTTCTGCAGTCTGGCGCTTTTTTGATGAAAGTGCGGACGATAAAAGAATTAGAATTTGCAACCTGTGCCATACCAAAATTGGCAGTGGCGTGAACACTAGCAACCTCACCACCACCAGCATGATCCGCCACATGGCATCAAAGCACCCTAATAGGTGGGCAGAACGCTTGGGTCCACAATCAGTGTCTGCGGGTCACACCACTGCTTCCTCTTCCCTTGTGTTATGTGCTGGCCAATCCCCTGTCCAAGACGCAGGCTCGGATGCCTCCCGCCCTGCACCTGGACTTTCGCAAGCACCATCAGTTAGCACATCCACTTCTGTGTCCCAGTGCAGAGTACATACAGTGGGGGAAATAATTATTTGACCCCTCACTGATTTTGTAAGTTTGTCCAATGACAAAGAAATGAAAAGTCTCAGAACAGTATCATTTCAATGGTAGGTTTATTGTAACAGTGGCAGATAGCACATCAAAAGGAAAATCGAAAAAATAACTTTAAATAAAAGATAGCAACTGATTTGCATTTCATTGAGTGAAATAAGTATTTGAACCCCTACCAACCATTAAGAGTTCTGGCTCCCACAGAGTGGTTAGACACTTCTACTCAATTAGTCACCCTCATTAAGGACACCTGTCTTAACTAGTCACCTGTATAAAAGACACCTGTCCACAGAATCAATCAATCAAGCAGACTCCAAACTCTCCAACATGGGAAAGACCAAAGAGCTGTCCAAGGATGTCAGAGACAAAATTGTAGACCTGCACAAGGCTGGAATGGGCTACAAAACCATTAGCAAGAAGCTGGGAGAGAAGGTGACAACTGTTGGTGCGATTGTTCGAAAATGGAAGGAGCACAAAATGACCATCAATCGACTGTCACAAGCAGACAGCTGAGAGGCTCTGACAGGAGCCGTTCAGATCCTCCCCCTTGAGTTTTCTTTGTTTTGGTTTCTGTTCCTCACCTCGTTAGGCTATCTCAGCTGTCATGCAGTCAGACTCATTACCTCCCTTTATATTCTCCCCCATAAGGTAGTTGGGTGTGGCTGATACTACTTCCTGGAATGAGTGTGCATGCTGACTTCAGCTCCCAGCTACCAGTTCTCAGTTCACAGTCGTTTTCAGATAAGTGCTGTTTTGTATTTATGATTTTCTGTTGTCTGGATCCAGGTGACCCTGACTCCCTCCGTGTCTGTGTAGGGAGCCGGTGGTCGTGTCCCCTCACTATTGTAGGGCCTTCAGGTTAAGATAGCCGAGGTACGTGGATATGCGCCCATTCACCTTTAGAGTGGTCGCATAGGCTGAGCATTAAGGGAGAGCGGCAGGTCGATTGCAGGGGTCTCCCTTTATGTTCCTTAGTTGTGGATCCAGTGAGTCATCATTTGTTATTTGTATCATCTTGTTTCCTGTACACCATCCGTGACATTATCAGCCACCAAAACCGTCTCAAGCATGGATCCGGTTTCACTTTTGGCTGAACGCTTCCAGGGTCTTTCATTGGAGGTAGCTGATCTCCGTAAGACTTTTTCTCAGTTTCAAGTGACCGGTTCAGCTTGCGTTCATGGAGTTTGTGCTGAGCCTAAGATTTTGCTCCCGGATACGTTTTCCGGGGGTAGTGAGAATTTTGTACGTTTTAGAGAGGCTTGCAAACTCCATTTTCGCCTTCTTCCCCATTCTTCCGGTGATGAAGAACGGAGGGTGGGGATCATTATATCGCTGCTCAGGGGTAATGCTCAGTCCTGGGCCTTTTCCCTGCCGGAGGGGGCACAACCCCTCCGTTCAGTGGATGAATTCTTTTTAGCCCTGGGTCAGATATATGATGATCCGGATCGTATTGCTCTGGCTGAGTCTAGACTACGTCTGTTATGCCAGGGTAAACAATCCGCAGAGATATACTGCTCAGAATTTCGGAGATGGGCAGCAGATACGGGTTGGAATGATGCTGCACTCCGAAGTCAATTTTGCTATGGTCTTTCTGAGGGATTGAAAGATGCATTTGCCTTTCATGAAAGACCTACCTCCTTGAATTCTGCTATGTCTCGGGCTGTTCGTATTGACAGGCGTCTTAGAGAAAGAGGAGAGATTTCTCCTTCTTGTCATGCTCAGTCCCGGGACAGTGCACTGGTGTCATTCTGTGCACAGGGGTCTCAGTCGCTGTCAGCCCCTTCTGAGCAGGAGCCCATGCAGCTGGGGTTGATTGCCTCTGACAATAGAGGATTCAGCCCGCAGGGGAGGGTTTGCTTTTGTTGTGGAGGTATAAATCATCTGGCAAATGTTTGTCCCTCTAGGAGATTCAGGCAGTTTTCTGGGAGTAATAAAGAGACAAAAAGGAGGAAATCTTTTAAGAATATTCCGTCTGTTACTATTGGCAGGGTTGAGGCGGAAATTGAAGAATTGTCTTTTGCTTGTAGTTCCCGTTTTGTCCTGCCTGCTAGGGTGGCGCTAGAGAGCAAGAGCATTTTTTGTGAGATTTTTGTGGATAGTGGAGCAGCTGTCAACCTCATTGATAACCAATTTGCAATAACTCATGGTTTCCAGGTTTGCACTTTGCGAAAAAATATTCCTGTTTTTTCTATTGATTCAGCTCCACTTTCTCAGAAATCATTAAAGGGCATAGTTCACAATATCCGTTTAATTGTGAATGATACTCATGTTGAGGATGTGTCATGTTTCGTCCTTAGCGGTTTGCCTACTCCTCTAGTGTTGGGGCTACCCTGGCTCTCTAAACATAACCCCACCATTGATTGGCCAGCGAGGCAAATAAATGGTTGGAGTGACTTTTGCAGAGAGAATTGCCTCATAACATCTATTTCTGAGGTTTCTACTAAAACTGTACCACCTTTCCTCTCTGAATTTTTGGATGTTTTCTCTGAGAGTGGAGTTCAGGATTTGCCTCCGCACAGGGAGTATGATTGCCCTATTGATCTCATCCCAGGTGCCAAGCTGCCTAAATCTCGTTTATACAATCTTTCCCAACCTGAGAGGGTCGCGATGCGTGCTTATATCTCTGAGAGTCTGAGAAAAGGACACATACGACCCTCAAAGTCACCTGTTGCCGCTGGTTTTTTCTTTGTTAAGAAAAAAGATGGTTCTTTAAGACCTTGTCTGGATTTCAGGGAGCTGAACAGTATCACTATTCGTGATCCGTATCCGCTTCCTTTAATCCCAGATTTGTTTAACCAGGTTGTTGGGGCGAAAGTCTTTTCCAAATTAGACCTAAGAGGGGCATACAACCTGGTTAGGGTCAGAGAAGGAGACGAATGGAAGACTGCTTTCAATACCCCTGAGGGCCATTTTGAGAATTTAGTTATGCCTTTTGGTTTGATGAATGCCCCAGCCGTTTTTCAGCATTTCGTCAACAGCATTTTTTATCATTTAATGGGAAAATTTGTATTAGTGTATTTGGATGACATTTTGATTTTTTCTCCTGATTTCAAAACTCATAAAGAACACTTATGTCAGGTCTTACTCATCCTGCGGGAGAATAAATTATACGCGAAACTGGAAAAATGTGTGTTTGCGGTTCCAGAGATCCAATTTCTGGGGTTTCTTGTCTCCGCTTCTGGTTTTCGCATGGACCCCGAGAAGGTCCGCGCTGTGCTTGAGTGGGAGCTTCCTGAGAATCAGAAGGCGCTGATGCGTTTTTTGGGCTTTGCTAATTATTACAGGAAATTTATTTTGAATTATTCCTCTGTTGTTAAACCACTCACGGATATGACCAGAAAGGGGGTAGATTTTTCTTCCTGGTCGGTAGAGGCGCGTAAGGCCTTTTCTGATATCAAGGAGAGTTTTGCTTCCGCTCCCATCCTAGTACAACCTGATGTTTCCTTACCCTTCATAGTTGAGGTTGATGCTTCTGAGGTGGGGGTGGGGGCGGTCTTGTCTCAGGGTTCCTCTCCTGCCAAATGGCAACCGTGTGCCTTTTTCTCAAAGAAGCTCTCCTCCGCAGAGAGAAATTATGATGTGGGAGATAGGGAATTGTTGGCCATCAAGTTGGCTTTTGAGAAATGGCGCCATTGGATAGAGGGAGCCAGACACCCTATTACCGTGTTTACTGACCATAAAAATCTGGCCTACTTGGAGTCAGCCAAGCGGCTGAACCCGAGACAGGCCAGATGGTCTTTGTTCTTTTCAAGGTTTAATTTTGTTGTTACGTTCCGCCCTGGGGTTAAGAATGTGAAGGCAGATGCCCTGTCACGTTGTTTCCCGGGAGGTGGGAATTTTGAAGACCCGGGTCCCATTTTAGCTGAAGGTGTGGTGGTCTCTGCTCTTTTTCCTGAATTGGAGGCAGAGGTGCAGGCAGCCCAGTCAGAAGCTCCTGATCTTTGTCCTCCTGGGAGGTTGTTTGTGCCTCTCGCCTTGAGACACAAGATTTTTAAAGAACACCATGATACGGTCCTTGCTGGGCACCCGGGGACAAGAGCCACACTGGATCTCATTGCTCGGAGATTCTGGTGGCCTGCGCTTCGTAAGTCAGTTGAGGGTTTTGTGGCAGCTTGCGAGACTTGCGCTCGTGCCAAGGTCCCTCACTCACGGCCATCAGGTCCTCTCCTTCCTTTGCCCATTCCTTCCCGTCCTTGGACACATCTGTCCATGGACTTCATAACGGACTTGCCTCGTTCCTCGGGGAAGTCTGTGATTCTGGTGGTGGTGGACCGTTTTAGCAAAATGGTGCACTTTATCCCTTTTCCCGGTTTGCCCAATGCTAAGACGCTGGCGCAGGCATTTGTTGACCACATTGTCAAATTGCATGGGATTCCTTCTGACATAGTCTCTGATAGGGGCACGCAGTTTGTTTCCAGATTCTGGAAGGCTTTCTGTTCTCGCTTGGGGGTTCGCTTGTCATTCTCTTCTGCTTTCCATCCGCAGTCGAATGGCCAGACAGAGCGTGTCAATCAGAATCTGGAGACATATCTGCGCTGTTTTGTGGCGGAGAATCAGGAGGATTGGTGTTCGTTTTTGTCCCTTGCTGAGTTTGCTTTAAATAACCGTCGTCAGGAGTCCTCTGATAAGTCACCATTTTTTGGTGCATATGGGTTTCATCCGCAGTTTGGGACTTTCTCTGGAGAGGGCTCTTCTGGTTTGCCTGATGAGGACAGATTCTCCTCGTCTTTGTCATCTATTTGGCAAAATATTCAGGATAATCTAAAGAATATGAGTGAGAGATATAAGCGTGTGGCGGATAAGAGACGTATGCCTGGTCCGGACCTGAATGTTGGTGATTTGGTGTGGCTGTCTACCAAGAATATCAAATTGAAGGTTCCCTCCTGGAAGTTGGGTCCTAGGTTTATTGGGCCTTACAAGATCCTGTCTGTCATCAATCCTGTTGCCTACCGTCTTGATCTTCCTCAGACTTGGAAGATCCATAATGTTTTCCATAAGTCCTTATTGAAACCTTATGTTCAACCTATTGTACCTTCTCCTTTGCCTCCTCCTCCGATTATGGTTGATGGGAATCTTGAATTTCAGGTCTCTAGGATTGTGGATTCTCGTCTTGTCCGCGGTTCCCTCCAGTACCTCGTTCATTGGGAGGGTTATGGTCCTGAGGAGAGGATGTGGCTCCCAGTGACGGACATTAAGGCCTCTCGCCTCATCAGGGCTTTCCATAGGTCCCATCCTGAGAAGGTGGGCCCTGAGTGTCCGGAGTCCACTCCTAGAGGGAGGGGTACTGTCACAAGCAGACAGCTGAGAGGCTCTGACAGGAGCCGTTCAGATCCTCCCCCTTGAGTTTCTTTGTTTTGGTTTCTGTTCCTCACCTCGTTAGGCTATCTCAGCTGTCATGCAGTCAGACTCATTACCTCCCTTTATATTCTCCCCCATAAGGTAGTTGGGTGTGGCTGATACTACTTCCTGGAATGAGTGTGCATGCTGACTTCAGCTCCCAGCTACCAGTTCTCAGTTCACAGTCGTTTTCAGATAAGTGCTGTTTTGTATTTATGATTTTCTGTTGTCTGGATCCAGGTGACCCTGACTCCCTCCTTGTCTGTGTAGGGAGCCGGTGGTCGTGTCCCCTCACTATTGTAGGGCCTTCAGGTTAAGATAGCCGAGGTACGTGGATATGCGCCCATTCACCTTTAGAGTGGTCGCATAGGCTGAGCATTAAGGGAGAGCGGCAGGTCGATTGCAGGGGTCTCCCTTTATGTTCCTTAGTTGTGGATCCAGTGAGTCATCATTTGTTATTTGTATCATCTTGTTTCCTGTACACCATCCGTGACATCGACCTCGCTCTGGGGCTCCACGCAAGATCTCACCTCGTGGGGTGTCAATGGTTCTGAGAAAGGTGAAAAAGCATCCTAGAACTACACGGGAGGAGTTAGTTAATGACCTCAAATTAGCAGGGACCACAGTCACCAAGAAAACCATTGGAAACACATTACACCGCAATGGATTAAAATCCTGCAGGGCTCGCAAGGTCCCCCTGCTCAGGAAGGCACATGTGCAGGCCCGTCTGAAGTTTGCCAATGAACACCTGAATGATTCAGAGAGTGACTGGGAGAAGGTGCTGTGGTCTGATGAGACCAAAATAGAGCTCTTTGGCATTAACTCAACTCGCTGTGTTTGGAGGAAGAAAAATGCTGCCTATGACCCCCAAAACACCGTCCCCACCGTCAAGCATGGGGGTGGAAACATTTTGCTTTGGGGGTGTTTTTCTGCTAAGGGCACAGGACAACTTATTCGCATAAACGGGAAAATGGACGGAGCCATGTATCGTGAAATCCTGAGCGACAACCTCCTTCCCTCTGCCAGGAAACTGAAAATGGGTCGTGGATGGGTGTTCCAGCACGACAATGACCCAAAACATACAGCAAAGGCAACAAAGGAGTGGCTCAAGAAGAAGCACATTAAGGTCATGGAGTGGCCTAGTCAGTCTCCGGACCTTAATCCAATCGAAAACCTATGGAGGGAGCTCAAGCTCAGAGTTGCACAGAGACAGCCTCGAAACCTTAGGGATTTAGAGATGATCTGCAAAGAGGAGTGGACCAACATTCCTCCTAAAATGTGCGCAAACTTGGTCATCAATTACAAGAAACGTTTGACCTCTGTGCTTGCAAACAAGGGTTTTTCCACCAAGTATTAAGTCTTTTTTTGTTAGAGGGCTCAAATACTTATTTCACTCAATGAAATGCAAATCAGTTGCTATCTTTTATTTAAAGTTATTTTTTCGATTTTCCTTTTGATGTGCTATCTGCCACTGTTACAATAAACCTACCATTGAAATGATACTGTTCTGAGACTTTTCATTTCTTTGTCATTGGACAAACTTACAAAAGCAGTGAGGGGTCAAATAATTATTTCCCCCACTGTATGTCCATACCCCAGGCCTTTGAACGAAAGTGCAAATACTCAGGCACCCACCCACAGGCCATAGCACTAAATGCACACCTTTCCAAATTGCTGGCCCTGGAAATGTTGCCATTTAGGCTTGTGGAAACTGAGGCTCTCCGCAGCCTGATGGTGGCGGCCGTCCCTCGTTACTCAGTCCCCAGCTGCCACTATTTTGCCCGGTGTGCCCTCCCCGCCTTACACCATTATGTGTCCCATAACATGACCCGTGCCCTGACCAACGCAGTTATTGGGAAGGTCCACTTAACGACTGACACATGAACAAGTGCTTGTGGCCAGGGACGCTACATTTCCCTAACGGCACACTGGGTGAACGTTGTGGAGACTGTGAGCGAATCATGCCCTGGTATGGCACAGGTGCTACCGACGCCAAGGATTGCGGGTCCTATTTCCATCAGGATTTCCACCACCACCTACATTAGTGGCTGCAACCACCCCATCCCCCTTCTCCTTCTCCTCCTCCTCCTCCTCCACTTCCACCTCTGAATTGTCATCTTGCAACACCAGTCAGTCATCAGTCAGTAGCTGGAAGCAGTGTAGCACTGCAGTGGGGAAGCGGCAACAGGCCGTGCTGAAAATTATTTGCTTAGGTGACAAACAGCACACCGCCGCAAAGCTGTGGCAGGGTATAAGGGACCAGACTGAGCTGTGGCTCTGGCCACTCAACCTACAACCAGGCATAGTTGTGTCTGATAATGGCCGTAACTTCGTGGCTGCTTTGGGGCTCGGCAAGCTCACACACATACCATGCCTAGCCCACATGTTAAACTTAGTGGTTCAGCAGTTTCTCCAAACCTACCCTAATTTGCCTTAGCTACTGGTCAAGGTGTGCCGCATGTGTGCCCATTTCCGAAAGTCATCTACAACTGCCACCAGTCTGGAAGCGCTGCAGCATCGATTGAAATTGCCACTCACCGACTGTTGTGCGACGTGAGCAAGCGCTGGAACTCCACGTTCCACATGTTGGCCAGGCTTTGTGAGCAGCAGAGGCAGTAGTGGAATACCAGCTGCAACATGGTCATCGCCTTTCCAGTCAACTTCCGCTCTTCACAAGCGACGAGTGGGCATGGATGTCTGACCACTGTGAGGTTTTGCGCAACTTTGAGGAATCAACACAGATGGTGAGCGGCGATACCGCTGTTATCAGCGTAACCATCCCACTTCTGTGTCTACTGAAACGCTCACTGCTCACAATGGATGCGGATGCTTTGCATGTGGAAAAGTTGGAAATGGGGAAGACATTATACAGGGTGATAGCCAGACCACCCTAATTTCGTCTTTTCAGCGCGAATTGGGTGATGATGAGGAGGAGGACGAGCAGGAGACGGTTGCCTACTCTACAGAGGGTAGTACCCATAGCAGGTTTATTTCATCTGTTCTGCGTGGATGGGCAGAAGAGGAGAAAGAGGATGAGGAGATTGAGAGTCATCCTCTTGATGAGGACAGCGAAGTCTTGTCTTTTGGGACTCTGGCACACATGGCTGACTTAATGTTATGCTGCCTTTCTCGTGACACTTGCGTTATACGCATATTGGCCAACACTGATTACTGGTTGTTCACCCTTCTCGACCCCGAACTTCTCATCTCTCATTCCTGTGGTGGAGAGGACTAGCAAAATGGTGCAATACCAGAAGGTCCTTGTGGGGCAGAGTACGTAGTTCCTTGGGCAACTGAGGGGAGACGAGGGGAACACACAGCAGTTCCAACAGAAGCAGGGCAACACTCTCCAAAGCCTGGGACAGTTTCATGACACCCCACCAGCACAGTTACCCTGATGCGCGGCCTAGTGTCACAAGGAGGGAAAATTTTTGGAAGATGGTGAAGGAGTACGTAGCAGACCGTGTCAGCATCCTCTGTGCCTTACAACTATTAGGTGTCCAAGCTGGACACGTGGCACGAATTGGCACTCTACGCCTTGGAGGTGCTGGCCTGCCTTGCCGACAGGGTTTTGTCAGAGCGGGTTTTTAGTGCTGCTGGGGGCATAATAACTGATAAGCGCATCTGTAACATCCCAACTCTCTTACCCCGCTACAACCTGTTAAGTGTATCTGCATTGTCATCCTGTGTAATTTAACATCACATCCTCACTAATGTGCATTGAAACCCTTGTTAAATGTATTTGCTGTAATTTTCATGTTCACCAGCAGGTGGCAGCAATGTGTTCAGCAGAGACTTAGAGCCAGTTTAGTGTTTCTAGACTGGAATAGTTTATTCCAGTTTACTCCCCCCTCTTTGAGGAGGTGTGGAATGTTCCCACATCCTGCCTCATAGGTGGGGAAGGAAGTTCAGTTAGTGCGCCAGCCACCCCGGCTAGGGGAAGGCTGTGCTGGTAGGAGCTCCCAGTTCTAGGGATCCAAGCCAGAATCTTGTCTCGGCTGAGACAAAAGATCACCATTCACAGTCTGAGCTCTTCAGCCTCAGCTGGTGACAAGCAAGCAGCCACCTCCAGAACTCCAGGAAGAAGCATACCCTGTGAGCACAACTGTGAGTACCTTCCAGAGACCAGGAGAAGCCAAATTCCTCCTCAGCTAGTCAGTGTCACCGCCAGACATCTGTGAAGCTCTGACAGACGTTCTTTAGAACCTCCTGCTTGAGGTTCTTTTGTTTTGCTTTCGTTTTGTCATCTCGTTTCCCTCTCTCAGCTGTTATCTAGTTGCACTGATTGCATCCCTTTAAATCCCCTCCCATACTCCATCACTTTGCGGTTTATACAACTTCCTGGAGTGTGTGCATGCTGGATGCTACAACTGATGCTTCTACAGATAAGTCTGTTCATTTATCTTTGTTTTCCTGTTTGCTTGATCCGAGGTGACCCTGACTCCCTCCGTATTAAGTGTAGGGAGCCGGTGGTTGTGTCCCCTCACTATTATAGGGTGTTCAGGTGTCATACAGTCGAGGAACGAGGTATTTTCTCCGGCCAAAAAACATTTTGTTCTGGAACTGAAGACATCCTGATGCATCCTGAACGGATTTCACTCCATTCAGAGTGCATTAGGATAAAACTGATCAGGATTCTTCCGGCATAGAGCCCCGACGACGGAACTCTATGCCGGAAGAAAAGAACGCAGGTGTGAAAGAGCCCTAAATTGTACGCTAAACTGGAAAAATGTGTGTTTGCGGTTCCAGAAATTCAATTTCTGGGGTTTCTTCTCTCCGCTTCTGGTTTTCGCATGGACCCCGAGAAGGTCCGCGCTGTGCTTGAGTGGGAGCTTCCTGAGAATCAGAAGGCACTGATGCGTTTTTTGGGTTTTGCCAATTATTACAGGAAGTTTATTTTGAATTATTCCTCTGTTGTTAAACCACTCACTGATATGACTAGAAAGGGGGTAGATTTTTCCTCCTGGTCGGTAGAGGCGCGTAAGGCCTTTTCTAGTATCAAGGAGAGTTTTGCTTCCGCTCCCATCTTGGTACAACCTGATATCTCTCTGCCCTTCATTGTTGAGGTGGACGCTTCTGAGGTGGGTGTGGGTGCAGTCTTGTCTCAGGGTCCCTCTCCTGCCAAATGGCGACAGTGTGCCTTTTTCTCGAAGAAACTCTCCTCCGCAGAGAGAAATTACGATGTGGGAGATAGGGAATTGTTGGCCATCAAGTTAGCTTTTGAGGAATGGCTAGAGGGAGCCAGACACCCTATTACCGTGTTTACCGACCATAAGAATCTGGCCTACTTGGAGTCCGCTAAGCGTCTGAACCCGAGACAGGCCAGATGGTCTTTGTTCTTTTCAAGGTTTAATTTTGTTGTCACGTTCCGCCCTGGGTTTAAGAATGTGAAGGCGGATGCCCTGTCACGTTGTTTTCTGGGAAGTGGGAATTTTGAGGACCCATTTTGGCTGAAGGTGTGGTCGTCTCTGCTCTTTATCCTGAATTGGAGGCAGAGGTTCAGGCAGCCCAGGCAGAGGCTCCTGATCTTTGTCCTCCTGTGAGGTTGTTTGTGCCTCTCGCTTTAAGACACAAGGTTTTTAAGGAGCACCACGATACTGTCCTTGCTGGGCACCCGGGGGGTAGAGCCACAGTGGATCTCATCGCTCGGAGATTCTGGTGGCCGGCGCTTCGTAAGTCGGTTGAGGGTTTTGTGGCAGCCTGCGAGACCTGCGCTCATGCCAAAGTCCCTCATTCACGGCCATCAGGTCCTCTCCTCCCGTTACCCATTCCTTCCCGTCCTTGGACACATCTGTCCATGGACTTCATTACGGACCTGCCTCGTTCCTCGGGGAAGACTGTGATTCTGGTGGTGGTGGACCGTTTTAGCAAAATGGCGCATTTCATTCCTTTTCCTGGGTTGCCCAATGCTAAGACGCTGGCGCAGGCATTTATTGATCACATTGTCAAATTGCATGGTATTCCTTCAGACATAGTCTCTGATAGGGGCACGCAGTTTGTTTACAGATTCTGGAAGGCCTTCTGTTCTTGCTTGGGGTTTCGGTTGTCGTTCTCTTCTGCTTTCCACCCACAGTCGAATGGCCAGACGGAGCGCGTCAATCAGAATCTGGAGACATATCTGCGCTGTTTTGTGGCGGAGAATCAGGAGGATTGGTGTTCTTTTCTCTCCCTTGCTGAGTTTGCTTTAAATAACCGTCGTCAGGAGTCCTCTGATAAGTCACCATTTTTTGGTGCATATGGGTTTCATCCGCAGTTTGGGACATTCTCTGGAGAGGGGTCTTCTGGTTTACCTGATGAGGAGAGATTCTCCTTCGTCTTTGTCATCTATTTGGCAAAAGATTCAGGATAATCTAAAGAGCATTAATGAGAGATATAAGCGTGTGGCGGATAAGAGACGTGTGCCTGGTCCGGACCTGAATGTTGGTGATCTGGTGTGGTTGTCTACTAAGAATATCAAATTGAAGGTTCCCTCATGGAAGTTGGGTCTTAAGTTTATTGGGCCTTACAAAATCTTGTCCGTCATCAATCCTGTTGCCTACCGTCTTGATCTTCCTCAGACTTGGAAGATCCATAATGTTTTTCATAAGGCTCTATTAAAACCTTATGTCCAACCCATTGTACCCTCCTCTTTGCCTCCTCCTCCGATTGTGGTTGATGGTAACCTTGAATTTCAGGTCTCTAGGATTGTGGATTCTCGTGTTGTCCGCGGTTCTCTCCAGTACCTCGTTCATTGGGAGGGTTATGGTCCTGAGGAGAGGATGTGGGTCCCAGTGACTGACATTAAGGCCACTCGTCTCATCAGGGCTTTCCATAGGTCCCATCCTGAGAAGGTAGGCTCTGAGTGTCCGGAGTCCACTCGTAGAAGGAGGGGTACTGTCACCGCCAGACATCTGTGAAGCTCTGACAGACGTTCTTTAAAACCTCCTGCTTGAGGTTCTTTTGTTTTGCTTTCATTTTGTCATCTCGTTTCCCTCTCTCAGCTGTTATCTAGTTGCACTGATTGCATCCCTTTAAATCCCCTCCGATACTGCATCACTTTGCGGTTTATACAACTTCCTGGAGTGTGTGCATGCTGGATGCTACAACTGATGCTTCTACAGACAAGTCTGCTCATTTATCTTTGTTTTCCTGTTTGCTTGATCCAAGGTGACCCTGACTCCCTCCGTATTAAGTGTAGGGAGCCGGTGGTCGTGTCCCCTCACTATTATAGGGTGTTCAGGTGTCATACATTCGAGGAACGAGGGTATGCAAATTTCTACCATTGAGATTTTGGCATAGGCTGAGCAGTAAGGGAGAGAGCTAACGTTGTTACAGGGCTTACCCGTTGGTTCCTTAGTTTTGGATCAAGTCAGTCGGATCTTAATTTATGTCTTCTAGTTTTCTGTTACACCATCCGTGACAGTCAGTCCCCAAACAGCAGAAGATAGCGCAGTAGATATAAATTCCTGCCACATTACAGAGCCACAAGCAGACGACTTATCATACAGAAAGCTCCAGGCACATGATAGAAGCAGAAGATAGATTCTTGCCACACATTGCTAATACCTGCTGGGACTTCAGACTATTGCTGTACCTCATATGTATTACTGCTGCATCAAGTAAAGACCAGTTTGAATTATATTCCAAGTCTGGATCTCAATTATTGCTACCAAATCCCTCAATTACTCCTACTAGCAACACACTCATTTATTGCAAGTGAGCCAGGATCCAGGAGTCCAGCCGTACCCAGGTAGGAGACACCATTGACACTATTACTATTACCACACAGAAATCACAGCAGTGAGAGGTATTCTTTGATTGCAATTTATTTTTTGCAGGTAATATGCGACATTCATGTGAACGCGTTTTCGGCTGTATTAGCCTTCATCAGACACTATAGAACAGAGAATATCAGTGTCATATACATATATACACAAAGCATATACATAAACTTATGTAATACACCGTAGGTGACAATAAATCAAAAGGTACATTAAAGGTAAAACAAAAGGAAAAAGAACAAACAAGCACAATAAAGCAAAAAAATGGCAAGCAGATAATACATGAGGGATCATCCTGATGTAGAATTCCAATTCAATAGCTACATAATATCACGCTGGCATATAACATAGGACTTGTATGGCGATGCGGTGGTGCCTGAAGAGATTGATTAAGGAAAAAAACCAGATCTATAAGGGTCCTCTAATGCTGTCCATTCTAATAAGTTATAGCCTGAGATAGTCACTGGTATGGTAATGAGAACAACATATCAAACAGTAGATAACCCCTAGTATGATAATGAAGATGACATAACAATCAGATAACAAGATAGCCTAATGAGTCACAAGTTAAAATGGATAACCACAGGTATGGTGATAAGGATAACATATCTGGCAGGTAAGTAACTCCAAGTATGATAAAAAAGATGTCATATCAATCTGTCATATAGATAGCTTAATCCCCACTCAGGAGGACCTACCATTGCCGCTGGAGATTGAGGGAGAGAATGTAGGACACACAGGTGTAGATTGGGTGCTGTCAGCACCAGTGGTTTGCGATGTGTGCCCATAGCAGTGTGATCCACTGCTTTAAATGTGTGCCGGAGAGCGCGCCAAGCGAGGGGGGCGGATCAGGGCAATGGAGCACGTGTGACGCCGTGCGTTCCATTGGCCGGAAGTGAACCTGCAAATGGAACGCATCGGGTCACGTGACTGCGATCCAACGACCGGAAGTGAATCGGTCTGTTGGATGGAGTCATCTGAAACACCACTGGGGACTTGAAAAAGAAACCAAAGGATAAGGAATTGTGTGGAATAGAATAATGGAGGGAAAAGGAAGATATGGACATGACATAAAGTAGTTATATGTGAAGGGAAAATATACTGTGTACATGGCCAAATGTGGAAGTATATACTGGTAATGTCGAACAGTGTGTATACAGAACTAGTGTACTACGATTATTGTGTAATGTGACATGGTATAATATTGATGTAAGTTAGTAGGAAATGTAGGTAAAGGATACAGTAGACGGCACGTGGTCCAAGAGGTGGGGATCAGGAAGCCTGTCGGAAAAAGGGGAAAATTAAGGTTAATATGATAATTGGATATATACACATAACCACATTATAATAAACATTGGATCTCGTACTCTTTGTTCATTCCTTTAGGATGAAGCGTCTGTAGTGTGTGTATCCAGTAGGCCTCTCTGAATTTGAGATTTCTGATCCTGTTGCCCCCTCTACGGGGTGGAGGTACCTGCTCTATTACCTGATATTTTAATTGGGATATGGAGTGTTTATGTTTATCAAAATGTGCCGGGACTGGTAGCAGAAGGTTTTTCCTCCGAATTGTAGATTTGTGTTGGCAGATCCTGTCTCGGGCTTTCTGAGTAGTTTCGCCTACATAAGCCATCCAAGAAACAACAACAAACGTATCCCATTTGTCCACACCTTTCATCCAAGTACCAACAAAGTCTTACATATCATCCGCAACCACTGGCCAATTCTCAAGAAGGCATATCCTAAAATAGAGGAATTTCATAACCCAGTGCTTTCATGCAATCGTCGTCCCCGCAATCTACGAGATAACCTGGTGAGGGCAGACCTGGGTTCCGATACACGTTTACCTAGACAGATCTTTTTACAGACCCAAAGAAAAGGCACATTCCCATGCCTCACATGTTCCCAGTGTTCCAATGTACAGAAAGGTTCCCAATTTACGCACCCCCTAACTGGTAAAACGTTTAACATAAACGGCTTTTTTACCTGTGACACAGACTTTGTAATCTACCTTATAAAATGCCCTTGCGGAATGGCTTATGTAGGCGAAACTACTCAGAAAGCCCGAGACAGGATCTGCCAACACAAATCTACAATTCGGAGGAAAAACCTTCTGCTACCAGTCCCGGCACATTTTGATAAACATAAACACTCCATATCCCAATTAAAATATCAGGTAATAGAGCAGGTACCTCCACCCCGTAGAGGGGGCAACAGGATCAGAAATCTCAAATTCAGAGAGGCCTACTGGATACACACACTACAGACGCTTCATCCTAAAGGAATGAACAAAGAGTACGAGATCCAATGTTTATTATAATGTGGTTATGTGTATATATCCAATTATCATATTAACCTTAATTTTCCCCTTTTTCTGACAGGCTTCCTGATCCCCACCTCTTGGACCACGTGCCGTCTACTGTATCCTTTACCTACATTTCCTACTAACTTACATCAATATTATACCATGTCACATTACACAATAATCGTAGTACACTAGTTCTGTATACACACTGTTCGACATTACCAGTATATACTTCCACATTTGGCCATGTACACAGTATATTTTCCCTTCACATATAACTACTTTATGTCATGTCCATATCTTCCTTTTCCCTCCATTATTCTATTCCACACAATTCCTTATCCTTTGGTTTCTTTTTCAAGTCCCCAGTGGTGTTTCAGATGACTCCATCCAACAGACCGATTCACTTCCGGTCGTTGGATCGCAGTCACGTGACCCGATGCGTTCCATTTGCAGGTTCACTTCCGGCCAATGGAACGCACGGCGTCACACGTGCTCCATTGCCCTGATCCGCCCCCCTCGCTTGGCGCGCTCTCCGGCACACATTTAAAGCAGTGGATCACACTGCTATGGGCACACATCGCAAACCACTGGTGCTGACAGCACCCAATCTACACCTGTGTGTCCTACATTCTCTCCCTCAATCTCCAGCGGCAATGGTAGGTCCTCCTGAGTGGGGATTAAGCTATCTATATGACAGATTGATATGACATCTTTTTTATCATACTTGGAGTTACTTACCTGCCAGATATGTTATCCTTATCACCATACCTGTGGTTATCCATTTTAACTTGTGACTCATTAGGCTATCTTGTTATCTGATTGTTATGTCATCTTCATTATCATACTAGGGGTTATCTACTGTTTGATATGTTGTTCTCATTACCATACCAGTGACTATCTCAGGCTATAACTTATTAGAATGGACAGCATTAGAGGACCCTTATAGATCTGGTTTTTTTCCTTAATCAATCTCTTCAGGCACCACCGCATCGCCATACAAGTCCTATGTTATATGCCAGCGTGATATTATGTAGCTATTGAATTGGAATTCTACATCAGGATGATCCCTCATGTATTATCTGCTTGCCATTTTTTTGCTTTATTGTGCTTGTTTGTTCTTTTTCCTTTTGTTTTACCTTTAATGTACCTTTTGATTTATTGTCACCTACGGTGTATTACATACGTTTATGTATATGCTTTGTGTATATATGTATATGACACTGATATTCTCTGTTCTATAGTGTCTGATGAAGGCTAATACAGCCGAAAACGCGTTCACATGAATGTCGCATATTACCTGCAAAAAATAAATTGCAATCAAAGAATACCTCTCACTGCTGTGATTTTTGTTAAACTACACTCTGGGGTGGGAACCCTATCCACAGCGGAGAAAACCCGGTGTGAACAAATTTGTTCTACTTATTACCACACAGAGACATTACACCACTCTGGCATTCCTAACCTGGTACGTGAGTTGCACCACCTTAAAGGGCCCTGTGACTGTACCCTGCGCAGTATGCAATTGGCGTCACAAACAAAAACTATAGACTTCTATACCCATATCCAGACCCACTGCATAATTTGGCATCCGCGTAACCGTACCTTCCTGCTCATTGCACATCTGCCTGTCAACTGGAAATGCTGACCGGTTGACTCTTATAAAAATGAACAAGGCCTGGATTGCGTCTGACTTCTCTACTCCACCAGAGGAAAGCGGCTGAACATAAAGGCACTTTAAAGGTGGCTTTTATGGTGTATTGAATACACTGTATTCCCATACACCCCTTCCACCACAAAAAAAGGGTATATGGTTCAATCTTCCTCTTCTCGTCCTCCTCCTCCATCATATCAACATGCTTATTAGTCTAACTGAAAATATTTTGGTACTATGGTGAATTATCACCTTGGGTCCTATTTCTCAAACTGTATATAGTCACTTAAATAAAGGACTCCTAAAATGCTAAATTTTATTTCCTTAATTTAAAAAGGCCCATTGAAAGGGTCTATAGATATAGAAATGTGAACTAGACTAAGACAAAGATACACTGATATACATAAAGCTGTTCAATCTTCATTTTCTCGTTCTCCTCCATCATATCAACATGCTTATTAGGCTTCCCTCGCTCCTAATGTTTTAGAGGGTCAGCTCAGCAGCAGGCCCTCGCCCATAATTTTTTCCATGGTCAGATCAGCAGCAGGCCCTCGCCCCTAATGTTTAAGATGGTCAGCTCGGCAGCAGGCCCTCAACCATAATTTTTTCGATGGTCAGCTCGGCAGCAGGTCCTCGCCCCTAATGTTTAAGATGGTCAGCTCGGCAGCAGGCCCTCGCCCATAATGTTTTAGATGGTCAGATCAGCAGCAGGCCCTCAGCCCTAATGTTTTAGATGGTCAGATCAGCGGTAGGCCCTTGCCCCTAATGTTTTAGAGCAGGCATCCTCAAACTGCGGCCCTCCAGCTGTTGTAAAACTACAACTCCCACAATGCCCTGCTGTAGGCTGATACCTGTAGGCTGTTCGGGCATGCTAGGAGTTGTAGTTTTGCAACAGCTGGAGGGCCGCAGTTTGAGGATGCCTGTTTTAGAGGGTCACCAGCAGGCCATCAATCATAATTTTTCAAGGGTGTGTATGATGCCCTCCTTTTATGTATAATAGGGTGTATTGGAGTGCCAGTTCCTTGTAATTTTTGGCAGCCCTTTCATTTAGTGCATAGGCTTTATGAGTGTAGGAGTCCCACTACCTGAACAATTGTACCACAATGTGAATGAGGCCCTCCTTTATGTGATATACAGGTTGTATCGGATGCCTCTTCCTTGTAATTTTTGGCAGCACTTGCACTTTATATTCAAGTAAATATACAGGAAAGAATGTTTCCTAACAATTTTCCCTCCAAAATCGATTTTATCTTCGGTTTTGTGCGTATTATTGTCAGTCTGTAAAAGTGGCGTACTACTCGGACAACATCGTTCCCAGCAGCGACCTGGGAGTCCAAGATGCCTCCAGACATCCTCCCCATGCTGTTCCCGAACCATTTCAGTGGTGTTTCCATCAATTTCTGACCTTTTCCTGTGAACCAGACACCGTCCCCTCTTCAGAGCAGGGGGCGCCTGGTTTAGTGCTCGGGTGCGAGCACCGAGCACTTTGGTGCTTGATCAACACTACTTATCGCCAGTAATATAAAAAGTTGCAGTGAGCCGTCCTTAAAGTAAATCAGTTAACAGGGGCATTAAAATACAAACAATGGGCACAAAAAGTGTGATTTATAAACTTAAATGAATTCCGGCCACTGATCTGGCACTGCCAACATACAGAGGGTGACGCCCCACATCAGGTACAGTGGAGTTCAGCCTGGCCCGAACAGGTCCTGGGCATAAAAACTGGCATCAAAGGGGACAGACGGACACTTTTCAATGATTTGAATAAGTAACTGGTGTTTTTATGGGTATCTGATGTGGGGCGTCACTCTCTGTATGTTGGCAGTGCGAGATCAGTGACCCAAATTCATTTCATTCTTTAAATCACACTTTTTTGTGCCCACTTTTATGCCCATTTTATGCCCATCATTTGTATTTTAATGCCCCTTAGAAATTGTGATGTGAGTACTAGTTACACGTGTTTGTGGGACATTTTGATTGTAATAAATGAACTTATCAAGCAAAAAATACAGCATGGGAGTAGCGGTGCCGCCGCTTTGTGTAGTTGTGCATTATAGGGATGTGTGGTGTTCTGCTGGACATGGAAGAGTTAACTGGGTGTTTTGTGGTTCTGTGTAGAGCGCCCTCTATTGGAATTACAGCCTGGTGAATGACGTGTATATTCAGGCTGGTGGAAACCTCCCAAACCAGTACCGGAGCAAGCAGCGTCGTGTAGAGCGCCCTCTATTGGAAGTAGACTGGTGAATGACGTTCATATATACAGTGTACATGCTGCCAGGAACCTCTCAATGACAAGCGTGACTGAGCGGAGGAGCTGTACTATTGCAGCGTTGTGTAGAGCGCCCTCTATTGGAAGTAGACTGGTGAATGACGTTCATATATACAGCGTACATGCTGCCAGGAACCTCTCAATGACAAGCGTGACTGAGCGGAGGAGCTGTACTACTGCAGCGTCGTGTAGAGCGCCCTCTATTGGAATCACAGACAAACAAGCGGCTAGGAACCTTCATTTTGAGCAGCTTCTGCCCATAGAGAGACACTAATTGTGCTGCTGAAGCTGTTGTCTAGACTCGCGCCCTCTAATAGAATTACAGTTACCCGAGCTGAGTACGAGCTGCGTGGAAATGTATGTGAAGTTATCGTGTAGAGCGCCCTCTATTGGAAATGCAAACTGTGACTGACCTTTATGGACACAAGCCGAGCAGAGTAAATGTACAATATTAGCGGCGTTTAGTGAAAGCGCGGCAGTTTCTTTCGTCCAATTTGTGCTGCTGTTCAGGAAAGGGTTAACCCGTCCTCTGGCGTGCTGTGAGAAGTGGCCGTGTACAGCGCCCTCTATCGGCTTACAGATGCTGTGGCTGCGGACGTGAGAGATGATGAAACGCAGTGCAGCGCCCTCTATCGGCTGATCCTGTGTCTGCTGGCGTGATAAAATGCCGTGCAGCGCCCTCTATGGGCTGATACTGTGGCTACTGACGTGCTTGAAATGCCGTGCAGCGCCCTCTATCTGCTAAGACTACTTTCACACTTGCGTTTGGTGCGGATCCGTTCAGATAATACAACTGTCTGAATCTGTTCAGAACGGATCCGTTTGTATTATCTTTAGGCCTCATGCACACGACCGTTGTTGTGTTCCGTGTCCGTTGTTCTGTTTTCCGTGATTTTCTGCGGACCCATTGAAAGTCAGTTGAAAACTCGGCCAAAGCACTGTTTGTCATCCGCGTCCGTGATCCGTAGATTCAGTCCGTCCAAAAAATATGACCTGTCCTATTTTTTTTGCGGATAACGGTTTGCGGACCCATTCAAGTCAATGTGTCCGCGAAAAAACGCGGAGGCACACAAGATTGTCATCCGCGTCCGTTTTTTTTCTATCATTTGCAAAGCAAACTTGACTTACATTTTTTTTTACTTTCCTTCATGTCTGGTAATCCTCCAAAAATAAAGGAAGACACACGGAAACAAAAACGGAAAAGGATCACGGAACAACGGACCCCCATTTTGCGGAACGGAACACAACAACGGTCGTGTGCATGAGGCCTTAGGCTCCATTCACACGTCCGTGGTGTGTTGCGGACAAGAATAGGACATGTTCTATCTTTTGCGGAGCTGCGGACCTGAAGATCGGGGCCGCGCTCCGCAAATGCGGATGCTGACAGCACACTGTGTGCTGTCCGCATCCATTCCGTCCCCATAGAAAATTAATGGGTCCGCACCCGTTCCGCTAAATTGTGAATGCGGACCCATTTGCGGACGTGTGAATGGAGCCTTAACATAGCCAAGACGGACCCGTTTTGAACATCATTGAAAGTCAATGGAGGACGGATCTGTTTTCTTGTAAAATTCTTTTTATTAAAGTTTTTTAAAACAAATAAAACAAAAAATACTTTTCCATGATACAGAGAAAATATCAAATATAGGAGTTCAGACTTGATTATGACTTACATTGTGTGTCAGGACGGATCCGTTTGGCTCAGTTTCATCAGACGGACAGCAAAAGAGCATGTGATGGATCATGTGATGGATCATGTGATGACCAGAGTGATGTCACCACAGGTCCTTGACCTGTAAAGAATGCTCACCACAGGTCCTGTTCAACAAAGGAGACAGAAGGAGATGCCGGGCTACACGATAAAGAGGACTAAGGTGAGTCAAATTTTTTATTTTTATTTTTTAACCCCTCCAGCGCTATTTTACTATGCATTCTGTATTCAGAATGCCATTATTTTCCCTTATAACCATGTTATAAGGGGAAATAATAATGATCGGATCTCCATCCCGATCGTCTCCTAGCAACCGTGCATGAAAATTGCACCGCATCCGCACTTGCTTGCGTATACTTGCGATTTTCACGCAACCCCATTCACTTCTATGGGGCCTGCGTTGCGTGAAAAACGCAGAATATAGAGCATGCTGCGATTTTCACGCAACGCATAAGTGATGCGTGAAAATCACCGCTCATGTGAACAGCCCCATAGAAATTAATGGGTCGGTATTCAGTGCGGGTGCAATGCGTTCACCTCACGCATCGCATCCGCGCGGAATACTCGCCCGTGTGAAACCAGCCTAAGACTGGACCAAAAAGGTATTCCCCCTCACATGGGACTCCACAGAGTTTCGATTTGGAAGCAATATCCCCACTCCAATTTTTTAGCCATAGCGTTCTGCGCGCTGAGTTAGATAAAGCTGCCGATCTGGCTGCCAAACTAACTGAGTCAGCAGAGGCATCCGCCAGAAAGTCGGCTGCCTTCCTAATCGTAGGGCGGGAGGTCAAGATATCTTTCCGGGGGTACCTATAGAGGGGCTAGACTCTAGCTCGGCTAACCAGACAATAAGAGACCGGGCCGTGCAAGTGGAGGCTATGCTGGGCCAAAAGGAGGAGGTCGATGCCTCCCAAGCCCCTTTAAGAAAGGCATCCACCTTTTTATCCAGAGGGTCCTTTAACCACCTCACCCAGTGCTTAAACACCCTGAAAGACCAGGCCACTTTTTACACTTCTGACCTACACTACTTTCACCGTTTATTGCTCGGTCATGCAACTTACCACCCAAATGAATTTTACCTCCTTTTCTTCTCACTAATAGAGCTTTCATTTGGTGGTATTTCATTGCTGCTGACATTTTTACTTTTTTTGTTATTAATCGAAATTTAACGATTTTTTTGCAAAAAAATGACATTTTTCACTTTCAGTTGTCAAATTTTGCAGAAAAAACGACATCCATATATAAATTTTGCTCTAAATTTATTGTTCTACATGTCTTTGATAAAAAAAAAATGTTTGGGTAAAAAAAAATATGGTTTGGGTAAAAGTTATAGCGTCTACAAACTATGGTACAAAAATGTGAATTTCCGCTTTTTGAAGCAGCTCTGACTTTCTGAGCACCTGTCATGTTTCCTGACCCCACAAATGACCCCATTTCGGAAAGTACACACCCTAAGGTATTCGCTGATGGGCATAGTGAGTTCATAGAACTTTTTATTTTTTGTCACAAGTTAGTGGAAAATGATGATTTTTTTTTTTTTTTTCTTACAAAGTCTCATATTCCACTAACTTGTGACAAAAAATAAAAAGTTCTATGAACTCACTATGCCCATCACGAAATACCTTGGGGTGTCTTCTTTCCAAAATGGGGTCACTTGTGGGATAGTTATACTGCCCTGGCATTCTAGGGGCCCAAATGTGTGGTAAGGAGTTTGAAATCAAATTCTGTAAAAAATGACCTGTGAAATCCGAAAGGTGCTCTTTGGAATATGGGCCCCTTTGCCCACCTAGGCTGCAAAAAAGTGTCACACATCTGGTATCTCTGTATTCAGTAGAAGTTGAGGAATGTGTTTTGGGGTGTCTTTTTACATATACCCATGCTGGGTGAGATAAATATCTTGGTCAAATGCCAACTTTGTATAAAAAAATGGGAAAAGTGGTCTTTTGCCAAGATATTTCTCTCACCCAGCATGGGTATATGTAAAATGACACCCCAAAACACATTCCCCACCTTCTCCTGAGTACGGAGATACCAGATGTGTGACACTTTTTTGCAGCCTAGGTGGGCAAAGGGGCCCATATTCCAAAGAGCACCTTTCGGATTTCACAGGTCATTTTTTACAGAATTTGATTTCAAACTCCTTACCACACATTTGGGCCCCTAGAATGCCAGGGCAGTATAACTACCCCACAAGTGACCCCATTTTGGAAAGAAGAGACCCCAAGGTATTCGCTGATGGGCATAGTGAGTTCATGGAAGTTTTTATTTTTTGTCACAAGTTAGTGGAATATGAGACTTTGTAAGAAAAAAAAAACCCATCATTTTCCGCTAACTTGTGACAAAAAATAAAAAATTCTAGGAACTTGCCATGCCCCTCAC
Organism: Bufo bufo; assembly: GCF_905171765.1. NCBI lineage: Eukaryota > Metazoa > Chordata > Amphibia > Anura > Bufonidae > Bufo > Bufo bufo. The sequence goes on from NC_053394.1 coordinate 413,178,405, forward strand.
GGAATACCTTGGGGTGTCTTCTTTCCAAAATGGGGTCACTTGTGGGGTAGTTATACTGCCCTGGCATTTTCCAGGGGCCCAAATGTGTGGTAAGTAGGTAAATGACCTGTGAAATCCGAAAGGTGCTCTTTGGAATGTGGGCCCCTTTGCCCACCTAGGCTGCAAAAAAGTGTCACACATCTGGTATCTCCGTACTCAGGAGAAGTTGAGGAATGTGTTTTGGGGTGTCTTTTTACATATACCCATGCTGGGTGAGAGAAATATCTTGGCAAAAGACAACTTTTCCCATTTTTTTATACAAAGTTGGCATTTGACCAAGATATTTATCTCACCCAGCATGGGTATATGTAAAAAGACACCCCAAAACACATTCCTCAACTTCTCCTGAATACAGAGATACCAGATGTGTGACACTTTTCTGCAGCCTATGTGGGCAAAGGTGCCCAAATTCCTTTTAGGAGGGCATTTTTAGACATTTGGATACCAGACTTCTTCTCACGCTTTGGGGCCCCTAAAATGCCAGGGCAGTATAAATACCCCACATGTGACCCCATTTTGGAAAGAAGACACCCCAAGGTATTCAATGAGGGGCATGGCGAGTTCATAGAAAAAAAAAAAAATTGCCACAAGTTAGCGGAAATTGATTTTTTTGATTTTGTTCTCACAAAGTCTCCCTTTCCGCTAACTTGGGACAAAAATTTCAATCTTTCATGGACTCAATATGCCCCTCAGCAAATACCTTGTGGTGTCTTCTTTCCAAAATGGTGTTATTTGTGGGGTGTTTGTACTGCCCTGGCATTTGAGGGTCTCCGCAATCATTACATGTATGCCCAGCATTAGGAGTTTCTGCTATTCTCCTTATATTGAGCATACAGGTAATGAGATTTTTTTTTTCCGTTCAGCCGCTGGGCTGAAAGAAAAAAATGAACGGCACAGATTTCTTCATTCACATCGATCAATGTGGATGAAAAAATCTCTGCCAAAAAAAAAAAAGGAGGGGAAAGGCGTCTGCCAGGACATAGGAGCTCCGCCCAACATCCATACCCACTTAGCTCGTATGCCCTGGCAAACCCGATTTCTCCATTCACATCAATCGATGTGGATGAATAAATCATTGCCGGGATTTTTTTTTTTTATATATATACAAAGTGTTTGCCAAAGTATATGAACACCGCCACCTCCTCAGCTCATATGCCTCGGCAAACGTATCTTTTACTGCAGAGGAGAAATCTCGTCTTGCAGCGCCGCATACACCGACTTGCGTGTAATCTGACAGCAGCGCAATGCTTCTGTCCGAATGCACATCAGTGCTGCAGCTGGTCGATCGGTTGGTCCACCTGAAAGGTAAAAAAAACAAAACAAAAAAGAAAAAACCAGGCCGCAAAGCAATAACTTTATTAACTTTAGAACAGAACATATTAACTTTTTTTAAACTTTAACTTTTTTTACTTACCGGTAATTTTTTTTTTGTTTAGTTTTTTTTACCTTTATAGAACAAACCTCTCCTTCCCCATGGGACAATGTGCAAAGCGCAAATCGCCCAAAGATGTGGCAAAGTACGTTATGCACTTTATCCCAGGTGAAAGGAGAGGTTTGCAGCAGCTGAGAGTAAAAGGGCCCTAATAGCCCTGTGTGCCTGTCCTGTGAGATGCAATCCCTATGCTAAGTGTACCTGTGTGTGGTACTTCCGGAAACACTCTCCATAGCATAGGGCAGGGTGGTCAGCACAGTCAGGACAGAAATAGCGGGTGTCACGCCTTATTCCACTCCTGCTACAGACACGACATCTTTTTCGGGGTGACGGTTGGGTTGAGGTACCAGGAACGACACTGGGGAAATGTCGCTCGTGTAGACGGCTAACTACACTGGTGGATGGGGCCACGGAACCTCCTGGGTAAAGGAGGTTCGCGATGATCTCTTCCTGGAATTTGAGGAAAGATCGTGTTCTCCCAGCCTTACTGTAGAGAACAAAACTATTGTACAGCGCCAATTGAATTAAATATACAGACACCTTCTTATACCAGCGTCTGGTTCTGCGGGAAACTAAATACGGAGACAACATCTGGTCATTGAAGTCCACCCCTCCCATGAGCTCATTATAGTCGTGGACACAGAGGGGCTTTTCAATGACACGGGTTGCTCGCTCAATTTGGATTGTCGTGTCTGCGTGAATGAAGGAGAGCATGTAAACGTCACGCTTGTCTCTCCATTTCACCGCGAGCAGTTCTTCGTTACACAAGGCAGCCCTCTCCCCCCTTGCAAGACGGGTGGTTACAAGCCGTTGGGGGAAGCCCACGCGACTAGTTCGCGCGGTGCCACAGGCGCAAATCCGTTCTAGAAACAAATGCCTAAAGAGGGCCACACTTGTGTAGAAATTGTCCACATAAAGATGGTACCCCTTGCCGAATAAGGGTGACACCAAGTCCCAGACTGTCTTTCCACTGCTCCCCAGGTAGTCAGGGCAACCGACCGGCTCCAGGGTCTGATCTTTTCCCTCATAGATCCGAAATTTGTGGGTATAGCCTGTGGCCCTTTCACAGAGCTTATACAATTTGACCCCATACCGGGCACGCTTGCTTGGGATGTATTGTTTGAAGCCAAGGCGCCCGGTAAAATGTATTAGGGACTCGTCTACGCAGATGTTTTGCTCAGGGGTATACAAATCTGCAAATTTCTGGTTGAAATGGTCTATGAGGGGCCGAATTTTGGTGTTGAGGTGGTGTTGTCGCTAAAATGCAGAAAACGCAGGATGGTCTCAAATCGTGTCCTGGACATAGCAGCAGAGAACATGGGCATGTGATGAATCGGGTGCGTTGACCAATATGACCGCAATTCATGCTTTTTTGTCAGGCCCATGTTGAGGAGAAGGCCCAGAAAAATTTTAAGTTCGGAAACTTGGACTGGTTTCCACCGGAAAGGCTGGGCATAATAGCTTCCCGGTTTTCGGGTATAAATTGTGTGGCATACCGGTTTGTCTCTGCCACGACTAAGTCCAAGAGCTCCGCAGTCAAGAACAGCTCAAAAAATCCCAGGGCAGAACCGATTTGAGCCGTCTCAACCCGAACTCCAGACTGGGCGGTGAAAGGGGGAACTACTGGTGCGGCTGAAGTTGGTGACTGCCAATCAGGGTTTGCCAGCACCTCAGGGACTCTAGGGGCTCTACGGGCCTATCTGTGCGGTGGCTGCGACGGGGTAACTATTGCACGTGCCACCGTACCAGCTTCAACTGCCCTTCTGGTGCTCGCCACGTCACCATGTTGTACGGCAGTGCTGGTACTAGGTCCAGGAAGGGCTGCGCTGCTGGTGTATGCCTCACCACGTGATCCGGCAGCGACAGCCCCACTCTGCTGCTCTTGAAGCGGATCCTGCGCAACCTGTGGTCTAGCGACATGGGGCCGGGTACACCTGGTGCTGCCAGGGACCTCCACCACCTCGTCCGAACTTTGGGTCAGAGAGCCACTGCTTTCCACAGGTTCATATTCTGACCCGCTAGATTCGTCAGATGAGGGTTCCCACTCCTCATCCGACTGGGTCAGAATCCTGTAGGCCTCTTCAGAAGAATACGCCCTGTTTGACATTTTGGACTACTAAATTTAGGGGTATTCCCTGAGACTACCCAAGAAAAAAAGCAAGCCTGTCTTACAAAGGGGAGGCTAGCGAAGTACCGGAGGCTGCTGCGGTTGATAAAAAATATCAAAACTGATTTTTTTTATCGCCGCAGTGCGTGTAAAGTGAATGTGCAGTGATCAAAAAAAAAAATTTTTTGGTCACTGCGGTGGGGCGGGCGTGGGTGAACGCACGTGTGGGCGACCGATCAGGCCTGATCGGGCAAACACTGCGTTTTGAGTGGAGGGCGAGCTAAGGTGACACTAATACTATTATAGATCTGACCGTGATCAGTTTTGATCACTTACAGATACTATAAAAGTACAAATGCTGATTAGCGATACGCTAATCAGCGAATAAAAGTGACTGCGGTGCGGTGGGGTGGGCGCTAACTGACGCTAACTACCTAACCAAGGGGCCTAAACTATCCCTAAAACCTAACAGCCAATACTAGTGAAAAAAAAAAGTGATCACTTTTTGTCTTTCACTAGTGATTGACAGGGGCGATCAAAGGGGTGATCAAAGGGTTAATTGGGGTGCAGGGGGGTGATCAGGGGCTACAGTGAAGTGTTTGGTGCTACTCACTGTGAAGTCTGCTCCTCTGCTGGATCCAACCGACGAAAAGGACCAGCAGAGGAGCAGAGAAGCCATATAACAGATCATATTTACTAATATGATCTGTTATATGGCTTGTGATTGGATTTTTTAAAAATCGCCAGCCTGCCAGCCAATGATCGTTGCTGGCAGGCTGGTGACGAACTTCTTCTTTAACTTTTGCCGGCCCGCGATGCGCATGCGCGGGCCGGCTTTGAGCGAAATCTCGCGTCTCGCGAGATGACGCGTATATGCGTGACTCTGCGCAGCGCTGCCACCTCCGGAACGCGATCCTGCGTTAGGCGGTCCGGAGGTGGTTAATATTCCTGTGTCCTCAAATGGTAGGGCCGTCTTCCTGGAGACCTTGGATATAGCCACATTAATTCTAGGCACCTTATCCCAAGAGGCAGAATCTTCATCTTTAAAAGGATATTTACGTTTAAGATTTTTTTATATAAATACCCTCTTATTGGGTTTTTTCCACTCTCCTTTTATTAAAGCCGACACATTTTTATGTACTGGGAAGGTACCATGTTGTCTGGATTCCAACCCCCCAAACATAATATCTTGAAATGAGCGGGGTTCCCGAGTTTCCTCTATGACAGTGGTGCCCAACTATTTTTCGTCTGAGGGCTGCACTAGACTTGGTATAAATTTTGCGGGCCGGAACCAGGTAGCTTTGCCAGAAAGAAATGCAAACGTTGTGAGGGGGCACGTGTGAGCATTACTACTGTGAAGAGGGCACATATCTTGCATAACTACTGTGAGGGGGCACATATCTGGGCATAACTACTGTGAGGAGGGCACATATCAGGGCATAACTACTGTGAAGAGGGCACATATCTGGGCATAACTACTGTGAGGGGGCACATATCTGGGCATAACTACTGTGAAGAGGGCACATATCTGGGCATAACTACTGTGAGGGGGCACATATCTGGGCATAACTACTGTAAGGGGGCATGTGTGAGCATTACATCTGTGAAGAGGGCACATATCTTGGCATTATTACTGTGAGGGGGCACATATTTGGGCATAACTACTGTGAGGGGGCATGTGTGAGCATTAAGTCTGTGAAGAGGGCACATATCTTGGCATTATTACTGTGAGGGGGCATGTGATGTATACATGTGTGTAATGTATGTAGTGCAGTATGTGATGATCACACACTGCACTACATACATTACACACATGTATACATCACATACTGCGCTGTCACCTTCTTCTGCAGGTCTACCTTGATGTCTGGTCTTTAGGCTTCAGTCAGATCCTCCACCGCCATGCTTGTGCCGTGTGCCCGACACCACCAGGAGCTGGCCCCTCCTCCTTTCATCTCCCGCCGGCTTCTCCTACAGCAGGGCGCTCTATCGCTCTAGTGCCCGCCCAATCTTAACAATCAGGGGCGTAGCTAGAAATGACTGGGCCCCATAGCAAAAAAATTATTGGCCCCCCCTCCCGGATCTCCCACCCCCACATACCTATCGGACCTCCCACCCCTTCCAGAGCTCCCACCCAAATACCCCTCCAGGACCTCCCACCCCAACATCCCCCTAAGTGTCCTCCACAGATCCCCCCTTCAGTGTCGTCCACAGATCCCCCCTTCAGTGTCCTCCACAGATCCCCCCTTCAGTGTCCTCCACAGATCCCCCCCTTCAGTGTCCTCCACAGATCCACCCCTTCAGTGTCCTCCACAGATCCACCCCTTCAGTGTCCTCCACAGATCCACTCCTTCAGTGTCCTCCACAGATCCACCCCTTCAGTGTCCTCCACAGATCCACCCCTTCAGTGTCCTCCACAGATCCCCCCCTTCAGTGTCCTCCACAGATCCCCCCCTTCAGTGTCCTCCACAGATCCACCCCTTCAGTGTCCTCCACAGATCCACCCCTTCAGTGTCCTCCACAGATCCCCCCCACCCAGAGCCACTTCCTAGCTAATTTATTCACTGCACTTGCCTCTGTGAAATTGAAGAGAAGCGCCGTAATCTCGCACAGGCAGAGGCCATGAAGACGGTGCATGCGCACTTCGATGCCTCTGCCAGTGCGCCTGTGCGAGATTACGGCGCTTCTCTTCAATTTCACAGAGGCAAGTGCAGTGAATAAATTAGCTAGGAGGCGGGGCTGGGCGGGGAGATTGCAGGCATAGGCAGCATCGCTTTGGTGCCTGTGCCGTTCGCAGCGCGCCCTGCAATGATAAAGTCCGGTCACTGCGCGGGTCGCATGACACGGCTTCGCGGGCCGCATTTGGCCCGCGGGCCGTAGGTTGGGCATCACTGCTCTATGACCATGGTCGAGCGGATGGCTTTAAAGGAGCTTTTCAGTGTCTTCTACAGGGAAGCAGGGTCTCCCCCCCCCCATTTCTTCCTCCCCAGAAGAGGTCTGAGAAGAAACATCAGAGGGCCCAAATACCGAAGAAGGGGCCTCCCCCTCGTCTGACGAAGGGGGTTCCCTAGAGCACTCTCTACGCTTAGGTCTTTGCTGTTTTTTGGCAGCCTCGGATGCGTTAACTTCTGAGCGGACTAATGCTTGTAGGCACTTATAAAAAGAGGGAGATTCCTCAGCCACCGTCTTATCTATACAGGGCTGGCACATTTTCTTATCCCAGTCAGAAGATAACCCCACTCTGCATAAGGCGAACTCCTTATTCTTCTTTTTAGAAACTACTTTTTTGGGCCTAACTGGAGCAAGAGGGACGGTAAGCTCCTCAGAAAGCTTGTCTTCTTCCATACCTGCAGTGTAGAAGTTCAGCCCAGGTCAAAAGGGAGACGCCGGCCGATGAAACTCGCGCTCTACTCATAGGGCGTCTGGAGATGATGTCACTGCCGACGCACTGAAGCCGGTCACGTGACTTCAGGAGCGCTCCACGGCCTGCTCATAGCCGGAGCCACTCCTCTTCCCCCCCCTGGTGGCCGGCGTTTCTTCTTCAGGGCGCATCCAATGATGCTGCCCGCTTCTCCAGAGCTCCCGCACACTGACCGCCCCCTCCGGAGCTCAGCTGTGCCTCTGCCTGCCCTTAGCGCACCACCGGATGCCGCCAAACTTACCAGGGACTTGCACACTGAAGGGGAGGAGAGTGTCCGCCAATTTTATTCTGCAGGTTTCCTGTCTCTGTGGGGCGGATCCTCCTCTCTCCGGTGGTGCTGTCATGGGCGATAGGAAAAAAATGCCACCACCACAAATCTAATGTATGGAAAAGTTTATTGCAATTTTTGGAAGCTTCCTAGGATCTGCCATGATTTTGGATCAGTGGGGTCCGACTTCTGGCACCAATCCTGAGAATGCAGGGGCCGAGACATAGAGGAAGAAATACTGAATGTACCGCACTGAATGAAAAACACACACCATAGAAAACGCTGCGATTTCTCCTGGAGGCAAAGATGATGCGTGAAAAATGACAGAATATGAATGGGTCAGAATTCAGTACAGATGCTGTGCGTTCACTACACGTATCGCGTCCGGGCGGAAAACTCACTCGTGTGATAGAGGCCTAAGAACGGATTAAATTAAAGGAGTTTTCCATCTTGTAAAATGAGATATCGCCCAGATACTGTATGCCAGCACTTTCTGATCGGGGGGCTCCAGCTGCAGTGTAATCACAGGACTGCAGGGTGTACAGACGAAACCTGACAGCTAATACCCCTGGACTAAGCCTCCAATATCAGGGTCACAATAAGACATATATGTATATACACGACTTGTCACATGGTCCTATAGGAGGGCAGGAAATGGTTAACTTGCAAGGTGTTAGTTGCTGTGTGCAGCGCCCTCTGTTGGTTCTATGACTTTTCTGTTCTCCTTCCCCACCACAGGGAGCAGCTGGGGGAGGGGGGATCGGACAGGTGGGATTGTTTCCTCAGAGCCGGGGTGTGCTGTCTGTACAGTGGTGCTGATGTCCATACAGCTCCACAGCAGTGGTGGATCCAGGCGGGGGCAACGGGGAAATTGGGGAAATTGCCCCCCCCCAGCTGGCGGCGGGGCACAGGGAGATGAACGCTTCAATTGTGGAAGCGCTCATCTCCATAGTCATCTGTATCGCCGTCCTCAGGACAGCGATACAGATTACTGTGCTGAGGCAGGGGAGGGAGAGGCGTGTCCCGTTCCCTTCCTCTGATAGGCTGCAGGCACGAGGGCGGCAGCCTATCAGAGGCCGGCGCAGGCGGCGCGATGACATCATTGCGCCGCCGCCTGAGCCGTACAGCGCAGGACACAGGCCTGCATCACTGACATGGAGGTAAGTATGTGTTTTTAAAAAAAATATATACAATACTTTTACTGGCACAGGGGGGGCTGTTATTACTGGCACATGGGGGGAGCTGTTATTACTGGCACAGGGGGGGGCTATTACTGGCACAGGGGGGGGCTTTTATTACTGGCACGGGGGGGCTGTTATTACTGGCACAGGGGGGGGCTGTTATTACTGGCACAGGGGGGGGGCTGTTATTACTGGCACGGGGGGGGGCTGTTATTACTAACACGGGGGGGCTGTTATTACTGGCACGGGGGGGGCTGTTATTACTGGCACAGGGGGGGCTGTTATTACTGGCACAGGGGGGGGGCTGTTATTACTGGCACAGGGGGGGCTGTTATTACTGGCACAGGGGGGGCTGTTATTACTGGCACAGGGGGGGCTGTTATTACTGGCACAGGGGGGGCTGTTATTACTGGCACAGGGGGGGCTGTTATTACTGGCACGGGGGGGCTGTTATTACTGGCACGGGGGGGCTGTTATTACTGGCACAGGGGGGGCTGTTATTACTGGCACGGGGGGGCTGTTATTACTGGCACGGGGGGGCTGTTATTACTGGCACGGGGGGGGCTGTTATTACTGGCACGGGGGGGCTGTTATTACTGGCACGGGGGGGGCTGTTATTATTGGCACGGGGGGGGGCTGTTATTACTGGCATGGGGGGGGCAGTTATTACTGGCACGGGGGGCAGTTATTACTGGCACGGGGGGGCAGTTATTACTGGCACGGGGGGGCAGTTATTACTGGCACTGGGGGGGCTGTTACTACTGGCACTGGGGGGCTGTTACTACTGGCACTGGGGGGGCTGTTACTACTGGCACTGGGGGGGCTGTTATTACTGGCACAGGGGGGGCTGTTATTACTGGCACAGGGGGGGCTGTTATTACTGGCACAGGGGGGGCTGTTATTACTGGCACAGGGGGGGGCTGTTATTACTGGCACAGGGGGGGCTGTTATTACTGGCACAGGGGGGGCTGTTATTACTGGCACAGGGGGGGCTGTTATTACTGGCACAGGGGGGGCTGTTATTACTGGCACAGGGGGGGGCTGTTATTACTGGCACAGGGGGGGCTGTTATTACTGGCACAGGGGGGGCTGTTATTACTGGCACAGGGGGGGCTGTTATTACTGGCACAGGGGGGGCTGTTATTACTGGCACAGGGGGGGGCTGTTATTACTGGCACAGGGGGGGGGGCTGTTATTACTGGCACGGGGGGGGGGGCTGTTATTACTGGCACTGGGGGGGCTGTTATTACTGGCACGGGGGGGCTGTTATTACTGGCACGGGGGGGCTGTTATTACTGGCACGGGGGGGCTGTTATTACTGGCACGGGGGGGGATGTTATTACTGGCACGGGGGGGCAGTTATTACTGGCACGGGGGAGCAGTTATTACTGGCACGGGGGGCAGTTATTACTGGCACGGGGGGCAGTTATTACTGGCACGGGGGGGCAGTTATTACTGGCACTGGGGGGGGCTGTTATTACTGGCACTGGGAGGGCTGTTATTACTGGCACTGGGGGGGCTGTTATTATTGGCACAGGGGGGGCTGTTATTACTGGCACAGGGGGGGCTGTTATTACTGGCACGGGGGGGCTGTTATTACTGGCACAGGGGGGGCTGTTATTACTGGCACAGGGGGGGCTGTTATTACTGGCACAGGGGGGGCTGTTATTACTGGCACAGGGGGGGCTGTTATTACTGGCACAGGGGGGGCTGTTATTACTGGCACAGGGGGGGCTGTTATTACTGGCACAGGGGGGGCTGTTATTAATACTGGCACATGGGGGGGCTGTTATTAATACTGGCACATGGGGGGCTGTTATTAATACTGGCACATGATTGGGGGCACTATAGGGGCATCTACTGAGGCCACAAAGAAGGGTATTTTATATGGGGCGCTCTGTACAGTACAATTTTATACTGGGACATATTATGTTGGGTACTGTGGGCAAGGGGGGAGAGGAGTACTATGGGGTCACCTACGGGGGGCACTAAAAAGGGGTATTTTATACTTGCAAATTATGGGGGACACTGAGGGCATCTACTGGAGCATTTTATACTGGTACATTATGGGGGGCACTAGGAGGAAGGAGAGTGTGGAGCACTATGGGGCCATTTACTGGGGGCACTATATAGGGGTATTTTATACTGGCACATTATGGGGGCACTATGGGGACATTAGCTCACCTGGGGGCATTACAAGGGGGTATTTTTTGCACTGTAAAATTATAAGGAGAATTATTTCTACTGGGGGGGCATTATGGTGGGCTTTATTACTCCCACATGGTATGACCCCCTAGTAGCAGCACCAGGCTATCCCTGCTCTGCTATCCCTCTGCCCCTTCTCCAAATCCTTATTATGAAATCTTTCTAGGATAAAACACAACATCAGCTCCACCGAGCCCCCGGCCAAGTGTGGAAGTGGCGTCCGAGATCCCTAAGGGCCAAGTCAAGTAATTGTAAGTTTTCATGTGAAATATGTTTGTTATACACATATAGCATACACTGTGCCACACAATATACAGTATACCGCTACACTGTGCTACACAATATACAGTATACCTCTACACTGTGCCACACAATGTACAGTATACCTCTACACTGTGCCACACAATATACAGTATACCGCTACACTGTGCTACACAATATACAGTATACCTCTACACTGTGCCACACAATGTACAGTATACCGCTACACAATATACAGTATGCCGCTACACTGTGCCACACACTATACAGTATACCTCTACACTGTGCCACACACTATACAGTATACCTCTACACTGTGCCACACAATATACAGTATACCTCTTCACTATGCCACACAATATACAGTATACCGCTACACTGTGTCACACAATATACAGTATACCTCTATACTGTGCCACACAATATACAGTATACCGCTACACTGTGCCACACAATGTACAGTATACCTCTATACTGTGCCCCACAATATACAGTATACCTCTACACTGTGCCCCACAATATACAGTATACCTCTACACTGTGCCACACAATATACAGTATACCACTACACTGTGCCACACAATGTACAGTATACCTCTATACTGTGCCCCACAATATACAGTATACCTCTACACTGTGCCCCACAATATACAGTATACCTCTACACTGTGCCACACAATATACAGTATACCACTACACTGTGCCACACAATGTACAGTATACCTCTACACTGTGCCACACAATATACAGTATACCTCTACACTGTGCCACACAATGTACAGTATACCTCTACACTGTGCCACACAATATACAGTATACCGCTACACTGTGCCACACAATATACAGTATACCTCTATACTGTGCCCCACAATATACAGTATACCTCTACACTGTGCCACACAATATACAGTATACCTCTACACTGTGCCACACAATATACAGTATACCTCTACACTGTGCCACACAATGTACAGTATACCTCTACACTGTGCCACACAATGTACAGTATACCACTACACTGTGCCACACAATATACAGTATACCTCTACACTGTGCCACACAATATACAGTATACTCTACACTGTGCCACACAATGTACAGTATACCACTACACTGTGCCACACAATATACAGTATACCTCTACACTATGCCACACAATGTACAGTATACCTCTACACTGTGTAGTCTGTTCTATAAGCACCATTGTTTTGTGGCGGCGGACAGAAAATAATCTGAAAGTGCCCCTCCCGAGACCAGGCTCTGGATCCGCCACTGCTCCACAGTGAATGATAATATAAAAATTAAGGGGCCTGTTCACACCGCCACGTGTACACATTTACAGGATCCATGACGTGTCTGTTTTCTTATGGATAGAATGGGTTTTTTTTTCTTTATTTTCATAAAGCAGCATAAAACCAGTAATGTGGGTAAGGCCTCATGCACACGGCCGTTGTTTTGGTCCGCATCCGAGCCGCAGTTTTTGCGGCTCGGATGCGGACCCATTCACTTCAATGGGGATGCAAAAGATGCGGACAGCCCTCCGTGTGCTGTCTGCATCCATTGTTCCGTTCCGTGACCCCGCAAAAAAAAATATAACCTGTCCTATTCTTGTCCGTTTTGCGGACAAGAATAGGCAGTTATATCAATGGCTGTCCATGCCATTCCGCAAATTGCAGAACGCACACGGATGCCATCCGTGTTTTGCGGATCCGCAATTTGCGGACCGCAAAACACATAACGGTCGTGTGCATGTAGCCTAAGAGAGATATTGAAGAGAGTGATCTCAGAGGTTGTGGTGTGTGAAGGATGCTCTGGGGAGGAAAGAGTTAACTTACTGGGGGCGCCATGTGACAGCGGCTGCACAGCGCCATCTATTGGTTTCACAGAAGGTTCTCTCCTTCCTTGGAGGAATTCTTTTCTGTTCACATAACAGAAGTGTTGGAAGCCAAAATCAGGAGTGGATGATAAAAGAAGGTAAATTATACAGGGCAGATACGACTTCTCCTCTTATTTTTAATTCACTTCTGGTTTTTGCTTCAAAAACTGCATCAGAAAACCTGCCCGTGTGTCTGCACCCTTATCCACAGCAATAGTTTTTATTCTGCATTCAGTGCACATTTCGCGATGCAAGTGTTTCTGCTTTGGGTTTCTTGGTCTTAACCGTAAAAACTGCACATTGGTTTTATTTCTTCAGGTGTCTGTTCAGACATACATTTTCACAGTCTACAGTAGCACCTCCATACCCCCTCCTTCCCATCCCCCACCCGTCAAACACTGTCTGCTTTGTATTAGGGCTTGTTCACACGAACGTGCCGTGTTTTGCATTCCGCAAAACACGGATGCCACCCGTGTGCCTTCCGCAATTTGCAGAACGGAACGGTTGGCCCATTATAGAAATGCCTATTCGTGTCTGCAAAACGGACAAGAATAGGGCATGATCTATCATTTTTGCGGGGCCACGGAAGGGAGCAACGGATGTGGACAGCACATGGAGTGCTGTCCGCATCTTTTGCGGCCACATTATAGTGAAGGGGTCCGCACCCAAGCCGCAAAAAATGCGGCTTGGATGCGGAACCAAGGCATAATTTGGTCAAGTGAATGAGCCCTTAGGCTGAAGTTGGTTTCTTAAAGGGGCTGTCCCACAAAAAATATTCTATTGTTTTCAAACCAGCACCTAGATCTGAATTCTTTTGTAATTGCATGTAATTAAAAATTTTGCATAGCCGCTGAATTATTCAATAAAATGTATCCGTATAGCGCCACCTGTTATTTGCTTTTTTCTTATAACTTTGACCTGCTCACTGAGATGGCCGCACATGCTCAGTATCATTCTTTATCCGTCTCCTGAGCTGTGATAGGGAGAGCTGAGACACGCCTCCTGAGCTGTGATAGGGAGAGCTGAGACACGCCTCCTGAGCTGTGATAGGGAGAGCTGAGACACGCCTTCTGAGCTGTGATAGGGAGAGCTGCGACACGCCCCTTTAGCTGCAGCAGAAAGGACACTCCCCTTGAGCTCTCAGCTTGATATAAATCTAGCAGAGAAATGAATGAGGTGATGTCTGGATCCATGTGAGGTACAGGGCTGGTTCTAGCTTAGTTAGAAAGAGATTGTCATGTACTATATGATGTCTGGTATTCATTTTTTACATTAGTCATGGAATAACCCCTTTAGGAGTGTAATAGATGGGTAGATTTTCTGCCTAATGATTGCTAACTTGTATGAACACTCATTAGCGATCATCTGGCAGCATGCTGAAAGATCAGGATCTGCCGTCAGCACACCACTTTAGAGCATGGGGACGAGCAATGGCATAGCGATTCCTCCTCCCCATGTAGTGGAGGAGATCACTACATGTAATAGAAGTGATCACCTCAGCAAGCGAGCAGGCGATTGCCAGAAAAAAAAGCTTCCCTCCCGACAATCATCTGCATGATCGAGGTGTCTTATACACCCTTTATTCATCAGTTTCTTAGACCTGTATTTCACCAACAGATTATCTGACCAATATCTGTCCAATCAGACCAATAGTTGGTGTGTATAACAAAATATTTGTGTATATAATTGGCCATCTGACCAATGACTGATCAGAAAATCTGTCGGTGTATGTGAGGAATATGGATTATCATTACCGGCAGCCCTGATTGTCATTTGATTCACCTTTTGGCATGTACACATTCTGTGTACATGCAAAATATGTTCTCATCCCCCAGCCATCTGCTGTCAGCTAGCAAGGGAGAAAGCCCCAGGGGTCCAGGATTCAAGGAGGCCCCAGGTGGATAAAGTCACACCTCAACCAGGCAGGTTGGAGGCAAGCTAATCCTGCATGGAAACCCCCAGCAGGAGGTCTCAGCCCTTGCCCAGGATCAATGATACCTCCCAGACATGTTGGCACCTACATTTCATAAGGAATTATGAATCGTCCGTCCATCCCAGGCATAATTCGGTTATCTTTTTGTGATCCTGGGGCAAGTTGTAGCCGGAACCCAGGCGGATCAATTGGGCCCGGAACCATCTTCCTGTGACATTCTGGTCTGGGACTATGAACCCTAAGGGGTTTTATGGGTCATTTTCTGCCAGCACCAGAGAAGGAGGAGTGGACCCTACCCATAGGCGGGGAGGGGAGCGGCCGGCTACAGGTCATAAGTCCATGCAAGCCAGCGGGTGGTGTCTTTTCTGAAGGGGGTCACATTGTGCCAATGTGTTTGGAGAGACCGGGAACCAGCTGACATCACTGCCCCCACGTGACTGCAGCCAACGACTATCCCACCATTATAACCCAAAGGAAATGTCATCTACCCGGTAACTGACTTTTGCTCTGCTTAACCCTGTTGTACCTATATCACCTGTATCTGTAACCTCAGACCACTGTATATATTCTTTGAGTATACTGTGTTATATCTAGTGAGTCCTTAAGGCAATTAAATATATAATTTTATCTTGTTCCCCACCTACCCGTTGCCTCCACCCTCCCAGCAGTGGCCGAACGCCTAACAACCCTACAGGAGGCACAAGAGAACATTATAGACAACCTCCAGCTTGCCCAGAGGCGCTTTAAACAAGGAGCAGACAGACGTCGCAAACCCACCCCGGGCTTCCATGTGGGAGACAAGGTGTGGCTGTCCACCAGGAACCTCAGATTGAAGGTCCCCTCCAAAAAATTTGCCCAAAGATACATGGGTCCGTTCCGGATCACCGCACAAATCAACGAGGTCACGTTCCGGCTCGACCTCCCGGACTCCATTAGGGTGCACCCTGTCTTCCATTGCTCTCTCCTCAAGCCATACGTGGAGAACACCTTCACAGGCCGCCACTCGCCCCCTCCACCACCTGTGAGGGTACAGGGTGAAGAAGAATACGTTGTCGCAAAGATCCTCGACTCCAGGATCCACCGGGGAAGACTACAATACCTAATTGGGTGGAAGGGTTACCCTCCCGTGGATAACTCCTGGGAGCGAGAAGAAAATGTCCACGCCCCCAGACTGGTAAAAGAGTTCCACCAACAGCACCCCGGTAAGCCTGCCCCTGCGGTGCCCAGAGGTCACCTTGGAAGGGGGGGAGTACTGTCGGGATTCGAACCCGTGACCAGCCACATCCCAGGCGGTAGCCCTGCTTACTAGGCTACCGTCCTTTCTGGACATTCCTCCCTGAAGCCTATTAGTTAACCTCAGTCTTGCCTAGCCTTGCTCATTACCCTTGATTCCCCACACCTGGTACTTCCCTATATAAGTCCAGCCCCTTGCACTCCAGTTTGCTGATTATTGAGCTCCTGAGCCTTGATCAAGCTTCTCCTCATCTGTTGCTCTTACTACTGCTGGAAGTCCACTGCTGACCAGGAATTGACTACCGACTACTCTTCTGCCTTATCCCTACCTACTGAACTGCTACCACCGTTGCCATCCGGATTGTCTGACCACGCTTACTACCTGCCTGCGGTCCTTGCCACTGGGCTCCACTCCTACCTCCAGCCAGCGGTCCTCTGACTCAGGTGAGCCTGTAGGACTGTTACATCTAAGTACGTGGCCGCTGACACCCCGAGGTCCAATCCCCTAGAATGTGATGTAATGTCCACCCCTGTTGATACTGTTATTGTTCATAACATGCCTGTTTATGGGGATGTGGGGATGGGGGATGTAATGTGTGCCTCTCCCCTCAAAGGGGAGGGGGACATTCACGCCAGCTGTGCTGAGGCCCCAGGGTGTGGCCAGCAAGCATGCTGGGACCTGTTGTCCTCTGGTGTGGCTACTGAGGGAACAAGCAAGGGGCAGACAGCTGCAGGGGAGGATGCCGCTCCCCTCCTCATAGGCGGGGAGGGGAGCGGCCGGCTACAGGTCATAAGCCCATGCAAGCCATTTCTAAAGGTGGTCATATCGTGCCAATGTGTTTGGAGAGACCGGGAACCAGCTGACATCACTGCCCCCACGTGACTGCAGCCAAGGACTATTTCACTATTATAACCCAAAGGAACTTTCATCTACCCGGTAACTGACGTATTGTTCTGCTTAACCCTGTTGTACCTATATCCCCTGTATCTGTAACCTCAGACCACTGTATATATTCTCTGTGTATATTGTGTCATCTAGTGTGCACTTAAGGCGATTAAATATATAATTTTATCTTGTATCTCGATCACGAATCCCCACGTCCATGTTTTGGCCTAGATATAAGCTACCGCGGGTTGGTTTTTCTCCCTATATAATCCCGTTAGCGGACCGGGCTTATATCAAACGAGAAGCTGGTGGCAGATACCCGGGCTGAGAGCGCTGTTTCACTGCGGCAGTGACCAGGCTGTCTTGTTGCCTCTCTGTGCCCGCGTGGACAGGAGGAGTCTGTGTAAACTGTACCAAGCTGACCTTACCTGCTCCTCTGGAGGGCATAACGTTACACTTTGGTAACAAGTGACCATACTGTGTCTCGCGAGCTCGACGTAGGTGACGTGAAGCGGGCACGAGGCGTGTTATTCGTCACTATGTAATACAGGCTTAATTTATAACATTTGTATATATTTTATGAATTTCGAGGACACCTTATCGCCAGTAATATAAAAAGTTGCAGTGAGCCGTCCTTAAATTAAATCAGTTAACAGGGGCATTAAAATACAAACAATGGGCACAAAAAAGTGTGATTTATAAACCTAAATGAATTCCGGCCACTGATCTGGCACTGCCAACATACAGAGGGTGACGCCCACATCAGATACAGTTGAGGTCAGTGGCACAAATTCATTTAACCCTTAAAAACACCAGTTACTTATTCAAATCAGTGAAAGTGTCCGTCTGTCCCCTTTGATGCCAGTATTTATGCCCAGGACCTGTTCGGGCCAGGCTGAACTCCACTGTACCTGATGTGAAGCGTCACCGTCTGTATGTTGGCACTGCCAGATCAGTGACCCAAATTCATTTCATTCTTTAAATCATACTTTTTTGTGCCCACTTTTATCCCTTTTTTTGTGCCGATCATTTGTATTTTAATGCCCCTTAGAAATTATTTTCTTTAAGGACGGCTCACTACAAATTTTTGTATTACTGACGATAAAGTGTCCTCAAAATTCATTTAAAAAAAAAACTAAATTACAAATGTTGTGAATAAGAAACCAACTTCCGCCTCGTCTGCTTTGTGGATTGGATTGTGTTCATTTGGGGATTGAACAGGAATGCTAGTGCCGCATGCATTGTGATGTGAGTACTACATGTGTTTGTGGGACATCTTGATTGTAATAAATGAACTTTTCAAGCAAAAAATACAGCATGGGAGTAGCTGTGCCGCCACTTTGTGTAGTTGTGCATTATAGGGATGTGTGGTGTTCTGCTGGACATGGAAGAGTTAATTGGGTGTTTTGTGGTTCTTGTGTAGAGCGCCCTCTATTGGAATTACAGCCTGGTGAATGACGTGTATATTCAGGCTGGTGGAAACCTCCCAAACCAGTGCCGGAGCAAGCAGCGTCGTGTAGAGCGCCCTCTATTGGAAGTAGACTAGTGAATGACGGTCATATATACAGTGTACATGCTGACAGGAACCTCTCAATGACGAGAGTGACTGAGCGGAGGAGCTGTACTACTGCAGCGTCGTGTAGAGCGCCCTCTATTGGAATCACAGACAAACAAGCGGCTAGGAACCTTCATTTTGAGCAGCTTCTGCCCATAGAGACACTAATTGTGCTGCTGAAGCTGTTGTCTAGAGCGCCCTCTAATAGAATTACAGTTACCCGAGCTGAGTACGAGCTGCGTGGAAATGTATGTGAAGTTATCGTGTAGCGCGCCCTCTATTGGAAATGCAAACTGTGACTGACATTTATGGACACAAGCCGAGCACAGAAAATGTACAATATTAGCGGCGTTTAGTGAAAGCGCGGCAGTTTCTTTCGTCCAATTTGTGCTGCTGTTCAGGAAAGGGTTAACCCGTCCTCTGGCGTGCTGTGAGAAGTGGCCGTGTACAGCGCCCTCTATCGGCTTACAGATGCTGTGGCTGCGGACGTGAGAGATGATGAAACGCAGTGCAGCGCCCTCTATCGGTTGATCCTGTGGCTGCTGGCGTGATAAAATGCCGTGCAGCGCCCTCTATGGGCTATAATAAAACTAGGCCTCTTTCACACTTGCGTTGTCCGGATCCGGCGTGTACTCCACTTGCCGGAATTACACGCCGGATCCGGAAAAACGCAAGTGTACTGAAATCATTTGAAGACGGAACCGTCTTCCAAATGCGTTCAGTGTTACTATGGCACCCAGGACGCTATTAAAGTCCTGGTTGCCATAGTAGGAGCGGGGAGCGGGGGAGCGTTATACTTACAGTCCGTGCGGCTCCCGGGGCGCTCCAGAGTGACGTCAGAGTGCCCCATGCGCATGGATGACGTGATCCATGTGATCACATGATCCATGCGCTTGGGGCGCCCTGACGTCACTCTGAAGCGCCCCGGGAGCCGCACGGACTGTAAGTATACTGCTCCCCCGCTCCCCACTACACTTTACCATGGCTGCCAGGACTTTAGCGTCCCGGCAGCCATGGTAACCACTCTGAAAAAGCTAAATGTCGGCTCCGGCAATGCGCCGAAACAACGTTTAGCTTAAGGCCGGATCCGGATCAATGCCTTTCAATGGGCATTAATTCCGGATCCGGCCTTGCAGCAAGTGTTCCGGATTTTTGGCCGGAGCAAAAAGCGCAGCATGCTGCGGTATTTTCTCCGGCCAAAAAACGTTCCGTTCCGGAACTGAAGACATCCTGATGCATCCTGAACGGATTTCTCTCCATTCAGAATGCATTAGGATAATCCTGATCAGGATTCTTCCGGCATAGAGCCCCGACGGCGGAACTCTATGCCGGAAGACAAGAACGCAAGTGTGAAAGAGCCCTAAAAAGGCAACGGGGACGGATCCGTTTTGGATCAGTGGGGTCCGACCTCTGGCACCAATCCTGAGAATGCAGGGGCCGAGACATAGAGGAAGAAATACAGAATGTACCGCAGTGTATACAACGTATGGAACAATATAGTGCACTACCCGCCATGATACAGGAGATATAATAACCTGACAGACGTCCACTATTACAGGCTCCATTGTGATCACACACTGACCTGTAAATAAGTGTGAAAGTAGCCTAACCCAGCTTTCCCAGTGTCAGACAGTATCATCACTGACAAATAACAGCTTTCATGTAATAACTGAGCTATAACCCAGCTTTTCTAGAGTCAGACAGTATCATCTATGTTTCTGTAATGCTAGTTTCCCTCCTCAGTTTGAATTCCATTGGGCAGTTCCAACAGACAATGGTGGGAATCCTCTGCATTCTCTCCCGGAAGCAGCCGGATCTCCACCGGACCCCATTATACTTAATGGGACCAGCCGGCCAGAATTCACACCGCAGGTGTCAAACTAGCCTAACCCAGCTTTACCAGTCTCAGAATAAACCATTACTGATCTGTAACCCAGCTTTTCCAATGTCAGAGTATTACCATTGACCAATAACCCAGCTTTCCCAATCTCAGAAAATTTCACCCCTAAACTGTAACTCAGCTTTCCCTATGTCACAACCTTTCAGGGCTTTCCCAGTCTTAGGGCTCATGCACACGGCCGATGCCCGGCCGTGGCCGTATTGCGGCCCGCATAAAGAGGGTCCGCGATACGCAGGCACCAGCTGTGTGCACCCCACATCACGGATGCGGACCCATTCGCTTGAATGGGTCCGCAATCCGGGGATGCGGTGCCGAACGTAAGCCCACGGAAGCAGTTCTGTGGTGTTTCCTTGGCATTTCTGTCCATGCCTGCGCACCACAAAAAAAATACAAGTTCTATTTTTTTACGGTGCGGACGGATCAGTCCTGGCCGCCGCACGGATGTTGCCCGTGCATTGCGGTCCCCAATGCACGGAACGGCCGCACAACGGCTGTGTGCATGAGCCCTTAGAACGTATCATCACTGAGCAGTAACCCAGCTTTTCAATTGTCAAAACATATAATCCTTCAAGCATAACCCAGCTTTTTCAGTGGCATAGAATGTTATCACTGAGCAATAACCCAGCTTTCCCAGTCTAAGAGAAGCATAACATAGCAATAACCAACCTTTCCCAGTCTCACAAAATTGCGGAACAGATGCGGATCCATTTATATGGTCATGTGAATGCACCCTAACTCAGTGATCATATCTGACACTGGGAAAGCTGGATAATAACTCAACAACAAAAGAAGTAATAATAGCAGCACGCCTTGGGTGCCAGGTGCACGTCCTTGTAAGATTTTGGACGAAAAATCAATCAACAGTAGAGAAGTTGACGAGGCAGCACTCCGGTCTTCAGTGAAACAAAGAGGATCGTCAAGGGGAAATAAAGCATAGTCCAGGCTGTCAGTCTAGGAGAGTGAGGCCTGGAGAAAGTCTGGGAAGCTGGCTGCCCTGCTGGCTAGAGAAGCAGAGTTCTGTGTGAACTGTGTTCAATAGGTGAGTGTCACGGATGGTGTTGCAGAAAGCTGGAACTTATAAATAAACATCCGACTGGCTTGATCCCAAACTAAGGAGGATATGGGTGAGCCCTATAAAACCCCTAGAGCTCTCCCTGACTGCTATGCCCATGCAAAGATCTTTATGGTAGACGAATGCATGCCCTCGTACCTTATACTATGTGACACCTGAAAACCCTATAATAGTGAGGGGACACGACCACTAGCTCCCTGCAGTTAATACAAATGGAGTCAGGGTCACCTAGAATCAAGCCAGCAAGAAACACAAATAAAGGAAACAGACTTATCTGAGGAAACAAGAGAAGCAGCCTCCAGCAGAGAACACAATCCAGGAAGACGTATAAACCACAAAGTGAGGCAGTATGGGAGGGAATATAAAGGGAGACAATCAGTGCAAATAGGTGACAGCTGAGAGAAGGAAAGGAGATGAGAAAGTGAAACCAAAACAAAGAACATCATACAACAGGTACAGAAGAACGTCTGCCACAGCTTCTCAGAGAGCTGGCAGTGACAGTACCCCTCCCTCCCTCTACGGGTGGACTCCGGATACTCAGAGCCCACCTTCTCAGGATGAGACCTATGGAAAGCCCTGATGAAACGAGTGGCCTTAATGTCTGCCACTGGGACCCACATCCTCTCCTCAGGACCATAACCCTCCCAATGAACGAGATACTGGAGAGAACCACGGATAATGCGAGAATCCACAATCCTAGAGACCTGAAATTCAAGATTACCATCAACAACAATCGGAGGAGGAGGCAAAGAGGAGGGTACAGTGGGTTGGACATAAGGTTTTAATAGGGACCTGTGAAAAACATTTTGGATCTTCCAAGTCTGAGGAAGATCAAGACGGAAGGCAACAGGATTGATGACGGACAAGATCTTGTAAGGCCCAATAAATCTAGCACCCAACTTCGAGAAGGGAACCTTCAGTTTGATATTCTTTGTAGACAACCACACCAGATCCCCCACATTCAGGTCCGGACCAGGCACACGTCTCTTATCCACCACACGCTTATATCTCTCACTCATCCTCTCCAGATTACCCTGAATCTTTTGCCAAATAAATGACAAAGACGAGGAAAACCTCTTCTCATCAGGTAAACCAGAAGACCCCTTTCCAGAGAATGTCCCAAACTGCGGATGAAACCCATATGCACCAAAAAATGGTGACTTATCAGAGGACTCCTGGCGACGGTTATTTAAAGCAAACTCAGCAAGGGACAAAAAAGAACACCAATCCTCCTGATTCTCCGACACAAAACAGCGCAGATATGTCTCCAGATTCTGATTGACGTGTTCGGTCTGACCATTCGACTTGCGTGCCCCTATCAGAAACTATGTCCGAAGGAATGCCATGCAATTTAACAATGTGATCAACAAACGCTTGCGCCAGCGTCTTAGCATTGGGTAACCCAGGAAAGGGAATGAAATGCGCCAGTTTGCTAAAACGGTCCACTACTACCAGAATCACAGTCTTCCCCGAGGAACAAGGCAGGTCCGTAATGAAGTCCATGGACAGATGCGTCCAAGGATGGGAAGGAATGGGTAACGGGAGGAGAGAACCCGATGGCTGTGAATGAGGGACCTTGGCATGAGCGCAGGTCTCGCAGGCTGCCACAAAACCCTCCACCGTCTTACGAAGAGTCGGCCACCAGAATCTCCGAGCAATGAGATCCACTGTGGCTCTGCTCCCTGGGTGCCCAGCAAGGACAGTATCGTGGTGCTCCTTAAAAACCTTGTGTTGTAAAGCGAGAGGCACAAACAACCTCCCAGGGGGACAAAGATCAGGAGCCTCTGCCTGGGCTGCCTGAACCTCTGCCTCCAAATCAGGATAAAGAGCAGAGACGACCACCCCTTCAGCCAAAATGGGACCCAAAGGGCATAACCAAATTCTCGAAATGACCCTCAGGGCTATTGAAGGCCGTCTTCCATTCGTCCCCTTCCCTGACCCTGACTAGGTTGTATGCCCCTCTTAAATCCAACTTAGAAAACACCTTAGCCCAAACAATCTGGTTAAACAGGTCCGGGATCAGAGGAAGCGGATATGGGTCATGAATCGTGATACGGTTCAGCTCCCTGAAATCCAGACAAGGTCTTAAAGAACCATCTTTTTTCTTAAAAAAACCAAAAAAACAGCGGCAACAGGTGACTTCGAGGGTCGGATGTGTCCCTTTCTCAGGCTCTCAGAGATATAAGTACGCATAGCGACTCTTTCAGGTTGGGAGAGATTGTATAAACGTGATTTTGGCAGTTTGGCGCCTGGGATGAGATTAATAGGGCAATCGTACTCCCGGTGCGGGGGCAACTCCTGGACACCACTCTCGGAAAACACATCCGAAAATTCAGAGAGAAAAGATGGCACAGTCTTGGTAGAAATCTCTGAAAGAGATGCCGTGAGGCAATTCTCTCTGCAAAACTCACTCCAACCATTTATTTGCCTTGCTTGCCAATCAATGGTGGGGTTATGTTTAGTGAGCCAGGGTAGCCCCAACACTAGAGGAGTAGGTAATCCGCTTAGGACGAAACA
The DNA here is from genome assembly GCF_905171765.1 of Bufo bufo. NCBI lineage: Eukaryota > Metazoa > Chordata > Amphibia > Anura > Bufonidae > Bufo > Bufo bufo. The sequence goes on from NC_053394.1 coordinate 413,202,291, forward strand.
TGACACATCCTCAACATGAGCGTCACCCACAGTCAAACGGATATTGTGAACTATGCCCTTTAACGATCTTTGAGAAAGTGGAGCGGAATCGAAAGCAAAAACAGGTATATCTTTTTCCAAAGTGCATACCTGGAAACCATGCGTTATTGCAAATTGATTATCAATGAGATTGACAGCTATCGACACTATCTACAAAAATCTCACAAACAAAGTTCTTGCTGTCTAGCGCCACCCTGGCAGGTAGGAGAAAACGGGAACTACAAGTAAATGGCAAACCTTCAATTTCCGCATCAACCTTGCCAATAGTAGCAAATGGAAAGTTTTTAGAGGGTTTTTTTCTTTTTGTTTTTCTTTTATTACCCTCAGAAAACTCCATGAATCTCCTAGAGGGGCAAACATTAGCCAAATGATTTATACCCCCACAACAGAAACAAACCCTCCTCTGAGAGCTGAATCCTCTACTATCAGAGGCAAGCAAACCGAGCTGCATGGCCTCCTCCTCAGAGGGGATTGAGAGAGACTGAGACCCTGTGTACTGAATGAGACAGCCCCACTGTCCTTGGACTGAATATGACAGGAAGGAGTAGTCTCCTCTCTCTCTAAGACGCCTGTCAATGCGAACAGCTAGAGACATGGCTGACTCTAACGATGCTGGTCTCTCATGAAAAGCAAATGCATCTTTCAATCTTTCCAAAAGACCATGGCAAAATTGACTTCGGAGTGCAGCATCATTCCAACCAGTATCAGCTGCCCATCTCCGAAATTCTGAACAATATATCTCTGCGGACTGTTTACCCTGGCATAAAAGACGCAGTTTAGATTCAGCCAGAACAATGTGATCCGGGTCATTATATATCTGTCCCAGGGCTACAAAAAATTCATCCACCGATCGTAGGGGCCGTGCCCCGACCGGCAGCGAAAAGGCCCAAGACTGAGCGTTATCCCTGAGCAGCGAGATGATGATCCCCACCCTCTGCTCCTCATCACCAGAGGAATGGGGAAGTAGGCGAAAATGGAGTTTGCAAGCCTCTCTAAAGCGAACAAAATTCTAACTACCCCCGAAGAACGTATCCGGAAGCGAGATCATAGGCTCGGAACAAACTCCATGAACGCAAGCAGAACCGGTCACCTGAAACTGAGACACAGTTTTACGGACTTCTGCTACCTCCAGTGAAAGACCTTGCATGCAGTCAATCAAGGCTGAAACCGGATCCATGCTTAAGACGGTTATGGCGGTTTATAATGTCTCTGTAACAGTCCTACGGCTCACCTGAGTCAGAGGACAGCTGGCTGGAGGTTGGAGTGGAGCCCAGTGGCAAGGACCGCAGGCAGGTAGTAGGTGCAGGAAGTCTGGCAGAGGCATAGTCGGTAGGCAGGCTGTGGGTCAGGGGAGGCGGCAGTAAGCATGGTCAGACAATCCGGATGGAAACGGTGATAGCAGTTCAGTAGGTAGGGACAAAGCAGAAGAGTAGTCGGTAGTCAATTCCTGGTCAGCAGTGGACTTCCAGTAGTAGCAAGAGCAGCAGATGAGGAGACGCTTGATCAAGGCTCAGGAGCTCAATAATCAGCAAACTGGAGTGCAAGGGGCTGGACTTATATAGGGAAGTACCAGGTGTGGGGATTCAAGGGTGATGAGCAAGGCTTGGCAAGACTGAGGTTAACTAATAGGCTTCAGGGAGGAATGTCCAGAGAGGACGGTAGCCTAGTAAGCAGGGCTACCGCCGTTTCGAATCCCGACAGTACTCCCCCCCCCCCCCTTCCAAGGTGACCTCCGGGCACCGCAGGGGCAGGCTTACCGGGGTGCCGTTGGTGGAACTCTTTTACCAGTCTGGGGGCGTGGACATTTTCTTCTGTAACCCTCCCACCCAATTAGGTATTGTAGTCTTCCCCGGTGGATCCTGGAGTCGAGGATCTTTGCGACAGCGTATTCTTCTTCACCCTGTCCCCTTACGGGTGGTGAAGGGGGCGAGTGGCGGCCTGTGAAGGTATTCTCCACGTATGGCTTGAGGAGTGAGCAATGGAAGACAGGGTGCACCCTAATGGAGTCCGGAAGGTCGAGCCGGAACGTGATCTCGTTGATTTGTGCGGTGATCCGGAACGGACCCATGTATCTTTGGGCCAACTTTTTGGAGGGGACCTTCAATCTGAGGTTCCTGGTGGACAGCCACACCTTGTCTCCCACATGGAAGCCCGGGGTGGGTTTGCGACGTCTGTCTGCTCCCTGTTTAAAGCGCCTCTGGGCAAGCTGGAGGTTGTCTATAATGTTCTTTTGTGCCTCCTGTAGGGTTGTTAGGCGTTCGGCCACTGCTGGGAGGGTGGAGGTGACGGGTAGGTGGGGAATGAACACCGGGTGTGAGCCTGTGTTAGCAAAGAAGGGGCTGTGCTTGGTTGAGCTGTGCTCAGCATTGTTGTAGGCGAACTCGGCCGTGGGGAGATGATCAAGCCAGTCATCCTGCAGGTGGGAGCTGAAACAGCGTAGGTACTGCTCTAGGGTCTGATTAGTTCTCTCCGTCAGCCCGTTTGACTGAGGGTGGAAAGAGGAGGACAGGTTCACTTTAACCCCGAGCGCCAGGCAGAAGTTCTTCCAGAACTTTGAGGCAAATTGTACGCCTCGGTCGGAGACCACGTCGTCCGGGATCCCATGCAGCCTGAAGACCTCTCTGAGAATAAGATCGGCCGTCTGTTTGGCGGTGGGTAGGCCTTTGTAGGGGATGAAATGGGCCATCTTGGTGAGACGGTCGACCACGACCAGGATGGTGTTCATCCCTTTTGAAGGAGGAAGGTCTACCACAAAGTCCATGGAGATCAAGCCCCAGAGGCTGGAGGGAATCGGGAGGGGTTGTAACAGACCCTCGGGAGAGGAACGAGGAGTCTTATTGCGGGCACAGACCGTGCACGAGGAGATGTACCTCTTGATGTCCTCCTTGTATGTTGGCCACCAGAAGGAGCGGGAGAGAAGCTCCTGGGTCTTTCTTGTGCCAAAATGGCCGGCCACCTTGGAGTCATGGTTGAGTTTGAGCACTTCGAGCCGTGCGATTTCTGGTACATATAGTTGTAGGTCCTGATGAAACCAATGACCGTTCTTAAACGTAAGGCTGACATTCCCTGTGGGGTGGGCGAGGAAGGGGTCATTTTTTATATCCTTCTTTGATTGTGCCCAGGAGTTCTTTAGAGTAGGTGGCCCCTATGACCCTTCTCTCGGGTAGGATGTTATTTTGGCCCTTGTTACTCTGTGAGGGCTCGGAAAACATTCTGGAGAGGGCGTCAGCCTTGCCGTTTTTTGATCCGGGGCGATAGGTGATGAGAAAGTTGAAGCGGGAAAAGAATAGGCTCCATCTGGCCTGTCTGGCTGAGAGTCTCTTAGCGCTGCGGATAAACTCGAGGTTCTTGTGGTCAGTTAGTACGATTATGGGGTTGGTGGCTCCCTCCAGCAGGTGTCTCCACTCGGAGAAGGCATCCTTGATCGCCAGTAGTTCTTTGTTCCCGATGTCATAGTTCTTCTCGGAGGGGGACATCTGCCGGGAGAAATATGCGCACGGGTGTAATAGCATCCTCTCCCCTGTCCGTTGTGATAAAACTGCCCCCACCGCGGAGTCTGATGCATCCACTTCGACTGTAAATGGCAGCCTGGGTTTCGGGTGGATTAGGATTGGAGCAGAAGTGAAGAGGAGTTTCAACTTGGTGAAGGCCTCCTGGGCCTCGGGTGTCCAGGAGAAGGGGACTGCCTTCTTGGTGAGTTGGGTGATTGGTGCTATGACCATGGAGAAGTTCAGGATAAACTTCCGATAGAAGTTGGCGAAGCCAATGAATCTTTGTATCTCCTTCTCGTTTCTCGGAACGGGCCAGTTCATCACAGCTTGGGCCTTCCCTGGGTCCATACTTAGGCCCTCAGGGGAGATGATGTATCCGAGCAACTGAGTGGTGGTTCGCTCAAACTCGCATTTCTCTGGCTTGATATAGAGAGAGTTCTGTTGGAGTCTCTGCAGTACCCTGCGGACGTGTTCGCGGTGCTGCTCGAGGTCTTCAGAGAAGATCAAGATGTCGTCCAGGTAAACGACTGCAAACAGATCCAGCATGTCCCTGAGGACGTCGTTAATGAAGTGCTGGAAGGTGGCGGGAGCATTAGAGTCCGAAAGGCATGACCAGGTACTCGAAATGACCATAACGTGTCCGGAAGGCGGTCTTCCATTCGTCCCCAGGGCGGATTCGGACGAGGTTGTAGGCCCCTTGAAGGTCGAGTTTAGTGAAGATCTTCGCTGCCCGGAGTCTCTTGAGGAGTTCTGAAATCAGTGGGAGCGGGTACCGTTTTTTCACGGTTATGTTGTTAAGCTTTCTGTAGTCTATGCAGGGACGCAGGGAGAAGTCTTTTTTCTCTACAAAGAAAAAGGGGGCTCCCGCTGGGGAGGTAGAGGGCCGGATGAACCCCTTCCTCGGGTCCTCATCCAGGTACTCTTTCAGAGCCTTGAGTTCAGGCTCTGAGAGGGGGTAGATACTGCCAAAGGGTATTTCGGCCCCGGGCAACAGTTCTATAGGGCAGTCGTAGGGTCAGTGTGGTGGCAGCTTGTCTGCGTTTTTCTTGTCGCAGACATCCTGGAACTCGCTGTATTGAGGGGGTAGCAGATCCTTGACGGATAGATGGTGGTGTCTTCGGGTGGAAGGACGGGTTTGTGGGAGCAATTTAGCGAGCAGAACTCGGACGGGAATCGTATGCAGCGGGTTTCCCAGTCGACCGAGGGGTTGTGGGTGGCCAACCATGGGATGCCCAAGATCACCGGGAACTTCGGGGAGGCGATCAGTGAGAAGTGGATCTTTTCGCGGTGATCGGGTGCTATGAGGAGTTGTAGTTCATTGGTCTCGTGAGTGGCCAGCCCCGAGGAGAGTGGGGATCCGTCGACGGTTTCCAGGTCAACGGGGGCTGCCTTGATTGTCAGTGGAATGTTCTTTTCGCGGGCGAAGGTTAGGTCCATGAAGTTGCCTCCCGCCCCGGAGTCTAACATCGCTGAACAGGGGAGTTGTCGCCCCTCAATGTCGATGAGGATGGGAACGATGAAGTGGGATCCATGAGCCGCCGTATTGTTATTTTCCGGGGCTGCTGGCGGGGTTGGAGTCTGTGGTTGCTCCTTTAGTTCCATGACGGCAATAGTCTTTCGGATCTTATGAGGACATTTGATGGCAAAATGACCCGGCTCCCCACAGTAGAGGCAGAGGTTTTCGGCCAGCCGTCTCTCCTTCTCAGCTGTGGATAGAGACCTACGTAGAGCGTCGACCTGCATAGGTTCAGTTGCTGATTGGTTGTCCAGGAGTTGCCTCTGTAGTTCAATAATCTCCCTTTGCTGGCTTTGGACTGCGCCTTAGAGCTGGGCAAATTTCTCCTGATATGTAGTACCAAATTCTTGAAGTTCGGAGACCTGCTTACGCAGAGTGGCCATTGCAGACTCCATAGTGTGGCTGATTATTCTGTAACAGTCCTACGGCTCACCTGAGTCAGAGGACAGCTGGCTGGAGGTAGGAGTGGAGCCCAGTGGCAAGGACCGCAGGCAGGTAGTAGGTGCAGGAAATCTGGCAGAGGCGTAGTCGGTAGGCAGGTGGTGGGTCAGGGCAGGCGGCAGTAAGCGTGGTCAGACAATCCGGATGGCAACGGTGGTAGCATTTCAGTAGGTAGGGACAAAGCAGAAGAGTAGTCGGTAGTCAATTCCTGGTCAGCAGTGGACTTCCAGTAGTAGCAAGAGCAGCAGATGAGGAGAAGCTTGATCAAGACTCAGGAGCTCAATAATCAGCAAACTGGAGTGCAAGGGGCTGGACTTATATAGGGAAGTACCAGGTGTGGGGAATCAAGGGTGATGAGCAAGGCTTGGCAAGACTGAGGTTAACTAATAGGCTTCAGGGAGGAATGTCCAGAGAGGATGGTAGCCTAGTAAGCAGGGCTACCGCCTGGGATGTGGCTGGTCACGGGTTCGAATCCCGACAGTCTCGGATGGTGTTGCAGAAAGCTGGAACTTATAAATAAACATCTGACTGGCTTGATCCCCAGCTTTGTATGGAGCATTGTATATACCCATTGTATATACCTTATACTATGTGACACCTGAAAACCCTATATATAATAGTGAGGAAACACGACCATTGGCTCCCTGCACTTAATACGGACGGAGTCAGGGTCACCTACAATCAAGCCAGCAAGAAACACAAATAAAGAAAACAGACTTATCTAGGAATCAGGAGAAGCAGCATCCAGCAGAGAACACAATCCAGGAAGAAGTATAAACCGCAAAGTGAGGCAGTATGGGAGGGAATATAAAGGGAGACAATCAGTGCAAATAGGTGACAGCTGAGAGAAGGAAAGGAGATGAGAAAGTGAAACCAAAACAAAGAACATCATACAACAGGTACAGAAGAACGTCTGCCACAGCTTCTCACAGAGCTGGCGGTGACAGTGAGTTAGGAACTTCACTGTATTTGCCAGAGCCCAGGCAGGTGTTTGTTTTGTGGTGCTGGACCTTCAGCTTACCCAGTGAATTAGAACTGGGGTGCCTGTATTGCCGGAGTGTGATAAATAAAGCAACATTTGGACTTTAAAGGGCTTCTGTCACCCCCCTAAAGTCATTATTTTTTTTTGGCTCCTTAAAATCCTCATGCTGCGATTTATCAATATATAGGGATTTTACTCATTTTCGTTCAGTAGTTTGTTCAAAAAACGGACTTTTATAATATGTAAATTACCTCTCGGTAGCAGCCGCATCCTCCTTTCATAAAGACGCCCCCTCCTCATGTTGATTGACAGGGCCAGCGAACGCGCTCGTCCTCTGGCTGTCCCTGTCTGCGTTCAAAATCTCACGCCTGCGCTGTACCGGTCTTCAGTCGGCGCAGGCGCACTGAGAGGAGGACGCTCGCTCGGCTGCTCCTTCCTCAATGCGCCTGCGCCCATGATGTCACATCTACACCCGGCGCAGGCGCACTGAGGAAGGAGCGGCCGAGCGAGCGTCCTCCTATCAGTGCGCCTGTGCCGACTGAAGACCAGTACGGCGAAGGCGCGAGATTTAAAACGCAGACAGGGCCAGCCAGAGGACGAGAGCGCTCGCTGGCCCTGTCAATCAACATGAGGAGGGGGCGTCTTTATGAAAGGAGGATGCGGCTGCTACCAGCAAGTAGCCGCCCTACTTGCTGGTAGACAGGTAATTGACATATTAGAAAAGTCAGTTTTTTGAACAAACTACTGAACGAAAATGAGTAAGAGTCCTATATATTGATAAATCGCAGCATAAGGATTTTAAGGAGCCCAAAAAAAAAAAAAAAAAACTTTAGGGGGGTGACAGAAGCCCTTTAACCCTGTGGTCTGCAAGAGAATCTGTCATCGCCGCCCTACCTGAGAGTGTAACCCCTTACAGTATATATAGAGCTTTGTATCAGGATCTACATGATTCATCAATTTATAATTAATACATTCTCATATCAAACATGGGATTCCTGTGAGGAAACAAAGTGTACATTACAAAAATATATATATATCCAGTGTCATTAAATATAATAAAATCCATAATAGTGGCTCATCAAAGATAATAAGTGTTAGACAAATTAATTTGTCGGATTTGTGGGAGGGGAGGCGGGTGAACGCCGCTATTTAGGGCCTTCCTCGGGCCCTTCAAGACGCCGGCTTTTCACTTCCGGGTCGGCGTGCCGGCGGTCTCGGTCAGAACTCGTGGCCTTATGCAGCAGCGGTGTTTCAAGTGCGACGCGAGGGGAGCGCTTTGCCGCCTGCAGGAGCATCAATTGACTGGTAGTAGGATCGGGGTTGCTAGGGGGGGAACGACAGTCATAATGCCGGCGCTGGCTGGAAAAAGCGGCGCAGGTGGTGTCGGTCCCGCTATTGTGCAGCGGTATCCGGGCTCGTGGGGAGTCTTGCCCTCCCTGGTGCAGGGCCTTCTGTGTGATGCCCTACCGTATGTTTCACAGTGATGGGGGAACCGCAGTGCAGGCGGTACATATTGCATCACATTTATATATAAAAGTTTTGTTTAGGCTGTGTTTCCTTCTATACGCATGAGGCCCCCTCATCTCCCACTGTGCGGTTTAACGACACCAGGTTTCAAACTACACTACTCTCTATAATATTGTACAGAGCATCATATCGCCAGTCTTATTCCAAAAAAAAAAGAGAGTTTTGTTTTCTTCTAGACACAGGGGGCCCTTCATCACCCGCGGTGCAATCATACAACACCGTGTTTTTCAAACCGCACTACTCTACTTCCTAAGTAATTGAACTGGGCGTCTCATCGCCGGTCTTATTTCTTAAAACAGAACAGCCTCTCCCTAAACCGTAGCAATCCTACAGACATTACCGACTAATTATGGTGGAACTACCTAGCACTCGCGGTTCGCATTTTCTCTCTATGGCTTATTTCCTTACCAGTTAGTCCACTCCACTCAGGGGGAATACTAGAATCAGGTTGTATCATTATGGAACCATGACATTTTGTTATTGTAGGATTTGTGTAAAAAAAAAAGAAAAAAAAACAGGGGGAGAAAATGGAAAGCTCTCAGACGATTAGGGGCGAAGGTGGTCGTCGGTCAAGTCTATAGACAAGCATAAGCTAGACCGGTCACGACTACAGGCACGATACTACGAAGTCGGTCACGACTACAGACATGAGGTCATGAGTCCTGTCATAACTACAGGCACGATATTACGAAGTCTGTCACGACTACAGGCATGGTCGTAAGTCCTGTCACGACTACAGGCACGACATTACGAAGTCTGTCACGACTACAGGCACGATATTATGAAGTCCGTCACGACTACAGACATAAGGTTAGGGGTCCTGTCACGATTACAGGCATGAGATTAGGACTCCTGTCACGACTACAGGCACGATATTACGAAGTCTGTCACGTCTACAGACACGAGGTCATAAGTCCTATCACGACTACGGACACAATATTCTATAGTCTGTTGGGACTGCAGACACGAGGTTAGGAGTCCTGTCACGACTACAGGCTCAATATTACTAATTCTGTCGCGACTACAGACACGAGGTTATGAGTCCTATCACGACTACAGGCACAATATTACAAATCCTATCACGATTTCAGACACGAAGGTACGAATCCTGTCATGACTACAGGTACAATATTACAAATCCTATCACGACTACAGACACGAGGTTATGAATCCTGTCATGACTACAGGCATGTTATTACGGAGTCTGTCACGACTACAGACACGAGGTTACGAGTCCTCTCTCGACTACAGGCACAATCTTACAAATCCTATCATGACTACAGACATGAGGTTACGAGTCCTTTCCTGAGGCTGATGCCAGCACAGGGAAGGAACACTATACCGGCACTGCGCATGCGCGAGCTCGCGCATCGCGAGATTATGGCAATCTAACTGTGAGCAAGGAGAAGATTCGGAGGAAGCAGGCGGTGCTGGGCTCCTTCACAGGGGGCGTGGCTGGGCACCAGGAAGGTTCGTACAGCCCCTTGGGCTCCTTTCCAGGGTCATTTACATATATATATAAAATCATTTTTTAAACACAATAAAAAGGCACCGCTTTATAGGACAGGTATCCCACCATATTCCCCCCACGTCCTCCTGTGTGCACCCCCCTCATGTCCCCCAAATTTGCCACATTATAAAATAAAATAAAAGTTTGCCCCCACACGTCCTCTGTGCACCCCGGCCCCCTCATGTCCCCCAAAGTCGGCACATAAAAGAAAGAAAAAAGAAAGAAAGAAAGAAAGAAACCCTAAAAGCGAAATACTTACCTGCGCTTGCTTGCAGAGTCCCGGCACTGTGCTGCTTAGTCCCGGCACAGGCGCGCGCGATGACGTCATCACGCGCGCCTGCGCCGGGATTTCACTACCGCATATGCTTCAGGCCTAGTAGGCCTGAAGCCTATGGGGGTGATCAGCGGCGGGGCAGGGAACTTTCCGCTATGCTCCCTGCCACGCCACAGTATGTGGGACTGGGTCACGGGTGTCAGCGCTTCAGCAATGAGCGCTTCCATCTGTATTGATGAAAGCGCTCATTGCTTCTGGGCCTGCTGGCACCCCCGTCAGAGGCAGCACCCGAGGCGCACCGCCCCCCCTGGGCATGCCACTGTTTAAATCCAGTTCCAATTGAAACGAGTCAATATCCTTAGAAGGACAATAAGACAGACCTTTTTCAAGAACAGATAATATTGGAGGAGTCAATGTAGTAGAGGAAATATTTACCACTATTGCTTATTTCGAAGATTCCTCTGTGGTTTCATCTGTTTGTCTCTTCCACCATCTCTGTCGCCTCCTACCTCCTCGTCTGGTCCTGCTGGATCTGGGCCTATAAAACGAGCAGTAGGAGTAAGGGTCCATTCACACGTCCGTAGAATGGGTCCGCATCAGTTCCAAAAATTGCGGAAAGGGTACGGACCCATTCATTCTCTATGGGGCAGGAATGGATGTGGACAGCACACAGTGTGCTGTGACTGTCCGCATCCGCATTTCCGGAGCGTGCCTCCGATCTTCCGGTCTGCGGCTTCGGAACAAAATAGAACATGTCCTATTCTTGTCCACAATTGCGGACAAGAATAGGCAGTTCTATGGGGGTGATGGCCGGGTGTATTGCAGATCGGATTGGACCCTAAAATTATTAAGTTAATTTGTAGACACAACTTGTGCTGACGGGGAATCTACACCTATAGGTGGATGTAATATCAGTCTAAATCGGACGTGCTGTTTACTTTGATTTCAAAGGAGTCCAGTCCATGTTTTTAATGTCGCCTCTCCTATTACGCTTCTGATTTATAACTCAGTGATGACATCTGACACTGGGAAAGCTGTGTGTGACATCACTGATCTGTCAGCCATCAGACTGCAGTGGCTCCAGCACCATTCCTGGTGTGTGTTCTAGAGTCTTAAATAGGAGCCAATCTGAGCCCCTGATTGACCAGTAGCTTTATGTCAGAAGTGACCGCCTACAGAAAGTCCAAACACCTTCTCAACAAGGGTTTGTCTTCTTATGTCTCTTTTTTATAGCAGTTTGTACAAATTGTCTTACACTGGATTCTTTAGGAGGCAGAGTGTAAAGTATCTTATACTCATTTACTTCATGGGAGTAGTAGTGCTGTGGCTGTGTAAGTCACACAGATGGAGATGAAAGAGTTAATATTGTTCTATCCTAGATGAGGTTTAGAGCGCCCTCTATTGGAATTAGACGTATGAATTACCTGCTAGCGTTTTGGTAATGAAACCGAATACTATACATTCGCGCGTATCCACAGCGCCCTCTATTAGTTGTAGTTGGACGTTACAATCCACTGCGGACAGACGTTTGTAAATACAGCGCCACCTATGGGTAGTACAGGACGGCTGAGCTCTGACGTGGACAGGCTTACCTCTAGCTGGAATCCCGGATCAGTCGCTGCCCGTGAAGTCTTCTTCTAGGACCAAGTATCGGTTCATAGCGCAGTACGGCAGAATTCACAGCACACAGAAGCAGTGTAATAACTGGTATAATGATTGCATTATTGTCCGCACAGTCTGTTGTACACAGCGCCCTCTGTAATTTCAATGCAGTAAGGCTCCATTCACACGTCCGCAAAATGGGTCCGCATCCGTTCCGGTGCGGACCCATTCATTCTCTATGGGGACGGAATGGATGCGGGCAGCACACAGTGTGCTGTCCGCATCCGCATTTCCGGTGCGCGGCCCCGATCTTTGGGTCCGCAGCTCCGCAAAAAGATAGAGCATGTCCTATTCTTGTCCGCAGCTTGGGGACAAGAATAGGCATTTCTATTGGGGTGCCGGGCTGGTGTGTTGCGGGTCCGCTACAGTTTAGCGCCCTCTATTGGTTTTTAACATATTAAGTGAGATGCGGCTCTGCAGCGCCCTCCATTAGGCTTTGTAAGGTTAGCGCCCTCTATTGGGTGAGCTCCAATGCTGTCTTAGGTTAGCGCCCTCTATTGGGGTTTGCTGCTATGCAGCGTTAGGTTTTATTTTCTGCAAAAAAGAATTGCGGTACAGCGCCCTCTATTGGGTTTTAATCAGAGTAATTACTTTTTGTTCAAAAGTAACTGTAGCGCCCTCTGTTGGATTTTAGCGAATATACACTGAAAGTAGTGCCTGCCTAGAGGAAGCAAGAATATAGCTGTTGTAGGTCGAGCGCCCTCTTATGGTTGTAAATGTAAAGATCCCTAACACTAGTTCCTACCTGTTTATGGGCCATGACAGCCACACAAAGTCCAGGGAATGCAGGTGCAGCATGCACGCCAGGCACACTCTGCTTTTAACCCCGTCCGGTGCCATTACAGCTTTCATCGTATCCAGGGATGCAAGTACCAACATGCATGCTGAGCCCACTATATACTTCTCCTGGAGCCAAATGGCTACTGGTAGGTGCTATATAAGCAGACTCAGTTTTATACTCCATAGAGGCGACCTTGACGTGGTGAGTGGCTTATTACGCTTTGGCCAAAATGTACATCAATGCCTCATCCAGCATAGAGGCAGGGCAGAGTGCTGGTTGCAGAGTGCTATTGCATTTGTACCACAAGAGGACACAGTTTTAAATTAGAGGGGCAAAGGTTTAAAAGTAATATAAGGAAGTATTAATTTACTGAGAGAGTAGTGGATGCATGGAATAGCCTTCCTGCAGAAGTGGTAGCTGCAAATACAGTGAAGGGGTTTAAGCATGCATGGGATAGGCATAAGGCCATCCTTCATATAAGATAAGGGCCGGGGGCTATCCATAGTATTCAGTATATTGGGCAGACTAGATGGGCCAAATGGTTCTTATCTGCCGACACATTCTATGTTTCTATGTTTCTATTTTGCGTTTGTATATGAATTTCGCCATAGCCATGTGCACCTGCATACAAGGTTGTGCTGACTGAACCCCCCACATTTTTTCTTTGCAGTATATATTGGAGGCGTGGCGATCTCCTTGGAGTCATGCACACCTGACCAGTCAATCTGTCCTGGAGGCTGGTTTTAAAGTCAGTATAAAACTGAGTCTGCTTATATAGCACCTACCTGTAACGGTCGCGTACACACACACACACAGGGGAGAAGGGAAGTGACCACTGCGCTCCACCCTTACCCCTGGCCCTGCCTACTTGCCTCGCGAGTCCTAATGACAGGGGACAACTGGACGGCAATCCCTAACTTGGAATAAGTGCAGGGATGACGGACAGACAAACAACAGGACGTGAACGGACCGAGTCAATACCAGGAAAGCTACAAAGTACAAAGGATTAAGCAAAGAATGGTCAGGAGAAGCCGGGGTCAAATACCAGGAGAGCAGAGAAGTACAAGAGGAGCCCTAAGAGAGTAGTCAGGTGGGAGCCGAGATCACAATACCAGGACGGATGCGCAGTACAGGAGGATCAGGCAAAAGGATGGTCAAGGAACAGGATCAGGTAAGTATTCAGCAGTCCAACAAATAGCCAGGAACCTAGAAATTAACAGGCAACCTGTAGCCAGCAGGCTGCCTGTATTTATAGTGGGGAGTGAGGTTCATGTGACGTGGCCAGCGTCACATGACCGACAGACCAACCAGTCGAGCACCGAGTGATCAGCTCGGCGCTCAAGGCAGACTTAGGAGCAGGGAGCCACCCAGCTAGTAAAGCCGCCCTGGGAATGAGGTCAAACACAGATCCTCATTCCCAAAGCTAAGCAACAGGTCTGCGGGCGATGGGGGACAGAGTGCACCTTCGGAACCCCGTGACACTACCAGTAGCCAATTGCATTCACGTTTTCCGGGTCAGCGGATTACTCCTAGCCGAAAAAGTGGGGCGTATAACGATCCTCCACAGCACAATACAATTTTACACATTAACAGTGGTTAACCAAAAATACATCAATTTGACAATAACAGTGACCGTACACTTACAACCCGGTCAGTATCTCACACAAACAGATAATCTTAACACTTCTAAGATACTTATACTATATATATACAAGAGTTAATCCAAGCTTGTAACCTTCTGTTCCCTGAGCAGTATTTCTTTAGTGCACTTTATATCTATCTACGGTGATGTGGACTCCCGGAGTCCCTTATAATCACCTTAGGCTCCCTGAGCCTTGGCTCCCTGAGCCTTTGTCTGTATCCCTGATACAGCGACCTACCGAAATCTTAAATAGATGGTTCAACTTACTTGGGTCGAGACTTGGCCAGTGCCCTCGGATCAGACGGAGGACAAAATCGATGTCTTTCTCACCGGACCCGAGGATGACCCTCTCGATCCCGGACACGAGCCCCCAAAGCTGTAAGGAAATTCGGACCCTTTACTAGGCATCCCTGATACCTGACCTCGGTGATCAGCTTGGATTAAGTCTTTTCTGGCGCCAGGAGAATGAACTTATCAGATACAACAAAACACAGGCTGTACAAATTCACTCTAATTTTATTGCCCCTTAGTTCAGCCTTTTAACCACCTCCGGACCGCTGTACGCACAGACGCGTCCTGGAGGTGGTTGATTCCGAGTGGACGCGCCGGCGCGTCCTCTCGCGAGACGCGAGATTTCCTGTGAACGCGCGCACACAGGCGCGCGCGCTTACAGGAACGGAAGGTAAGAGAGTGGATCTCCAGCCTGCCAGCGGCGATCGTTCGCTAGCAGGCTGGAGATGTGATTTTTTTAACCCCTAACAGGTATATTAGACGCTGTTTTGATAACAGCGTCTAATATACCTGCTACCTGGTCCTCTGGTGGTCCCCTTTGTTTGGATCGACCACTAGAGGACACAGGTAGCTCAGTAATATGTTGCACCAAGCACCACACTACACTACACCCCCCTCCCCCCCGTCACTTATTAACCCCTTATTCACCCTTGATCACCCCTGATCACCCCATATAGACTCCCTGATTACCCCCCTGTCATTGATTACCCCCCTGTCATTGATCAACCCCCTGTAAAGCTCCATTCAGACGTCCGCATGATTTTTACGGATCCACTGATAGATGGATCGGATCCGCAAAACGCACACGGACGTCTGAATGGAGCCTTACAGGGGCATGATCAATGACTGTGGTGATCACCCCATATAGACTCCCTGATCACCCCCCTGTCATTGATCACACCCCTGTAAAGCTCCATTCAGACGTCCGCATGATTTTTACGGATCCACTGATAGATGGATCGGATCCGCAAAACGCACACGGACGTCTGAATGGAGCCTTACAGGGGCATGATCAATGACTGTGGTGATCACCCCATATAGACTCCCTGATCACCCCCCTGTCATTGATTACCCCCCTGTCATTGATCAACCCCCTGTAAAGCTCCATTCAGACGTCCGCATGATTTTTACAGATCCACTGATAGATGGATCGGATCCGCAAAACGCACACGGACGTCTGAATGGAGCCTTACAGGGGCATGATCAATGACTGTGGTGATCACCCCATATAGACTCCCTGATCACCCCCCTGTCATTGATTACCCCCCTGTCATTGATCAACCCCCTGTAAAGCTCCATTCAGACGTCCGCATGATTTTTACGGATCCACTGATAGATGGATCGGATCCGCAAAACGCACACGGACGTCTGAATGGAGCCTTACAGGGGCGTGATCAATGACTGTGGTGATCACCCCATATAGACTCCCTGATCACCCCCCTGTCATTGATTACCCCCCTGTCATTGATCACACCCCTGTAAAGCTCCATTCAGACGTCCGCATGATTTTTACGGATCCACTGATAGATGGATCGGATCCGCAAAACGCACACGGACGTCTGAATGGAGCCTTACAGGGGCGTGATCAATGACTGTGGGGATCACCCCATATAGACTCCCTGATCACCCCCCTGTCATTGATCACCCCCCTGTCATTGATCACCCCTCTGTAAGGCTCCATTCAGACATTTTTTTGGCCCAAGTTAGCGGAAATTATTATTTTTTTCTTACAAAGTCTCATATTCCACTAACTTGTGTCAAAAAATTAAATCTCACATGAACTCACCATACCCCTCACGGAATCCAAATGCGTAAAATTTTTTAGACATTTATATTCCAGACTTCTTCTCACGCTTTAGGGCCCCTAGAATGCCAGGGCAGTATAAATACCCACATGTGACCCCATTTCGGAAAGAAGACACCCCCAGGTATTCCGTGAGGGGCATATTGAGTCCATGAAAGATTGAAATTTTTGTCCCAAGTTAGCGGAAAGGGAGACTTTGTGAGAAAAAAATAAATAAAATCAATTTCCGCTAACTTGTGGCAAAAAAAAATAAAAATTCTATGAACTCGCCATGCCCCTCATTGAATACCTTGGGGTGTCTTCTTTCCAAAATGGGGTCACATGTGGGGTATTTATACTGCCCTGGCATTCTAGGGGCCCTAAAGCGTGAGAAGAAGTCTGGGATCCAAATGTCTAAAAATGCCCTCATAAAAGGAATGTGGGCCCCTTTGCGCATTTAGGCTGCAAAAAAGTGTCACACATGTGGTATCGCCGTACTCAGGAGAAGTTGGGGAATGTGTTTTGGGGTGTCATTTTACATATACCCATGCAGGGGCCCAAATGTGTGGTAAGGAGTTTGAAATAAAATTCTGTAAAAAATGACCAGTGAAATCCGAAAGGTGCTCTTTGGAATATGGGCCCCTTTGCCCACCTAGGCTGCAAAAAAGTGTCACACATCTGGTATCTCCGTACTCAGGAGAAGTTGTGGAATGTGTTTTGGGGTGTCATTTTACATATACCCATGCTGGGTGAGAGAAATATCTTGGCAAAAGACAACTTTTCCCATTTTTTTATACAAAGTTGGCATTTGACCAAGATATTTATCTCACCCAGCATGGGTATATGTAAAAAGACACCCCAAAACACATTCCTCAACTTCTCCTGAATACAGAGATACCACATGTGTGACACTTTTTTGCAGCCTAGGTGGGCAAAGGGGCCCATATTCCAAAGAGCACCTTTCGGATTTCACTGGTCATTTTTTACAGAATTTGATTTCAAACTCCTTACCACACATTTGGGCCCCTAGAATGCCAGGGCAGTATAACTACCCCACAAGTGACCCCATTTTGGAAAGAAGAGACCCCAAGGTATTTCGTGATGGGCATAGTGAGTTCATAGAACTTTTTATTTTTTGTCACAAGTTAGTGGAATATGAGACTTTGTAAGAAAAAAAAAAATCATCATTTTCCGCTAACTTGTGACAAAAAATAAAAAGTTCTATGAACTCACTATGCCCATCAGCGAATACCTTAGGGTGTCTACTTTCCGAAATGGGGTCATTTGTGGGGTGTTTGTACTGTCTGGGCATTGTAGAACCTCAGGAAACATGACAGGTGCTCAGAAAGTCAGAGCTGCTTCAAAAAGCGGAAATTCACATTTTTGTACCATAGTTTGTAAACGCTATAACTTTTACCCAAACATATTTTTTTTATCAAAGACATGTAGAACAATAAATTTAGAGCAAAATTTATATATGGATGTCGTTTTTTGTGCAAAATTTTACAACTGAAAGTGAAAAATGTCATTTTTTTGCAAAAAAAATCGTTAAATTTCGATTAATAACAAAAAAAGTAAAAATGTCAGCAGCAATGAAATACCACCAAATGAAAGCTCTATTAGTGAGAAGAAAAGGAGGTAAAATTCATTTGGGTGGTAAGTTGCATGACCGAGCAATAAACGGTGAAAGTAGGGTAGGTCAGAAGTGTAAAAAGTGGCCTGGTCTTTCAGGGTGTTTAAAGGGTTTCTATCACTTCGTATGACATAATTAGCTGTCAGACACTAGCGATCTGCTAGTGTCTGCTCTGGCCAACCATCCTACTATAATCACTTGTGGGGCAGCGGTTTTGCTAAAAAACTAACTTTTATAAATATGCTAATGAGCCTCTAGGTGCTATGTGGGCGTCATTAGCACCTAGAGGCTCCGTCTACCTTCATACACAGCCGCCGCCCAGCGCGTCCCTCCAGCCCGCCCATGTCCTCCTCCGTGTGACGCAGCGGCCGAATTCTCGCGCATGCGCCGTGCGCGGCTGTATTTGGCGCATTTGAGATGTCTGAGCTCGGAGCGGTCAGACATTCAATGCGCATGCGCGGATGTATTCGGCGCATGCGCATTGAATGTCTGACCGCTCTGAGCTCACATCTCAAATGCGCCGAATACAGCCGCGCACGGCGCATGCGCGAGAACTCGTCCGCTGCGTCACACGGAGGAGGACATGGGCGGGCTGGAGGGACGTGCTGGGCGGCGGCTGTGTATGAAGGTAGACGGAGCCTCTAGGCGCTAATGACACCCACATAGCACCTAGAGGCTCATTAGCATATTTATAAAAGTTAGTTTTTTAGCAAAACCGCTGCCCCACAAGTGATTATAGTAGGATGGTTGGCCAGAGCAGACACTAGCAGATCGCTAGTGTCTGACAGCTAATTATGTCATACCAAGTGATAGAAACCCTTTAAGCACTGGGGGCTGAGGTGGTTAAAGAAAGCAGGGAGTATAATTTACATAGTAACATCATTAACCAATCATGTGTAGACACATATATGCTTAGTATGCATTAAGCCGGGATGACCTTATAAGGTGTGACTGTTTTCACTTAGGAATTTAAGGGTCTCAAAAAAGGACAAGGACACAGGAAGACTCCCAAATTCCAGTGCGGGGGAACTTGAAACAGTGCATTGACCAAGATATTATCACAATACACATTGTTAAAACAGACAAAATAAAGTCATATATATCCCTTCAGACGTCACCTACGTCGAGCTCACGAGATGCGGTATGGTCACTTGTTACCAAAAAGTGACGTTACGCCCTCCAGAGGAGCAGATAAGGTCAGCTTGGTACAGTTTACACAGACACCTCCTGTCCACGTGGGCACAGAGAGGCAACAAGCTGAAAGAGCCTTTAAACTGCCGCAGGGAAAACAGCATATGTAGAAGAGAATAAAAGGCTAGCCGACTGCCTTAATTAATACTTCTGTTCAGTTTTTACAAAAGAAAAAGGAGAAGGACCTCCACTAGAAAGAATGACTAATAAATCGTTTGATACATGTATCTTTACAGAGGAAGATGTTCTAAGTTTGCTGTCTAAGGTGAAGACAAATAAGTCACAGGGGCCTGATGAGATACACCCAAAATTATTAAAAGAGCTTAGTGGTGAGCTGGCAAAACCGTTAACAGATTTATTTAACCAATCATTAGTAACAGGAGTCGTCCCGGAAGATTGGAAATTGGCAAATGTCGTGCCCATTCACAAGAAAGGTAGTAGGGAGGAATCGAGCAACTATAGACCAGTGAGTCTGACATCAATAGTAGGCAAATTAATGGAAACCCTATTAAAGGATAGGATTGTGGAACATCTAAAATCCCATGGATTGCAAGATGAAAAACAACATGGGTTTACTTCAGGGAGATCATGTCAAACAAATCTTATAGATTTTTTGGACTGGGTGAATAAAATAATAGACGGTGGAGGTGCAGTAGACATCGCATATCTAGATTTTAGTAAGGCTTTTGACACTGTCCCACATAGAAGACTTATCAATAAACTGCAGTCATTGAGCATGGACTCCCATATTGTTGAGTGGATTAGGCAGTGGCTGAGTGACAGACAACAGAGGGTTGTAGTCAATGGAGAACATTCAAAACAAGGTCATGTTACCAGTGGGGTTCCACAGGGATCTGTACTGGGACCGATTTTGTTTAATATCTTCATAAGTGATATTGCAAAAGGCCTCGATGGTAAGGTTTGTCTTTTTGCTGATGACGCAAAGATATGTAACAGGGTTGATGTTCCTGGAGGGAAACGCCAAATGGAAAAGGATTTAGGAAAACTAGAAGAATGGTCAGAACTCTGGAAACTGAAATTTAATGTGGATAAGTGCAAGATAATGCACCTGGGGCGTAAAAACCCAAGGGCAGAATATAGAATATTTGACACAGTCCTGACCTCAGTATCTGAGGAAAGGGATTTAGGAGTAATTATTTCAGAAGACTTAAAGGTGGGAAGACAATGTAATAGAGCAGCACGAAATGCCAGCAGAATGCTTGGATGTATAGGGAGAGGTATAAGCAGTAGAAAGAGTGAAGTGCTTATGCCGCTGTACAGAACACTGGTGAGACCTCACTTGGAGTATTGTGCGCAGTACTGGAGGCCATATCTCCAGAGGGATATAGATACTCTAGAGAGAGTTCAGAGAAGAGCTACTAAACTAGTACATGGATTGCAGGATAAAACTTACCAGGAAAGGTTAAAGGACCTTAATATGTATAGCTTGGAAGAAAGAAGAGACAGAGGGGATATGATAGAAACTTTTAAATACATAAAGGGAATCAACTCGGTAAAGGAGGAGAGCATATTTAAAAGAAGAAAAACTACCACAAGAGGACACAGTTTTAAATTAGAGGGGCAAAGGTTTAAAAGTAATATAAGAAAGTATTACTTTACTGAGAGAGTAGTGGATGCATGGAATAGCCTTCCTGCAGAAGTGGTAGCTGCAAATACAGTGAAGGGGTTTAAGCATGCATGGGATAGGCATAAGGCCATCCTTCATATAAGATAAGGGCCGGGGGCTATCCATAGTACTCAGTATATTGGGCAGACTAGATGGGCCAAATGGTTCTTATCTGCCGACACATTCTATGTTTCTATGTTTATATTTATCTGCCACCAGCTTCTCGTTTGATATAAGCCCGGTCCGCTGATTATATAGTGCGAGAAACCAACCCGCGGTAGCTTATAACTAGGCCAAAACACGGACGTGGGGATTCGTAATTGAGATACAAGATAGCACAAGATTAAATTAGATATTTAATCGCCTTAAGGGCACACTAGATGATATAGACAATATACACAGAGAATATATACAGTGGTCTGAGGTTACAGATACAGTTGCAGGTCCCTCCAAACAGATTGCACGATGTGACCCCCTTTCAGAGAAAGACCCCATCCGCTGGCTTGTATGGGCTTATGACCTGTAGCCGGCCGCTCCCCTCACCGCCTAGGGGAAGGATCCCCTCCTCCTTCTCTGGTGCTGGCAGCAAATGACCCATAAAACCCTTTAGGGTTTATAGCTCTAGTTCGGAAGGTCACAGGGAGATGGTTCTGAGACCAACGGATCTGCCTGGGTTCCGGCTACAACTAAATTCCAAACATGGTGCTGCTATTGAGTTTCTGTGGGGAGATATGAATATCTCTCTTCCCTGGCATCCCACCCTCAAACAAAGATCATGAGCATGTTTATTGTGGCCACCGGGACACAAATATGTATCCGGTTTGCACCTGCAATGGCCGGGCGATTCATATTTCCTTATGAAATGCAGGTGCCAACATGTCTGGGAGGTATCATTGATCCTGGCAAGGGCTGAGACCTCCTGCTGGAGATTTTCCTGCAGGATCTGTGCTGTCTGCCTGGAGGTGTGAAATGTAACCAAATGTGGCCTAATAGGAGTTTTATGCTATCTGGCTGCGACTTTGAAGCAGGGCCCCCCTGTGGAGCTTGATTTCCTCTGCCATCTTTCAGCAAATGGTGGGTGTGAGGACATGGCTGACAGTAAATAATTATCCATATTCCTCACACACCCCCCTTTTAGAGGGATCCAGGGGGAAGCACATTCCTATGTTCCCCCGTGCACCCATCCGCACCGTCTCCTTGCCGGGATAGCCCATCGGCCGTCAGGGGCCTCGCCAGGCTACTATTGTGGGGTGCGAACCCCCTATAGCACCCGGCAGGGAGCAGGAAGGACATCACCTGATTCTTGTCCTGGAGGGTGGGCCAGGATGCGCTGGCATCCACTCTCCCGGGCTCTGGTTCCGAAGCTTTCCCACCTGACCGGGGCCCCTCACTTATGCCCAGCTTGCACTTTCCTGGCATAATGGTCAAGCCTGCCTGGCAGATCTGCCCGAGCATCTGTGCCAGATACTTTCGGGGCTCCTCCCCTGTGGGACCGAAGATGGCAACAATCTCCAGGTATGCGGCCTTGTACCCTTCGAGTCCCTTAAGCAGGTGGACAATCCACTTAGAAGTGACAGGGGCATACACCATGCCCAAGGGCATCTCGGTGGACTCTGTCCTTCCAGGCTTTTTGGTTAACTTTTTCCGGAAGGGGCGGCATTCCGGGAGGGTACCTGCCTCCCGCCCCTGATGCGCCTGCAACAGGTTCACGGGGAAGGCCTTCTGACTTCCCCAGGCGTTGTCTAGGGTGACCAGGTACATCCTGGCATTGAGCCGCTGGTGCGCGTAGTACGGGCCCTCCCAGGCCGCCTGAAGCTTGTCCTAAGGTACTGGGACCAGGACCCCTGCTTATTGATCCATGTGGTGGGTCCTCTCACAAGCCTCCTGGCTGTACTCCCGCTTCTGGTCGGTCTGGGCCTGCCCCATACTCTCATGCACCAACCGCGACAAGGCCTGCGCCTTTTCCTGGAAGCGCATGACACACTCGACGACCGACGCCCCCGGGGGTGGCTACGTCTCCCGTCCAGGCCCCTGTCTTAGTGGCGACTGGGTATATGGTCACCGGAATCTCATGCGCAGCCCACAGAAATTCCACCCTGAACGGATAGGGTACCGCAAATTGTCGGTCCCTAGGCCACGCCTCTGGTGAGCCCTGTTGGACTGTTTCCTGGCACAACCGTCCTTGGTCACAGACCGCCCTCTGGAGGTCTGAATCCAAGGCAGGCCGTGTCATCTGCTCTGTGAGAGCTTCCAAGCTGGCGCTAGCCCCTAACACCACCTGAAACCCCTGGTGGGACGTGGTCGGAATAGACGAGACTGCCATGTCCCCTGTCAGTTCTACTAACTGCCGGTCCCTAAGCAACTCCTCCGGTGAGCCCTGCTGGACCGTGACCCGGTACAGCCGTCCTTGGTCCCAGATCACCCGCTCGAGGTCTGAGTCCGAGGGAGGCTGTGCCGCCTGCTCCTTGGGAGCGTCCAGGCTGGCGTTAGCCACTAACACCCCTGACCGGATGTGGTCAGAATAGACGAGACTGCCACGTCCTCTGCCAGGTCCCTGGGACCTGTCTCCTGGCCTCCATCTGACTTGGCAGCCACTTGGACGGAAGGGGGAAAGCCATCAGACCCCTGAGGGGCCCCTAGGGCCCCAGCACTCCCACTGCGCGTGACAGCAGCTATGGCCGCTGCCACCGCTTGTAGTGCATGCTTCCCCTCGGCTTCCGACCAAGTCGCCAGTCCAGACGGACTAACCTGGCCCTCTGAAATCCCAGTGGCGGAGGAACCCTGCACTGAGGCTTCACCTGTCAGCCCTACTTCTCCTGGGACAGCCCTGACCTCATTTGCATCCTCCTCAGGGCCGGTGCAAGGATTTTTGCCAACACAAGCGAAGCTACATTTTGGCGCCACCGTCTCCTGCGTTGCTGCTGCTGGCTGCCGCCTGCCAGAGTGCCAGTGTGCGTCTGTCCGAAGGGGGGGGGGGGGGCGGGCGGTATCTGTTGCCCTGAGTCCCTGACTAGACTAGACTAGACGAGCGCCGCGAGCGCCGCGGCTGCCGGCCGGCACACGCAGGGCGGGCCACTGCGCATGCGCGAAAAAGACGGCCGAAGGTAGCAGAAAATTCCAGCCCACTGCGCATGCGCGAAAAAGACCGACTGACAGTAGCAGAAAATTCCGGCTTCGCGCATTTTCTGCTACCTTCGGCTCCTGCGCCGAGCCGTCTTTTTTAGCGAGCCGAAGGTAGCCGAACATTCCGGCCCACTGCGCTTGCGCGAAAAAGGACGGTTTGGCGCAGGCGCAGTAGGGCCGAGTCAGTTAATAAAGTTTAACAAAATGAAACTATCTAGACCTCTTCAGCACCTCTGTGACGTTTACTTGACAGTATTATGTCTATATTGTGGAAGATAGTTTTAAGGAAATGAAATAAAGATTTAAAATGTTATATTAGTCAGCACTTCAAGCTAGACGTAATGTGGTCTAGCTTGAAGTAAACGTCACAGAGGTGCTGAAGAGGTCTAGATATTTGTATTTTGTTAAACTTTATTGTTAACTGGACTCGGCGCTACTGCGCCTGCGCCAAGCCGTCTTTTTTCGCGCATGCGTAGTGGGCCAGAATGTTCTGCTACCTTCAGCTCGCTAAAAAAAGACGGCTCGGCGCAGGCGCAGTAGGAGCTGAAGGTAGTAATTTTCTGCTACCCTCGGCGCGTTCACGCTAGGGGTAAATCCTCCGCGCCTGCGCCGACAAACCCCCGGCAGAGCCAATGAGAAGCCGAGGTGAGAGACACACCTCCTATGTCACTACCGGAAGTGACGTGGGTAGCAAAAAATTCCGGGTAGCAGAAAATTCCAGAACACCGGCACTCCAGGCAGCGAACTGTGAGAGCTGTGATTCTCTTAGGAGAAAGGACCTTAGATGACATCATCACCATGTAACCAGTAACCTAGCAATATTACTGGTCACTTGGCTATGAGATAATCAAAGGTCTTGTCTACCAGGAGTGTTGCTGCAGGAGAAGTTTGCCTTAAAGGGCTTCTGTCACCCCCCCAACAGCATCTTTCTGTATTGGACTTAATATAATTGCTAATGTACGCAGAGTCCATATATACCCCTCTTACCTCTGGCTGTGCTTTAAATTCTTTAAAAATAGTACTTTTGTGATATGCAATTTTCTTCACTACCAGCAAGTTGGGCGGTTACTTGCTGGTAGCCGCCGCATCCTCAGTCTAAAAAAACGCCTCCTCCTCCACTTGATTGACGGGGTGTGGGGTGCTATACTGCTCTACTGTATACTGTGGGGTGCTATACTGCTCTACTGTATACTATGGGGTGCTGTATATTGTGGGGTGCTATACTGCTCTACTGTATACTGTGGGGTGCTATACTGCTCTACTGTATACTGTGGGGTGCGGTATACTGTGGGGTGCTATACTGCTCTACTGTATACTGTGGGGTGCTGTATACTGTGGGGTGCTATACTGCTTTACTGTATACTGTGGGGTGCTGTATACTGTGGGGTGCTGTATACTGTAGGGTGCTGTATACTGTGGGGTTCTGTATACTGTGGGGTGCTATACTGCTCTACTGTATACTGTGAGGTACTGTATAGTTTGGGGTGCTGTATACTGTATATTGTGTGGTGCTGTATATTGTGGGGTGCTATACTGCTCTACTGTATACTGTGAAGTGCTGTATACTGTATAGTTTGGGGTGCTGTATACTGTATACTGTGAGGTGCTGTATATTGTGGGGTGCTATACTGCTCTACTGTATACTGTGAGGTGCTGTATAGTATGGGGTGCTTTATACTGTGGGGTGCTGTATACTACGGTGTGCTATACTGCTCTACTGTATACTGTGGGGTGCTGTATACTGCAGTGTGCTATACTGCTGTACTGTGGGGTGCTGTATACTGTGGGGTGCTATACTGCTCTACTATATACTGTGGGGTGCTGTATACTGTATAGTATGGGGTGCTGTATACTGTTGGGTGCTGTATACTGTATAGTGTGGGGTGCTGTACTCTATAGGGTGCTATACTGCATACTGTGGGGTGCTGTATACTATAGGGTGCTATACTGCATACTGTGGGGTGCTGTATACTATAGGGTGCTATACTGCTTGCATACTGTGGGGTGCTGTATACTATAGGGTGCTATACTACATACTGTGGGGTGCCATATACTATAGGGTGCTATACTGCATACTGTGGGGTGCACTGTAACGCTAGGGTGAGTCAAGCCCCGGTCTCCTTCCTGCAGAGCGGTGCCCACTTCCAGCCTGAGCCCAGCTGCCCAGAGAACTGATCCTGGGCCACTGGATTCTTCAGAACTGGAAGTATTTACAGTCATTCACTGTACTTTACCAGGTGTTTTTTGTTGTGTGTGTGTGTGTGTGTTGTGGTGGAGGGCGTGATTGCATGCTAGGGTGTGGGAAGGCGGAATCCATGGGGCCCAAGTAAATTTTTGCCCAGGGTCCAATCAATATTAAAGACAGTCCAGCCCCTCAGTCACCACACCAGAGGACAACAGGTTCCAGCAGGCTTGCTGGCCACACCCTGGGGCCTCAGCACAGCTGGCAGGAATGACCCCCTCCCCATTGAGGGGAGAGGTACACATTACATCCCCCACCCCCACATCCCCATAAACAGGCATGTTCCGAACATTCACAGTATCATCAGGGGTGGACATTACATCACATTCTGGGGAATCGGACCTCGGGGTATCAGCGGCCACGTACTTAGACACAAGCCGCCCCAGGTCAGTCCCCAGCAAAACACTGGCGGGGATATTTGCGGATACCCCCACTTACCTTACTCCGCGACCGGCGCCCCAGTCCAAATAGACCTTGGCGACGGGTAGCACTGGTTCAACTCCTCCAATCCCGGAGATAGTAAGGGATCTCCCGGGCAGTAAATCATGGGGTGCCACCAGTTCAGGCCCTACCAGTGTCATCTCAGTACTGATGTCTATAAGTCCCATGACCACAGCCTGGCCCATGGTGACCGACTGAACATTGTCAAGGGACCTCCCACCACCCCCACCCACACACAACACAGTGGACGGTTTCCGGGTCGATGACTGGGATGGGTCCCTCGGACACTGTGGACACGTGGCCTTGAAGTGTCCTGGCTGTTTACACAGGTGGCAAAGTCTGTGTTCCCCCACCAACGTGGGAAGTGAAGCCGGGGCCGGTGCCCACTTGGGCCCTGGGGCAGGGGCAGAGTGTGTCTTACCCCCTCTTCAGCGGACAGGTTTCCGGGCCTCTGAAGTCCTGTTGTTGGTGTATTCATCGGCCAGGGCTGCTGTTGCGGAGGCCCCCTTTGGCTTCTGGTTGCGGAGGTACAATTCCACAAGAACTGTTCTGTGGCGACGAGCTCCTTCAGCTGCTGGACGGTGGTGAGCTCCAATCCTGTGGTTCATTGGTCGACCGCTCTCAGCAAGGCCCGCATGTGATCAGCCCAGCTCTGGGTAGAACCCCGCTGAAAATTCCTGAGCTTTTTCCGGTACAACTCAGGGGAGAAGTTATACTGCCTGACCAGAGCCTGTTTGATGTCCTCATAGCTCAGGATGGTCTCGCTGAACAGGTACCTGAAGATTTCGAAGGGGTTTTCCCCTTAGCCATGACGTGAGGAATCTGACCCACTGGTCCTTTGGCAGGTGGTACTGATGGCAGGCCATCTTAAACGCCGACAAAAAAGTGTCCAAGTCCCCATCTTTGTCCAGCAGGGGAAAGTCCTCCGCCCGCAGTTTGGGAATCCAGGTCTCTGGAGACTCACATCGGGCTGGAGAGGGCTGCTGGAATTGGAGCTTCAGATGGAGCATTTGTAGCTGCTGCTCACGCTCTGCATGCTCGCCACGTTCTCGTTCTGCAGCCGCTGCTTGCTTGTGTCATTCTCGTTCTGCAGCCTCTGTTCGTTCGCAATGTTCTGCAGCTGCCATAAGGATCTCGTAGGAAGCCTGGTCTCCGGCCTGGAGTCGGTCTAGGGCAGCCTGTAGGAGAGCAGCCGAGCCTGACTGGCTGGGGGGATGGGCAGGTGGAGTAAGACCCACCGCGGACCTCACCTACGGCAACTGGCTCCTTGGGGAGCTTTGGCTGTGCTCCCCCTCGCCTGGAAGAAAGTCGCCTTCCACCTCCTCTCGGCCCCCTAATTGGACTGCGTCCTCCCTGCCATCCTTCATGGCCTTGGCCATCTCCTTAGCCTTGCTTCTTGTGTAACTGTCCATCATTGCCACGGATGGTCACTGACACGGACTACAACCTAATGCACACACCCCTTATTGTATTTGCACCCCTAGTGTTGAGTTGATCTTAAGACTCCAGCGGCAAAAGCTACTGCTGGTTGTCTTTAGTGTCTGGGAGTATGGGTCTCACACTCACACTCACTAGTATCTTGATCCCACTTTGCTGCCACCAATATGTGACTAATACCACGCTTCATGCCCGCTTGACGTCACCTACGTCGAGGTCACGAGACGCAGTATGGTCACTTGTTACCAAAGAGTGATGTTACGCCCTCCAGAGGAGCAGGTAAGGTTAGCTTGGTACAGTTTACACAGACACCTCCTGTCCACGCGGGCACAGAGAGGCAACAAGCTGAGAGAGCCTTTCACTGCCGCAGGGAAAACAGCGCTGTATCAGCCTGGGTATCTCCCACCAGCTTCTCGTTTGATATAAGCCCGGTCCGCTAACGGGATTATATAGGGTGAGAAACCAACCAGCGCTAGCTTATATCTAGGCCAAAACATGGACGTGGGGATTCGTGATCAAGATACAAGATAAAATTATATATTTAATCGCCTTAAGGGCTCACTAGATGACACAATATACACAGAGAAGATATACAGTGGTCTGAGGTTACAGATACAGGTGATATAGGTACAACAGGGTTAAGCAGAACAATAAGCCAGTTTACCAGATATATGAGTCCTTTGGGTAGTGATGAGTTCTTAGCTGTATTCACGTCGGAGGCAGTAATGTCAGCCGGTTGCAGGTCCCTCCAAACACATTGCACGATGTGACCCCCTTTCAGAGAAAGACGCCGCCCGCTGGCTTGTATGGGCTTATGACCTGTAGCTGGCTGGTCCCCTCCCCGCCTAGGGTTAGGGTCCCCCCCCCCCCCCTCTTTCTCTAGTGCTGGCAGCAAATGACCCATAAAACCCTTTAGGGTTTATAGCTCCAGTCCGGAAGGTCACAGGGAGATGGTTCTAAGACCAACGGATCCGCCTGGGTTCTGGCTACAACTAGAGTTCAAACATGGTGCCGCTATTGGGTTTCTGTGGGGAGATATGGATATCTCCCTTCCCTGACATCCCACCCTCAAACAAAGACCATGGGCATGTTTATTGTGGCCACCAGGGCACAAATATGTATCCGGTTTGCGCCTGCTATGGCCGGGCGATTCATAATTCCTTATGAAATGTAGATGTCTGGGATGTATCATTGATCCTGGCAAGGGCTGATACCTCCTGCTGGGGGTTTTCCTGCAGGATCTGTGCTGTCTGCCTGGAGGTGTGAAATGTAACCAAATGTGGCCTGCTAGGAGTTTTATGCTATCTGGCTGCGGCTTTGAAGCAGGGCCCCCCTGTGGAGCTTGATTTCCTCTATCTTTCAGCAAATGGTGGGTGTGAGGACATGGCTGACAGTAAATATTAATCCATATTCCTCAAAGACCCCTGCACAGAAAGTGCCTTAGTTCAGTTAGCGGGAGTGCTGTTGCACAGTTGCGCCATTTATTGGTATGCAATTTATATTATTTCAGCCCTGGGAAGAGCAGCGCCCTCTATTGGTTTTTAATGCATTTTTTCCTGGGCCATAAAGTGTCAGCGCCATCTGCTGGTTGTATATTTTGTCACCCTATTGAACTGTATAGTAACATTCCTAACATTTCCTATGGCGGGTCTTAATAGAGGAAAAGAGAAACACTAGTGTGAAAGTAGCCTAAGGATACTTTCACACTTGCGTTGTTGTTTTCCAGTATTGAGATCCGGCAGAGGATCTCAATACCGGAAAAAAACTTTTCCGTTTTGTTCCCACGCATTCTGAATGGAAAGAGATCCATTCAGGATGCATAAGAATGTCTTCTGTTTTGGCAATATTGCGTTTTGTGACCGGACACACAAGCGCTGCAAGCTGTCATAAAAACGGAAAAAAACAGATCTGGCCCTGAAAAAAATGTAAGTCAAAGGTGATGGATTGACTTTCAATGTATGCAGTGACGTATCCGTTTTTTTTTGTTTTTTGGGGGGGAAAGCTGAGTAATTACTCAGTGATGGAATCTGACACTGGGAAAGCTGGGTAGTAAGTCAGTGATAATATCTGACACTGGGAAAGCTGAGTAATAACTCCTCAGTGATGATATCTCACACTGGGAAAGCTGGGTAATAACTCAGTGATGATATACATAGTAACATAGTATATAAGACCGAAAAAAGACATTTGTCCATCCAGTTCGGCCTATTATCCTGCAAGTTGATCCAGAGGAAGGCAAAAAAAAAACTGTGAGGAAGAAGCCAATTTTCCTCATTTTAGAGGAAAAAAATTCCTTCCCGACTCCAATCAGGCCATCAGAATAACTCCCTGGATCAACGACCCCTCTCTAGTAGCTATATCGTGTAATATTATTACACTCCAGAAATACATCCAGGCCCCTCTTGAACTCTTTTAGTGAACTCACCATCACCACCTCCTCAGGCAGAGAGTTCCATAGTCTCACTGCTCTTACCGTAAAGAATCCTCTTCTGTGTTTGTGTACAAACCTTCTTTCCTCCAGACGCAGAGGATGTCCCCTCGTCACAGTCACAGTCCTGGGGATAAATAGATGATGGGAGAGATCTCTGTACTGACCCCTGATATATTTATACATAGTAATTAGATCTCCCCTCAGTCGTCTTTTTTCTAAAGTAAATAACCCTGATTTTGATAATCTTTCAGGGTACTGTAGTTGCCCCATTCCAGTTATTACTTTAGTTTCCCTCCTCTGGACCCTCTCCAGCTCTACTATGTCTGCCTTGTTCACAGGAGCCCAGAACTGTACACAGAACTCCATGTGTGGTCTGACTAGTGATTTGTAAAGTGGTAGGACTATGTTCTCATCACGGGCATCTATGCCCCTTTTAATGCAATCCATTATCTTATTGGCCTTGGCAGCAGCTGCCTGACACTGGTTTCTACAGCTTAAGCTACTTTCACACTTGCGTTCGGGGTTCCGCTTGTGAGCTCCGTTTGAAGGCTCTCACAAGCGGCCCCGAACGGATCCGTACAGCCCCAATTCATTCTGAGTGGATGGGGATCCGCTCAGAATGCATCAGTTTGGCACCGTTTGGCCTCCGTTCTGCTCAGCAGGCAGACACCCGAACGCAGCTTGCAGCGTTTTCGTGGCCGCCTGGCCGTGCGGAGCCAAACGGATCCGTCCAGACTTACAATGCAAGTCAATGGCAAGTCAATGGCAAGTCAATGACGTTGACACAATATGGTGCAATTGCAAACGGATCCGTCCCCCATTGACTTTCAATGTAAAGTCAGGAGTCCCTATTAATATACCATCAGATCAGAGTTTTCTCCAATCCGATGGTATATTTTAACTTGAAACGTCCCCATCACCATGGGAACGCCTCTATGTTAGAATATACCATCGGATTTGAGTTAGATCGTGAAACTCAGATCCGACAGTATATTCTAACACAGAGGAGTTCCCATAGTGATGGGGACGCTTCAAGTTAGAATATACTGAGAACTGTGTAATAACTGCCCCCTGCTGCCTGGCAGCACCTGAGGGGTTAATTGTGCGTATCTTAGCCCCCTGTAAGAGATCAGGTGCTGCCAGGCAGCAGGGGCCAGACCCCCCCCCCCCCTCCCTCCCCAGTTTTAAATTCATTGCTGGCCAGTGCGGCCACCCTCCCTCCCTCCCCAGTATTATATTCATTGGTGGCCAGTGCGGCCCCCCTTCCCTCCTTCCCCTGTATTTAACTCATTGGTGGCCTGTGCGGCCTCCCCCCCCTCCCTCCCCTGTATTTAACTCATTGGTGGCCAGTGCGGCCCCCCTCCCTCCCTCCCCAGTTTTAAATTCATTGGTGGCCAGTGCGGCCCCCCTCCCTCCCTCCCCAGTATTATATTCATTGGTGGCCAGTGCGGCCTCCCCCCCCCCCCCCCCCCCCCACTAATTAAAATGACTCTCCGCTGCCACTAATGATGGGGGGTCGGTCATTTTAATTAGGGGGGGGGGAAGGAGGAGGCCGCACTGGCCACCAATGAATATAATACTGGGGAGGGAGGGAGGGGGGCCGCACTGGCCACCAATGAGTTAAATACAGGGGAGGGAGGGGGGCCGCACTGGCCACCAATGAGTTAAATACAGGGGAGGGGGGGAGGTGGGGCCGCACTGGCCACCAATGAGTTAAATACAGGGGAGGGAGGGGGGCCGCACTGGCCACCAATAAGTTAAATACAGGGGAGGGGGGTCTGATCCCTCCTGCCTGGCAGCACCTGATCTCTTTAAGTGGGCTATGATACGCACAATTAACCCCTCAGGTGTGACACCTGAGGGGTTAATTGTGCGGATTACAGCCCCCTGTAAGAGATCGGGTGCTGCCAGGCAGCAGGGGGCAGTCATGTACACAGTTCTTTTAGTATATTTTAACTTGAAGCGTCCCCATCACCATGGGAACGCCTCTGTTAGAATATACTGTCAGATCTGAGTTTTCACAAAGTGAAAAATCAGATCTGAAAAAAACAGTGCAGACGGATCCGTTCTGAACGGATGCAAGCGTTTGCATTATAGGAGCGGATCCGTCTGTGCAGACACCAGACGGATCCGCTCCGAACGCAAGTGTGAAAGTAGTCTTAGGCCTCTTTCACACTTGCGTTGTCCGGATCCGGCGTGTACTCCACTTGCCGGAATTACACTCCGGATCCGGAAAAACGCAAGTGTACTGAAAGCATTTGAAGACGGAACCGTCTTCCAAATGCGTTCAGTGTTACTATGGCACCCAGGACGCTATTAAAGTCCTGGTTGCCATAGTAGGAGCGGGGAGCGGGGGAGCGGTATACTTACAGTCCGTGCGGCTCCCGGGGCGCTCCAGAATGACGTCAGAGCGCCCCATGCGCATGGATGACGTGATCCATGCGATCACATGATCCATGAGCTTGGGGCGCCCTGACGTCACTCTGGAGCGTCCGGGGAGCCGCACGGAAGGTAAGTACACTGCTCCCCGCTCCCCACTACACTTTACCATGGCTGTAAGGACTTTAGCGTCCCGGCAGCCATGGTAACCACTCTGAAAAAGCTAAATGTCGGATGCGGCAATGCGCCGAAACGACGTTTAGCTTAAGGCCGGATCCGGATCAATGCCTTTCAATGGGCATTAATTCCGGATCCGGCCTTGCGGCAAGTCTTCCGGATTTTTGGCCGGAGCAAAAAGCGCAGCATGCTGCGGTATTTTCTCCGGCCAAAAAACGTTCCGTTCCGGAACTGAAGACATCCTGATGCATCCTGAACGGATTTCTCTCCATTCAGAATGCATTAGGATAATCCTGATCAGGATTCTTCCGGCATAGAGCCCCGACGACGGAACTCTATGCCGGAAGACAAGAACGCAAGTGTAAAAGAGCCCTTAGTTTGCTGTTCACTAAAATTCCTAGGACCTTATCCATGTCAGTGTTACCCAGTGTTTTACCATTTAGTATGTACGGGTGACTTGCATTATTCCTTCCTGTGTGGATAACCTTATATTTGTCAGTGTTAAACCTCATATGCCACTTCTCTGCCCACTGACACTGGGAAAGCTGGGTAGTAAGTCAGTGAAAATATCTGACACTGAAAAAGCTAGGCAATAACTCAGTGATGATATTTAATACTGGGAAAGCTGGGTAATAACTCAGTGATGATATCTAATACTGGGAAAGCTGGGTAATTACTCAGTGATGATATCTCACACTGGGAAAGCTGGGAAATAACTAAGTGATTATATCTGACACTGGGAATAATGGTTAATAACTCAGTTATGATATCTGACACTGGGAAAGCTGGGTAATTACTCAGTGATGATATTGGACAATGGGAAAGCTGGGAAATAACTCAATGATGATATTTGACACTGGGAAAGCTGGGTAATAACTAAGTGATTATATCTGACACTGGGAATGC
The DNA here is from genome assembly GCF_905171765.1 of Bufo bufo. Taxonomy (NCBI): domain Eukaryota; kingdom Metazoa; phylum Chordata; class Amphibia; order Anura; family Bufonidae; genus Bufo; species Bufo bufo. The sequence continues at coordinate 413,235,817 of NC_053394.1, forward strand.
TGGGTAGTAACACTGATATCTGAAACTGGGAAAGCTGGATAATAACTCAGTGATGATATCAAACACTGGGAAAGCTGGGTAATAACTTAGTGATGATATCTGACACTGGGAAAGCTGGGTAACAACTCAGTGATGATATCTGACACTGGGAAAGCTCAGTAATAACTCAGTGATGATGTCTGACACTGGGAAAGCTGGATTTTAACTCAGTGATTATATATGACAGTGAGAAAGCTGGGTAGTAAGTCAGTGATAATATCTGACACTGGAAAAGCTGGGTAACAACTTAATGATGATATCTGACACTGGAAAATCTGGGTAATTATTCAGTGATGATATCGGACATTGGGAAAGTGGGGTTATGACTCAGTGATGATATCTGACACTGGGGAGGCTGGGTAATAACTCAGAGATGATACCTGACACTGGGAAAGCTGGGTTATAACTGAATGATGATATCTTACACTATGAAAGCTGGGTACGATAATTACTCAGTGATGATATCGGACAATGGGAAAGCTGGGAAATAACTTAGTGATGATATCTGACACTGGGAAAGCTGGGTAGTAAGCAAGCAATAATATCTGACACTGGAAAAGCTGGGTTATAACTCAATGATGATATCTGACGCTGCGAATACTGGGTAATAATTCAGTGATGATATCTGACACTGGGAAAGCTGGGTAGTAAGTCTGTGATAATATCTGACACTGGGAAAGCTGGGTAACAACTCAATGTTGATATCTGACACTGGGAAAGCTGTGAAATAACTCAGTGATGATGCCTGACACTGGGAAAGCTGGATTTTAACTCAGTGATGATATAGGACAGTGAGAAAGCTGGGTAGTAAGTCAGTAATAATATTTGACACTGGGAAAGCTGGGCAACAACTCAATGATGATATCTGACACTGGAAAACCTGGATTATAACTCAGTTATGAAATCTGACACTGGGAAAGCTGGGTAATAACTTAGTGATGGTATCTGACACTGGGAAAGCTGGGTAATAAGTAAAGAATGATATTTGACACTGGGAAAGCTGGGTAATAACTCAGTGATGACATCTGACACTGGGAAAGCCGGGTAATAACTTAGTGATAATATCTGACACTGGGAAAGCTGGGTAGTAAGCATGCGATAATATCTGACATTGGGAAAGCTTGGTAACAACTCAATGATGATATCTGACACTGGGAAAGCTGAGTAATAACTTAGTGATGATATCTGACACTAGGAAATCTGTGTAGTAAGAATGCGATAATATCTGACACTGGGAAAGCTGGGTTATAACTCAGCGATGATATCGGACAATGGGAAAGCTGGTTAATTACTCAGTGATGATATCGGACACTGGGAAAGCTGGGAAACAACTCAATGATGATATCATCACTGATTAATTACCCAGCTTTCCCAGTGATGATATCTGACAGTGATAAAGCTGGATTATAACTCAATGATGATATTTGACACTGGGAAAGCTGGGTAATAACTCAATGATGATATCTGACACTGGAAAACCTGGATTATAACTCAGTTATGAAATCTGACACTGGGAAAGCTGGGTAATAAATGTGTGATGGTATCTGACACTGGGAAACCTGGGTAATAACTAAAAGATGATATCTGACAATTGGAAAGATGGGTAATAACTCAGTGATGATACCTGACACTGGGTAATAACTCAGTGATGAAATCTGACACTGGGAAAGCTGGGTAATAACTCAGTGATGATATCTGACACTGGGAAATCTGGGTAATTACTCAGTGATGATATCGGACAATGGGAAAGCGTGGTTATAACTCAGTGATGATATCTGACACTGGGAAAGCTGGGTAGTAAGCATGCGATAATATCTTTCACTGGGAAAGCTGGGTTTTAAATCAATGATGATATCTGACACTGGGAAAGCTCGGTAGTGAGTCAGTGATGATATCTGGGAAATAACTCAGTGATGATATCTGACACTGGGAAAGCTGGGTTTTAACTCAGTAATGATTTCTGACACTTGGAAAGCTGGGAAATAACTAAGTGATTATATATGACACTGGGAATGCTGGGTAATATCTCAGTGATAGTATCTGACACTGGGAAAGCTGAATAATAACTTAGTGATATATGACACTAAGAAAGCTCGGTAGTATGTCAGTGATAATATCTGACACTGGGAAAGCTGGGTAACATCTCAATGATGATATCTAACACTGGGAAACCCAGATTATAACTCAGTTATGACATCTGACACTGGGAAATCTGGGTAATAACTCAATGTTGATATCTGACACTGGGAAAGCTGGGTAATAACTCAGTGATGAAATTTTACACTGGGAAAGCTGGGTAATAACTCAGTGATTATATCTGACACTGGGAAAGCTGGGTAATAACTTAGTGATTATATCTGATACTGGGAAAGCTCGGTAATAACTCAGTGATGATGTCTGACACTAGGAAAGCTGGATTTTAACTCAATGATTATATCTGACAATGGGGAAGCTGGGTAGTGAGTCAATGATAATATCTGACACTGGGAAAGCTAGGTAATAACTCAATGACAATATCTGACACTGGGAAAGCTGGGTAATAACTCAGTGATTATATCTGAGACTTGGAAAGCTGGGTAGTAAGTCAGTGATAATATCTGACACTGTAAAGGCTGGATAATAACTCAGTGAAGATTTCTGACACTGGGAAAGCTAGGTTATTACCAAGTGATGATATCTGACACTGTAAAGGCTGGGTAATAACTCATTGATGATATCTGACACTGGGAAAGCTGGGTAGCAAGTCAATAATGATATCTGATAGTGGGGAAGTTGGGTAATAACTCAGTGATGATACCTGACATTGGAAAAGCTGGGTTATAACTCAGTAATAATATCTGACACTGGGAAAACTGGGTAATAACTCAGTGATGATATCTGACACTGGGAAAGCTGGGTAGTAGGTCAGTGATTATATCTGACACTAGGAAAGCTGGGAAGTAAGTCAGAGATCATATCTGGGAAATAATTCAGTGATATCTGACACTAGGAAAGCTAAGTAATAACTCAGTGATGATATCTGACACTGGGAAAGCTGGATTTTTACTCAATGATGATATCTGACACTAGGAAACCCGGATTATAACTCAGTTATGATATCTGACACTGGGAAAGCTGGGTAATAACTTAGTGATTGTATCTGACACTGGGAAAGCTGGGTAGTAAGTCTGTGATAATATCTGATACTGGGAAAGCTGGGAAATAACTCAATGATGATATCTGACACTGAAAAAGTTAGGTAATAACTCAATGATGATATCTGACACTGGGAAAGCTAGGTAATAACTCCATGACAATATCTGACACTGGGAAAGCTGGGTAATAATTCAGTGATTATATCTGACACTAGGAAAGCTGGTTAATAACTCAGTGATGATATCTGACACTGGGAAACCTGGATTATAACTCAGTTATGAAATCTGACACTGGGAAAGCTGGGTAATAACTACAAGATATCTAACACTGGGGAAGCTGGGTAATAACTCAGTGATTATATCTGACACTGGGAAAGCTGGGTAGTAACTCAGTGATAATATCTGACACTGGGAAAGCTGAATAATAACTTAGTGATATGACACTAAGAAAGCTCGGCAGTATGTCAGTGATAATATCTGACACTGGGAAAGCTGGGTAACATCTCAATGATGATATCTAACACTGGGAAACCCAGATTATAACTCAGTTATGACATCTGACACTGGGAAATCTGGGTAATAACTCAATGTTGATATCTGACACTGGGAAAGCTGGGTAATAGCTCAGTGATAAAATCTGACACTTGGAAAGCTGGGTAATAACTCAGTGATGAAATTTTACACTGGGAAAGCTGGGTAATAACTCAGTGATTATATCTGACACTGGGAAAGCTGGGTAATGACTTAGTGATTATATCTGACACTAGGAAGGCTGGGTAATAACTTAGTGATTATATCTGATACTGGGAAAGCTCGGTAATAACTCAGTGATTATATCTGACACTAGGAAAGCTGGGTAATAACTTAGTGATTATATCTGATACTGGGAAAGCTCGGTAATAACTCAGTGATGATGTCTGACACTGGAAAACCTGGGAGATAACTCAGTGATGATATCTGACACTGGGAAAGCTGGATTTTAACTCAATGAATATATCTGACAATGGGGAAGCTGGGTAGTGAGTCAATGATAATATCTGACACTGGGAAAGCTAGGTAATAACTCAATGACGATATCTGACACTGGGAAAGCTGGGTAATAACTCAGTGATTATATCTGAGACTTGGAAAGCTGGGTGGTAAGTCAGTGATAATATCTGACACTGTAAAGGCTGGATAATAACTCAGTGAAGATTTAAGACACTTGGAAAGCTGGGTTATTACCAAGTGATGATATCTGACACTGTAAAGGCTGGGTAATAACTCATTGATGATATCTGACACTGGGAAAGCTGGGTAGCAAGTCAATAATGATATCTGATAGTGGGGAAGTTGGGTAATAACTCAGTGATGATACCTGACATTGGAAAAGCTGGGTTATAACTCAGTAATAATATCTGACACTGGGAAAACTGGGTAATAACTCAGTGATGATATCTGACACTGGGAAAGCTGGGTAGCAAGTCATTGATTATATCTGACACTGGGTAAGCTGGGTTAAAACACTTTAATGATATCTGACACTGGGAAAGCTGGGTTATAACTTAGTGATAATATCTGACACTGGCAAAGCTGGGTAGCAAGTCAGTGATTATATCTGACACTGGGAAAGCTGGGTTATAACTCTTAATGATATCTGACACTGGGGAAGCTGGGTAATAACTCAGTGATGATATCTAACACTGGGAATGCTGGGTAAGAACTCAGTGATATCGGAAACTGGGAAACCTGGGTTATAACTCAATGATGATATCTTACACTGGGAAAGCTAGGAAATTACTAAGTGATGATATCGGACAATGGGAAAGCTGGGTAATTTCTTAGTGATGATATCGGACACTGGAAAAGCTGGGAAGTAAGCATGCGATAATATCTGACACTGGGAAAGCTGGGTTATACCTCAATGATGATATCTGACACTGGGAAAGCTGGGTAGTAATTATGTGATAATATTTGACACTGGGAAAGCTGGTTAACAACTCAGTGATGATATCTCATACTGGGAAAGCTGGATTTTTACTCAATGATGATATCTGACACTAGGAAACCCGGATTATAACTCCGTTATGATATCTGACACTGGGAAAGCTGGGTAATAACTTAGTGATTGTATCTGACACTGGGAAAGCTGGGTAGTAAGTCTGTGATAATATCTGATACTGGGAAAGCTGGGAAATAACTCAATGATGATATCTGACACTGAAAAAGTTAGGTAATAACTCAATGATGATATCTGACACTGGGAAAGCTGGGTAATAACTCCATGACGATATCTGACACTGGGAAAGCTGGGTAATAATTCAGTGATTATATCTGACACTAGGAAAGCTGGTTAATAACTCAGTGATGAAATCTGACACTGGGTAATAACTACAAGATGATATCTAACACTGGGGAAGCTGGGTAATAACTCAGTGATTATATCTGACACTGGGAAAGCTGGATAATAACTTAGTGATATATGACACTGGGAAAGCTCGGTAGTAAGTCAGTGATTATATCTGACACTGGGAAAGCTAGGTAATAACTCAGTGATGATATCTGACACTGGGAGAGCTGGGTTATAACAGTGGTAAAATCTGACACTGGGAAAGCTGGGTAATAACTCAGTGATGATATCTGACACTGGGAAAGCTGGGTATTAACTTATGTATCAGTGCAAATTAGGGCAGCACTATCGATAGCATAAGATAAAGGAGTGCCAGCGGTTAAGTGTATCTCAACATTAAAGAATCAATAAAAGGTAAAAAGACCTCGGCACATCCATGTGGTGAAAAAATGTGTCGTCCTTTTATTCACCCATGTATGTGCCGAGGTCTTTTTTTTCTTTTATGGGCAAAGGAGAGCATTGGAGAATGAACTGCTCCAATGTTCTTGTCGGGGGGGCTGCCTGGGTGACATTCTGGGTATGTCCGGGACAACCCCTTTAACTTAGTGATGACATCTGACACTGGGAAAGCTGTGTGTGACATCACTGATCTGTCAGCCATCAGACTGCAGTGGCTCCAGCACCATTCCTGGTGTGTGTTCTAGAGTCTTAAATAGGAGCCAATCTGAGCCCCTGATTGACCAGTAGCTTTATGTCAGAAGTGACCGCCTACAGAAAGTCCAAACACCTTCTCAACAAGGGTTTGTCTTCTTATGTCTCTTTTGTAAAGCAGTTTGTACAAATTGTCTTACACTGGATTCTTTAGGAGGCAGAGTGTAAAGTAACTTATACTCATTTACTTCATGGGAGTAGTAGTTCTGTGGCTGTGTAAGTCACACAGTTAGAGGTGAAAGAGTTAATATTGTTTTATCCAAGATGAGGTTTAGAGCGCCCTCTATCCGTCTTATTTAGACGGTTGAATTACCTGCTAGCGTTTTGGTAATAAAAACCGAATACTATACATTCGCGCGTATCCACAGCGCCCTCTATTAGTTGTAGTTGGACGTTACAATCCACTGCGGACAGACGTTTGTAAATACAGCGCCACCTATGGGTAGTACAGGACGGCTGAGCTCTGACGTGGACAAGCTTACCTCTAGCTGGAATCCCGGATCAGTCGCTGCCCGTGAAGTCTTCTTCTAGGACCAAGTATCGGTTCATAGCGCAGTACGGCAGAATTCACAGCACACAGAAGCTTTGTAATAACTTGTATAATGATTGCATTATTGTCCGCACAGTCTGTTGTACACAGCGCCCTCTGTTGTTTCAATGCAGTCAGACGCTGCAGTTTAGCGCCCTCTATTGGTTTTTAACATATTAAGTGAGAAGTAGCTCTGCAGCGCCCTCCATTAGGCTTTGTAAGGTTAGCGCCCTCTATTGGGTGAGCTCCAATGCTGTGTTAGGTTAGCGCCCTCTATTGGGTGTGCTGGAATGATGTGTTAGGTTAGCGCCCTCTATTGGGTGAGCTCCAATGCTGTGTTAGGTTAGCGCCCTCTATTGCTTTTAAGCTGTCAGAATCTGTAAGTTTAGCGCCCTCTATTGGGTGAGCTCCAATGATCTGTAAGGTTAGCGCCCTCTATTGGGGTTTGTTGCTATGCAGCGTTAGGTTTTATTTTCTGCAAAGACGAAATGCGGTACAGCGCCCTCTATTGGGATTTAATCAAAGTAATTACTTTTTGTTTAAAAGTAACAGTAGCGCCCTTTGTTGGATTTTAGCGAAGATACACTGAAAGTAGTGCCTGCCTAGAGGAAGCAAGAATATAGCTGTTGTAGGTCGAGCGCCCTCTTATGGTTGTTAACTACTTCACATCTGGGCCATTCCCCTTCCTGACCAGGCCTAATTTTGCAAATCTGAAATATCTCACTTTATGTGGTAATAACTTTGGAACGCTTTTACTTATCAAAGCTATTCTGAGATTGTTTTCTCGTGACAAAAACAAACTTCATGCTATTCATAAATTTGAGTCAATATATTTCACCTTTATTCATGAAAAAATCCCAAATTTACCAAAGATTTGGAAAAAATTTCCATTTTCAAAATTTCTATTTATCTGCTTTTAAAACAGAAAGTGATACCTCATAAAATATTTATTACTTAACATTCCCCATATGACTACTTACGTTGGCATCATTTTGGAAATGTCATTTTATTTTTTTAGGACGTTAGAAGGCTTCAAAGCAATTCTTAAATTTTTAAGAAAATTGCCAAAACCCACTTTTTAAGGACCAGTTCAGGTCTGGAGTCACTTTGTGGGGCCTACATAGTGGATACCCCCATAAATGACCGTATTATAGAAACTACACCCCTCAAGTTACTTAAAACCGATTTTACAAACTTTGTTAACCCTTTAGGCGTTCCACAAGACTTAAAGTAAAATGGAGATCAAATTTTAAAATTTCACTTTTTTCGCAGATCTTCCATTTTAATCCAATTTTTTCTTTAACACATCGATGGTTAACAAACAAACAAAACTTAATATTTATTACCCAGATTCTGCACTTTACAGAAACATCCCACATGTGGTCATAAACTGCTGTATGGGCACACGGCAGGGCGCAGAAGAAAAGGAGCGCCACATGGTTTTTAGATGCCATGTCCCATTTGAAGCCCCCCTGATGCATCCTTACAGTAGAAACTCCTAAGAAGTGACCTCATTTTGGAAACTAGGGCATAAGGTGCCAGTTTTATTGGTACTATTTTTGGGTACATATGATTTTTTGATCATTGATTATGGGGCAAGGTGATCAAAAAATTGGTTGTTTTAGCACAGTTTTTATTTATTTATTTTACAGCGTTCACCTGAGGGTTTCAGTCAAGCGACATTTTTATAGAGCAGATCGTTACGAACGTGGCGATACCTAATATGTAAACTTTTTCTTATTTATTAAATTTTTACACAATAATAGCATTTTTTTTTTTAAAAATGTTTTAATGTGTCCATGTTCAGAGAGCTATATTTTTATTTATTTTTTGAGTGATTTTATTATGCAGGGGCTCATTTTTTCCAGTATGAGGTGACGGTTTTATTGGTATCATTTTGTGGGACATATGCCTTTTTGATCACTTGGTGTTGCACTTTTTGTGATGTAAAGTGACAAAAATGGCTTTTTTTTTACACAGTTTTTCTTTTTTTTTTATGGTGTTCAGCCAAGGGATTAGGTCATGTGATATTTTTATAGAGCTGGTTGTTACGGACGCGGCGCTACCTAATATATATACTTTTTTTATTTCTTTCACTTTAACACAATAATAGCATTTTTGAAGCCAAAAAAATTATGTTTTAGTGTCTCCATGTTCTGAGAGCTATATTTTTTTTAATTTTTGAAGCGATTTTCTTATATAGGGGCTCATTTTTTGTAGGATGATGTGACGGCTTTATTGGTACCATTTTGTGGGACATACGCCTTTTTGATCACTTGCTTTTTTTGACACAGCTTTTATTTAATTTTTTATGGTGTTTATCGAACTGGGTCGATCATGTGATATATTTATAGAGCCAACCGTCATGGACGCGGCAATACCAAATATGTTGCAATACCAGATATGTCTATTTCATAATTTTTTTTCTATTTTTAACTTTTTTTTTTAAATTCCTTACTTCTTTTTTTTAACACTTTATTTTTTTATATATATTTTTTACACTTTTTGTCCCCCATAAGGTCATACAAGACCTCTGGAGGACATTTAACTTCACTGTACAGCAGAATACAGCGCTGTACAGCCTCAGTGCAGGGCTGATCGAGTTCTCTGAAAGACCTCACACAGCTCCTGCACTCCCCCAGCCCCAGCGATCACATGACCGCCGGGCCGGAACAGGAAGCTCATAGCTGTGTATACAGCGATCTAGAAGGCAGGGACACCTGGGCACTGTCCCTGCCTTCTCTAAGGGTTGCCCTGCTGTCACTGACAGTGGACAACCCGATCTGCAGCTGCACGATTAGCGTACATCTGCGATCTCTGGATGGACGTTGAGAAACGTCCATTCAGAGATAGAGAACCACCTCCCGGACGTTTTAGTCTATGGGCGGACGGCAGGTGGTTAAAGCAAAGCATGTCAGTTTCTGCACCACTTGGCTCCGACCGAGAGCGATAAATGTATTTATTTATTTTTTGAAAGCCCGAGGAAAGTGCTTTCTACACCCGTGCATCAAAATCGTGCAGCGTTCCACACAAAAACGTGCACGAGGGTAAGAGAAGGGCCCCCCATAAACCATTCCCTATCCCTCTGGGCCAGAAGGCTCCTGCAAGGGACTGGGACAAATGGCAACCCTCAGCCGAAGCCAGGAGTACGCCAAGTCTGTGCTCCCGGCTTTCGCCTAGGCTGCCACCCAAGGCGTCAGCAAGGAGCTCTACAGCAAGGTCTGGACTCTCCCCGGAGCCCAATGGGTTTTGCAGGGGGGTGCGGAACCTGATGGCCACACACATCCCCCTAGAGCTCAGGGGTTGCCCATAAGGGCGCCGCAACCATGAAAATCCTAGTGGACAAATAAAACGTGTAAAGTGCACACACAGTGAACATAAAAAATTATTAAGTGAATGTGTGCCATTGCGGGCCGGACATTCGATCGGAATTATAAAAAAATCCTCATCTTTTTTGGACCGAAGCCGAGCAAACAGAGGTGTGTGCGCTAAAAATGTGAGGAAAGGAAAGTGCTGTGTAAATGTTCTGTCACTCAGTGGGCCCCCGCCCCCAGTGACTTCTGGCCCCCCAGGGTCACCACTCCTGGGGCACTTCTGCACCTCGGGCTTTCATCACAACCCGGCCCCTGGCATCGATAGCGATAAATTGTCATGATTACCGTTATCGCGCAAAATCTGGAAACCCGTGTCATTATTTCATCACGTACTACTCTGTATTTATATAACTAGACTTCATTTACATAAATGTGGCTGCTAACTGTTAAGTACACATCTTTCCCGAACTCCTAGCTGAGTGAAGTGTGAATGTCAATAGCACAGAAACAGGGGCACACCACCAATGAGGCCAGGTGAGGCGATCGCCTCAGGCAGCACCAGGTAGGGGCAAGAGGGGGGCACCGGAAGGGCCATGGGCTGAACGGAAGGGGTTAGGTTAACAAATTTGCATTGGGAAGGGAGGGCGCTTCTCGGCCTTTTGGCTAAGATCAAGTGTAGTATCTGTTCTTCAGTCCTGTAGAGCTACGCTCCAGGCTGTACTCCTTCCATGGCTTGCCATGGTCGTTGAGCGGAACGGAGAACCACACAGCAACCCTGGGTGGCGGAACATGGGGGGAGTATTGTACTCTCATGTGAAGCTACCTCTGAGCTCTGCTGGATCGATGCCATCTAGGTCGAGTTGTGTTGAAAGCCCAAAGTGCGAGTGCCCCGGGGGGTGGTGCCCCTGGGGTGCCTAAACTCACGGGTTAAGTCCGGCCCACGAGTGACGGCACATTTGCACAAGCACTTTCTTTCTCACAATTTTAGCACACACCTCTATTTGCTCGGCTTCGGCCTTGAAGATACGAGGAATTTTTATAATTCCGGCCGAATGTCTGGGCCTTAAGGGCAAAACATTTCACTTATTTATTTTTTATGTCACTGTGTGCACTTTACACGTTGTGTGTCCACTAGGATTTTCAAGGGTTGCGGCGCCCTAACGGGTACCCCCTCCTTGAGGTCTAGGGGGGGTGTGTGTGGCCATTTTGGTTCCTCACCCCCCTGCCAAACCCCTTGGGCTCTCCCTCCGGGGAGAGTCCAGACCTTGTTGAAGCTCCTGGCTGACGCCCTGGGTGGCAGCCTAGGCGAAAGCCGGGAGCGTAGATGGGCGTACCCTTGGCTTCGGCTGAGGGTTGCCATTGGTCTCAGTCCCTTGCAGGAGCTTAACGGCCCCGGAGGGATTGGGAATGGTTTGTGGGGGGCTCTTCTCTTCGGAGAGGGCCTGCGATAGACCGCGACCTAGTGCACGATTTTTGTGTGGCACGCTGCACGATTTTGGCACGAGGTGAGAGCACGACTTTGGGCTTTCGAAAAATATAAAAAAAAAAAAAAAAAAAAAAAAGGGAGGGCGTCGTTTGAGATTTTGCCTCAGGAAGTAGAAAGGCTAGGTGCACCCCTGCACAGAAAGTGCCTTAGCGGGAGTGCTGTTGAACAGTTGCGCCATCTATTGGTATGCAATTTATATTACTTCAGCCCTGGGAAGAGCAGCGCCCTCTATCGGTTTTTAATACATTTTTTCCTGGGCCATAAAGTGTTAGCGCCATCTGCTGGTTGTATATTTTGTCACCCTATTGAACTGTATAGTAACATTCCTAACATTTCCTCTGCCAGATCTCAATAGCGGAAAAGAGAAATGCTGGTGTGAAAGTAGCCTAAGGATACTTTCACACTTGCGTTGTTGTTTTCCAGCATTGAGATCCGGCAAAACTTTTCAGTTTTGTCCCCATGCATTCTGAATGGAAAGAGATAGATCAATGGTGATGGATTGACTTTCAATGTATGTAGTGACGTATCAGTTTTTTTTTTTTTTGGGGAAAGCTGGGTAATCACTCAGTGATCATATCTGACACTGGGAAAGCTAGGTAATAACTCAGTGATGATATCTCACACTGGGAAAGCTGGGTAATAACTCAGTGATTATATACATAGTAACATACTGTAGTATACAAGGCTGAAAAAAGATATCTGTCCATCCAGTTCGGCCTGTTATCCTGCAAGTTGATCCAGAGGAAGGCAAAAAAAAACTTTTGAGGTAGAAGCCAATTTTCCTCATTTTAGGGGAAAATAATTCCTTTCCGACTCCAATCTGGCAATCAGAATAACTCCCTGGATCAACGACCCCTCTCTAGTAGCTATAGCCTGTAATATTATTACACTCCAGAAATACATCCAGGCCCCTCTTGCATTCCTTTATTGTACTCACCATCACCACCTCCTCAGGCAGAGAGCTCCATAGTCTCACTGCTCTTACCGTAAAGAATCCTCTTCTATGTTTGTGTACAAACTTTCTTTCCTCCAAACGCAGAGGATGTCCCCTCGTCACAGTCACAGTCCTGGGGATAAATAGATGATGGGATAGATTTCTGTACTGACCCCTGATATATTTATACATAGTAATTAGATCTCCCCTCAGTCGTCTTTTTTCTAAAGTAAATAACCATAATTTTGATAATCTTTCAGGGTACTGTAGTCCACCCATTACAGTTATTCCTTTAGTTGCCCTCCTCTGAACCCTCTCCACCTCTGCTATGTCTGCCTTGTTCACAGGAGCCCAGAACTGTACACAGTACTCCATGTGTGGTCTGACTAGTGATTTGTAAAGTGGCAGAACTATGTTCTCATCACGGGCATCTATGCCCCTTTTGATGCAACGCATTATCTTATTGGCCTTGGCAGCAGCTGCCTGACACTGGTTTCTACTAGGGTTGAGCGAACCCGAACTGTAAAGTTCGGGTTCGTACCGAACTTTTGGATTTTTGGACCCCGAACCCGAACATTTCAGTAAAAGTTCAGGTTTGGTGTTCGGCGCTTTCTTGGCGCTTTTTGAAAGGCTGCAAAGCAGTCAATCACAAAGCGTTTAACTCTGTGCCCTTCGAAGCCATCACAGCCATGCCTACAAATGGCATGGCTGTGTTAAAGCAGCCCTAAATTTGGGCATTTTAGATACACTCTGGTGTTCCGGATCAATGTACCCCCCCAGGGGTTAATATCCACGCGTGGCTGAGAGACTGAACACTGACACAGAAGTTGGTCAAAGCAATCTCTAATTTTTTAAAACATGGGGTAAGCGTATTATACATCTTCAGAAGAGGGCAGTCCTCTCTGAGGCTTAAACATTGTTTCATTGGTCAAAAAGGAAAAAGTGATAAGAGAAACAGAGATAATACTCAACATCTGCGCAGTGAGTACCACTTTGGAATGTGAACTAATGTAAACATCTCGTTACCATCGCCATTTTGTAATGGCTGACAATCTAACAATAATACTGCATACGTCACATGTGACACTTCAAAGAGGTGCTTCTCTATAGGCAGTGAATAATATATATCATCAAGCCATATGATTGGCTTACGCATCTCTACCACACTCTATGGGACACCTGCAAGAAGATGAGAAATCAGACACTTCTTACAGCCCAGCACTTTGCCCCCCTCTCTCTCCTCTCTAGCCTTGAAACAAAGAGAGGGATGGGGGGGGGGGAGGCACTTGGAGTAGAAAAAGTTTAACTCATTACAGTCCTAGATATACAAAAAATATAGAATAAAATTCACACATCTTTAACAGTCCCCCCTTGAATTTCATTCTCTCCCTAAACCTAACAATCTGTCCTAATGCTCCGCCTCCTTTTCACCAGCTTCCACGACAAGCCATCCCTAGTGAACAGCCTCCCGTGACACTGGATTTGAGCACGGGGAAGTCAGATGATCTTTCCCTAACCGGCGTTGACATTATATGGGGGGGACTGGAGGTCATCAATGCTTCTGATTTTCTGGATCGATGTTTTCATACAATTTTCCATATTCTTTTGAGTCATGATCAACAGTCTCACAAGGGAAAACCAGTCTCAACACTTCCTTGAAATCAATCCAATTTTCCTTTTCTTTGAGCTTCACTGTGCATGTGGTCAACAACACTCGGAATGGACCATCAAACCAGGGTTTTAGGACTTTTCTAACGTGTCTTTTTCTACCACCCAATCTCCAGACACAAGTGGGTGGGTTCCTGGTACTTTATCAAAACCTGGAAGTGAAGCAAAAACTCGAAAATGTACTTTAGTCAAATGCTTGTACAAACTGATCACATAATCTGTCAGACAACCATGTTGCATCTGAAGCTGCTTGTGGGAAATAAATCCTATCCTAGGGCCTGACCCAAAAAGGACCTTATAGGGACAAAGGCCTGTCTCACGGTTAGGCGTATACCTTACTAAAAGAGGGCTACCAGCAGGCACTCTAAGGCTTCTGAATCTTTAACTTAGTGTCCCGTTCAGTTCCCTTTCCCTACTCTACTGCTGCTTTGTGGATGGTACGAAGCATGTAAGGCCTGTCCTACACCCAAAACCTTCATCATCTCCTGCATCACTTCACCTGTGAAGTGAACACCTGTGTCACTTTCAATAATCTAAGGTACCCCATACCTGCACACAACTTCGGCCATCATCTTTTTTACTTCTTTGGGTACGGTTTTGGCCATCCTGAAAACAAGTCACATATCAATACATACTCATACATGCCCACCTCTAGTTGAAGGTAGTCTTGTAAACGTTGAAACAGATACAAAAAGCAAGACGTGTTTCTTGGGTACCTTAACCACCTTGTCCACGTTGTTCTGGACACGACCGTTTATCCTTGAGTATGTCTGACTGTTACAGTGCTGAACCCTGGGGCGTACCATATGCTACGTACTAAATCACACATAGCAGTTTTTGTCTGGTGCGTCACTCCATGGGTTGCCTGTGCCATCGTGGATTAGAGGGACCTGGGAAGGTAAAGTTTCCCTTCTTATTTGTAGTCCCCCTTTTCCATCCACGAGTCCCTTTCCTCCTTCCCCATCTGGTTCTGTAAGGTCTTAAGAACTTTCGGGAGACAGGAGGAGTTCTTTCAGGGACCTGAACTGTGGCCACTTAAGACAGGGGTCTGCTTAGGTAATTTGGCAGCCATTTTTGCCGCCTGATCTGCCGTGGCTTTCCCCTTTGGCTCCTCTGCATCTGTTTACAGTGGCCTTTCGTTGCTATCATCACCTCTCATGTTAGTGACAAGAGGGCTTCCATCAGAGACCTCACTGCTTCCCCATTTTCGATGGGTTTACCTGAAGCGATCAAGGAGTCTCTGGCTTTCCATGTGGGCCCATAGTCATGGGCTATACCAAAGCACACCTGGAATCAGTGTAAATGTTGGCTGTTTTCCCATCTACATATCTGCAAGCCATCTTCAGAGTCTTTTAGCTCCACTTCTTGAGCAGACAAAACTTGCAGCACAGACAAACACAGCTTTCCTAGAAACAGAGATAGCCACGCCACACCCAGAATTGCTGATGGTCTGTGTGGTAGTTCACGTTTAATCACCACTGCCCAACCTGTGTAGTACCTGCCATCCTGGCCATACCTCGATCCATCCACAAAGAGCACATGATCTGGATTACCTAATGGCTGATTTACCAAATCCCACTACCTCTTGGGACATCATCTGCAAACAGTCAGGAGCCTCTTCCTTTGACCTGGAAGAAAAGCTTAAAGTGCGGTGCCCTAACTCTTCCCTCCCCCTTTGGTCCAGAGGCAACAGGGTGGCTGGGTCCAAAGTATTACACCTTTGGAGAGCAACATTGTCAGGCAACAAAATGGAACACTGCATTCTCAAATAACGGACAACAAAACAATCATTTGGATTGTACGTTCATGAGGATAGATGTAATATCACCATCACTTTGTGGTTCAGAACTATCTCAGAGCTTTCATCAAGCATAGCTAATACAACTACTACAGCTCTGATGCAGAAAGGGGCACCTCTGGCCACGGGATCAAGTCTGGCTGAATAATATGCTACGGGGCGTTACTGCTGGCCATGCAGTTGGGTGAGGACAGCTGAGTCATGGCCACTCACTTCATAACAATACAATCTAAATGTACTAATCTGATAGTACATTGTGGGGGAACACAAAATTGCCAGTTCTAGGCATAAAAAGCATCTACCATCTCATCTGTGAAGCGGTAGGGACTAAAGGACAGATCAAACACAGTGGAGTGAGTAGGGGTAATGGGAACCTGAGCCAACAAGGTGTGTGTATTGGGCACGTTGTGGGTGTTAGAAACTGTGACTTCATTAATGGCATGTAGGTCATGTACCATCCAATGGTGAGTGGTTTTGCTTTTCTCAGTTTCTGGGAGTACTGATACAAACATGGACCAGGGAATTTTATCACCAATGGCCAACAAACAAAGTTCCTGGTCGTTGAGGGCACCTGTAAGCTTCACAGTGCCGTCCTCCTGATGTGAGATACCAGCATGTACTTTTGCAAGCAAATCTGCACCCAGGAGGCAACAAGGGGCGTTACCACTGACCAGCAAATGGGCAAGCGCATCTTGGTTAGGGGCAAATCTAATATGGATGGTTTCTGTTGAAAAAGAGCGTACTACTTTCCCATCCACTTCTACCCAAAGACTGGTGTGCTTGGAGAGTAAATCAGGGGAGGCCATGTTTGCTGTGCACAACTGTCTTGGCTGCTCCAGTATCAATCAAAAATGGGACTACTTCTTTATCACCCAGAGTAAGGGATATCATTGGGCCAGACTGAATCTGCTAAAAATGTTTAAAAGTAGAGCCGATACTGGATTTCCTGTTTCCTAATCTTGATCTAACTCCCCCCCCCCCCCCCGTCTTTGTGTTCTCCTTATGACAACAAAACATGGGTGTCTGTGGGGGCGGACAGTGATCCGGGCATGGTCAACATAGAATACAATCCTCTCGTGTGGTGTGGACGAGGAGTACCACACACAGCACAACACTCTCTCTTCTGGGATCTGGGTCCCACAGACTCTGCAGGCCCATCACAGGGTGGCAGACTTACTTTTTCCTCACTTCAATGAGGCGTTTGGCATCAGGGCTGAAGCAATGCCAAAGGAACACTACCTCTGGTTGGCACCACTGAACCACCCAATGCCGCTTGATGTTACTCTGCATTTTGGCTTACAGAAGTATCCAATTTTCCCTATCGCGGAATTAATAGACTGGAAAACAAAACATGACTTCTCATGTTCCATGGGAGTGTCTTATAACTAGGGGATGGGCACAAGGGCTGTCGTTGTCTGTAACCTCCACCCCTATCCTCCTCCCTCCGCTCTGAGTCATAAGTCCACCCCTTTCAGTCGGACGCTGTGGTCTTCCTTTTGTCTGTTAGTAATGTGCTAGCTATCTATAAGAACAGAGCTCTGATGTTTAGCACAACACTTAACATGTAACACGTAACTTCAAACATTGAAACAAACAGATCTGACAATACAGACATGAACACACAAAGGGCCCATAAAAACTTTTCATTGACTTCGATATAAAAAAATGTACAGCTTGATCAATGCTGTTGGCACCAATAAAAACCCAAAAACTTCCAAGAAAAAATAAAATCCTCAATGCGCATATTATTTAAAAAACAAATACCGTATTCCATACGCATTCATATACATTTTCATTAACAACTCATAATCAGTCTTCACACATATTCGCCTCAGTTACAACTCAAAGCCACACCCATTCACATTCCACTGAATCATTCATGTCTTCCAACCCACATTGTTTCATCCCAAAACTTGCAGCACAGACAAACACAGCTTTCCTAGAAACAGAGATAGCCACGCCACACCCAGAATTGCTGATGGTCTGTCGCTGTAAGACAATATACATGTTATATAATGATACAGTCATTTTGTTAAAAGCTGGATTCCCACAGTGCACTGCTTGGGAAAGAAGAAAGAAGATTATTGAACAATTCTTTGTCTTCTATAATAATAATATTACACATATAACATCACTTACTCAATACGATTCTCTGCCCCCATTTTTCCCTCCCCCCATTTCCCTGCTCCTCTTATCTCAGGAATGTTTCTGTGTGAAGGGGGGGGGGGGGAATGAATTTCTCTATTTCACAGTTCCTGACACTGCTCTGTTTTCTCACTCGTTAAAACTCCCCCTTCAACATCACCGGAGTTCTGATGCCCTCAGTCTGTAAGCTCTAACTTCAGTTTCTTACAGATTTTCATCCCTGTTGCCAGCCGGGCGACCTTCTGTCCGGGGCCACACTTCTCTAACATTCTTTGTCACATTTTAACTTTCAATTCTCCATATCACATCCTATAATCTCCCTCTTTATAATACTGGGACTGACCCATCTTAACAACAGTATTACAAACTGACACACACACAAAACAGGGGAGTGATCAGCACCTTTAACCCTTTCCTCCGCAGACAAAGGATTCACCCTCCCCACTGGTTTGCTCAAATCTGACTATCACGTCTGACTAGTCAGCCGGGACTCCCCGCACGTCTTCCCCAAAACCAGGGGTCAGGCCGGGCTCCGTCGCATCTTCCTGGGGGTCAGGTCAGGTAGAGAATATCACCGCAGTCTTCCATTAGATCAAAAAGGTCATACGGCTCTACACGTCTTCCTGGTCAGGTCAGCCGGAGTTTCTTTGTCCCACAACTCTGCGCTACAGCACCCCCTTCCAAACCAGGAGGTTACGGTCCCCTCCCTTTGTCTGTGGTTTTACCGTCTGTGCTCAACTCACTCCTCGTATATATCACACACAAAACATATACACACCAGAGTGATCTATGATTTCAGACTATGGTTCTATGGACCCCAGGCTTTCAACATTACAGCCGACTACAATACTTACATGGGTACCACCCCACAGCGGACTGAGCTATCTGAGCATGACGAAGTAAATAGCAGAAAGGCAGATGAGATAAAAAGTTTTCTCACCTTTCTTTGAGGTTGCAATTCTCTCCCCTCTGCCGTTCGTCAAGCTCAGGGGCCCGTCTTGTCAGCTGTTTGATGCTACATTCGCCCTTGGGGCCCCACGTTGGGCGCCATTTGTTAAAGCAGCCCTAAATTAGGGCATTTTAGATACACTCTGGTGTTCCGGATCAATGTACCCCCCCAGGGGTTAATATCCACGCGTGGCTGAGAGACTGAACACTGACACAGAAGTTGGTCAAAGCAATCTCTAATTTTTTAATACATGGGGTAAGCGTATTATACATCTTCAGAAGAGGGCAGTCCTCTCTGAGGCTTAAACATTGTTTCATTGGTCAAAAAGGAAAAAGTGATAAGAGAAACAGAGATAATACTCAACATCTGCGCAGTGAGTACCACTTTGGAATGTGAACTAATGTAAACATCTCGTTACCATCGCCATTTTGTAATGGCTGACAATCTAACAATAATACTGCATACGTCATATGTGACACTTCAAAGAGGTGCTTCTCTATAGGCAGTGAATAATATATATCATCAAGCCATATGATTGGCTTACGCATCTCTACCACACTCTATGGGACACCTGCAAGAAGATAAGAAATCAGACACTTCTTACAGCCGAGCACTTTGCCCCCCTCTCTCTCCTCTCTAGCCTTGAAACAAAGAGAGGGATGGGGGGGGGAGGCACTTGGAGTAGAAAAAGTTTAACTCATTACAGTCCTAGATATACAAAAAATATAGAATAAAATTCACACATCTTTAACAGCTGTGATTGGCCAGTGTAGCATGTGACCCAGCCCCTAAATAAGCTGGAGTCACATAGCGCTGCACGTCACTCTGCTGTTACTAGTGTAGGGAGAGGATGCGGCTGGTGATTTCAGGGAGAGAATAGGAGAGAACCTTTGCTCAAAACGTGAATCTAACTTGGCGATCTACATACATCGTGTTGTGTGGGTGCAGGGCACAATTTTTTTTATCCTGCCCTGAGCCCAGTGACTGAAAAAAAATAACTTTTATAAGTCAGTTAGGTGGGCGGCGGTGGCGGCGGCCATTTTATGCAAGCTCAGTGCACCAGCACTGCATCTGAGCTTTAAAAATAGCACAAATAATCTGTTTGTAAAAAAAATCTAAATTTTTTGAGCAATTTACATCTGGTGTATTTGCAGGCTTAGTCAGTGTGCAATTTAAGCTAGAAATACAGCCATCATTTTCAGTTTTTTTTTAAAACACACTTTTTTGCCTAAAAACACTATTTTCCAGATCTGCAAGTGTTAAATTCAAGTTTAATATATATAGCCTTCATATTCTGTTACCAAAAAAAACACTTTTTGGCAATATACAACATCTGGATTAGTCAGTGTGCAATTTAAGCTAGAAATACAGCCATCATTTTCTGGGTTTTTAAAAACACACTTTTTTGCCAGATTCCACTATTTTTCTGGCCTTGCAGCATCAGCACGTGTGAAATTCCAGGGTTATATAATGCTGTCAAATTCAGTTATTAAACAAACACCCGTTTGGACCAAAAAAAATGTAGTTGGCAGCCTTTGCTGCAGATGTCATTGTGAGATACACCCTTTATATATTTGGGTTCTATTCATATATTTGAAATACCACCATTTGGTGCACAAATCTTTAATTGAGGCCTAGTCTGCTTCAGGGCGTGTGAGATACACCCTTAACATACAGGGCTTCTATTCAGGTATTTGAAATACAGGCATTTTGGGCAAACAAATTTAATTGAGGCCTAGTGTGCGTCAGGCCGTGTGAGATACATCCTGTATATACAGGGCTTATATTGTTCTATTAATAAAACACCCTTTTTGGGGCAAAATACACAATTTTTCAGGCCTTGCAGCATCAGCATGTTGGAAATTCCCGGATTATATACTGCTGTCATATTCAGTTATTAAACTAACACCCATTTGTGCAAAAAAAAGTTTATTTTGCAGCCTTTGCTGCATATGTCATTGTGAGATACAGCCTTTACATAGTGTGGTTCTATTCAGGTATTTGAAATACCGCCATTTGGTGCACAAATCTTTAATTGAGGCCTAGTGTGGGTCAGGCCATGTGAGATACACCCTGTATATACAGGGCTTATATTCTTCTATTAATAAAACACCCTTTTTGGGGCAAAATACACAATTTTTCAGGCCTTGCAGCATCAGCACGTTTAAAATTTCAGGGCTATATACTGCTACCATATTCAGTTATTAACCACCTCAGCTCCCCTAGCTTAAACCTCCTTAATGACCAGACCACTTTTTACAATTCTGCACTACACTACTTTCACGGTTTATTGCTCGGTCATACAACTTACCACCCAAATGAATTTTAACTCCTTTTCTTCTCACTAATAGAGCTTTCATTTGGTGGTATTTCATTGCTGCTGACATTTTTCCTTTTTTTATTATTAATCGAAATTTACCGTAATTTTTTGCAACAAAATGACATTTTTCACTTTCAGTTGAAATAAAAATAAAAAAATACATTTCTATATACATTTTTCTCTAAATTTATTGTTCTACATGTCTTTGATAAAAAAAATGCAATAAGTGTATATTTATTGGTTTGCGCAAAAGTTATAGCATTTACAAACTATGGTACAAAAATGTGAATTTCCGCATTTTGAAGCAGCTCTGACTTTCTAAGCACCTGTCATGTTTCCTGAGGTTCTACAATGCCCAGACAGTAGAAACACCCCACAAATGACCCCATTTCGGAAAGTAGACACCCTAAGGTATTCGATGATGGGCATAGTGAGTTCATAGAAGTTTTTATTTTTTGTCACAAGTTAGCGGAAAATGATGATTTTTTCTTTTTTTTTCTTACAAAGTCTCATATTCCACTAACTTGTGACAAAAAATAAAAACTTCCATGAAATCACTATACCCATCACGAAATACCTTGGGGTGTCTTCTTTCCAAAATGGGGTCACTTGTGGGGTATTTATACTGCCCTGGCATTTTAGGGGACCTAAAGCGTGAGAAGAAGTCTGGAATCCAAATGCCTAAAAAATGCCCTGTGAAATCATAAAGGTGCTCTTTAGAATTTGGGCCCCTTAGGGCACCTAGGCTGCAAAAAAGTGTCACACATGTGGTATTGCCGTACTCAGGAGAAGTAGGGCAATGCGTTTTGGGGTGTATTTTTACATATACCCATGCTTGGTGAGAGAAATATCTCTCTTAAAGTCAACTTTTCCCATTTTTTTATACAAAGTTGTCATTTTAGAGAGATATTTCTCTCACCCAGCATGGGTATATGTAAAAAGACACCCCAAACCACATTGCCCAACTTCTCCTGAGTACGGCGATACCACATGTGTGACACTTTTTTGCAGCCTAGGTGCGCAAAGGGGCCAAAATTCTAAAGAGCACCTTTAGGATTTCACACAGCATTTTTTACGCATTTGGATTCCAAATTACTTCTCACGCTTTAGGTCCCCTAAAATGCCAGGGCAGTATAAATACCCCACAAGTAACCCCATTTTGGAAAGAAGACACCCCAAGGTATTCCGTGAGTGGCATGGCGAGTTCCTAGAATAATTTTTTTTTTGGCACAAGTTAGCGGAAAATACAATTTTACATGAACTCACCATACCCCTCACGGAATACCTTGGGGTGTCTTCTTTCTAAAATGGGGTCACTTGTGGGGTATTTATATTGCCCTGGCATTTTAGGGGCCTTAAAGCATGAGAAGAAGTCTGCTGGGTGAGAGAAATATCTCTCTTAAAGTCAACTTTTCCCATTTTCTTATACAAAGTTGTCATTTTACAGAGATATTTCTCTCACACAGTATGGGTATATGTAAAAAGATACCCCAAAACACATTGCCCAACTTCTCTTGAGTACGGCGATACCACATGTGTGACACTTTTTTGCAGCCTAGGTGCGCAAAGTGGCCCAAATTCCAATGAGTACCTTTTAGGAGGGCATTTTTAGGCATTTGGATTCCAGACTTCTCACGCTATAGGGCCCCTAAAATGCCAGGGCAGTATAAAAAACCCACAAGTGACCCCATCTTGGAAAGAAGACACCCCAAGGTATTCCGTGAGGGGCATGGCGAGTTCATAGAAGTTTTTTTTTTTTGGCACAAGTTAGCGAAAATAGATTTTTTTTTTTTTTTTTTCTCACAAAGTCTCCCTTTCCGCTAACTTGTGACAAAAAGTTCAATCTTTCATGGACTCAATATGCCCCTCAGCGAATACCTTGGGATGTCTACTTTCTGAAATGGGGTCATTTGTGGGGTGTGTTTACTGTTCTGGCATTTTGGGCGGGGCTAAATTGTGAACAACCCTGTAAAGCCTAAAGGTACTCGTTGGACTTTCGGCCCCTTTACGCACCTAGGCTGCAAAAAAGTGTCACACATGTGGTATCGCCGTACTCAGGAGAAGTAGGGCAATGTGTTTTGAATGGAGCCTTACAGGGGGGGGTGATCAATGACAGGGGGGTGATCAGGGAGTCTATATGGGGTTATTGCCCCCCTGTAAGGCTCCATTCAGGCGTCCGTATGTGTTTTCCGGATCTGCGGATCCATAAAACTCATACGGACGTCTGAATGGAGCCTTACAGGGGGGTGATCAATGACAGGGGGGTGATCAGGGAGTCTATATGGGTGATCACCCCCCTGTAAGGCTCCATTTAGACGTCTGTATGTGTTTTGCAGATCCGCGGATCTGTGGGGGTGATCAGGGAGTCTAATATGGGGTGATCAGGGGGTTAATAAGTGACAGGGGGGGTGTAGTGTATTGGTGTTTGGTGCCACTTTACAGAGCTGCCTGTGTCCTCTGGTGGTCGATCCAAGCAAAAGGGACTACCAGAGGACCAGGTAGCAGGTATATTAGACGCTGTTAACAAAACAGCGTCTAATATACCTTTCAGGGGTTAAAACAAATCGGATCTACAGCCTGCCAGCGAATGATCGCCGCTGGCAGGCTGTAGATGAGCTTGTTTACCTGCAGTTCCTGTGAACGCTCGCTCCTGTGTGCGCGCGTTCACAGGAAATCTCGCGTCTCGCGAGATGACGCTACGGCGCGTGAAGGAGGAATGAATCAGCCGCCTCCGGAACGCGATCCCGCGTTAGGCGGTCCGGAGGCGGTTAAACAAACACCCGTTTGGGCAAAAAAAGTTTATTTGGCAGCCTTTGCTGCATATGTCATTGTGAGACACAACCTTTTATATACAGGGGTTCTATTCAGATAATTGAAATACTGCCATTTGGTGCACAAATCTTTAATTGAGGCCTAGTTTGGTTCAGGTCGTGTGAGATACACCCTTTAAATACAGGGGTTTGATTCAGGTATTTGAAATACAGCCATTTTGGGCAAACTAATTTAATTGAGGCCTAGTCTGGTTCAGGCCGTGTGAGATACACCCTTTACATATTGTCGTTCTATTCTACTATTAATTAAACACCCATTTAAGGCAAGATCCGGAATTCGAGAAATATGAGGAGAGCGTCAAATAAGGGACGTGGCCCAGGTCTTGGTGCTGCTGGTGGAGCTCCTGTTGCAGGGAGAGGACGTGGTGGATCTGTGCCAGCTACACGCACAAGTGAAAACCCTTCCTCAGGTGCGAGTAGGCGACAGAACCTGCAGCGGTATTAGGTCGGGCCTAATGCGGCTCTACGAATGGTGAGGCCTGAACAAGTACAGGCGATAGTACAGGGTGGGCCATTTATATGGATACACCTTAATAAAATGGGAATGGTTGGTGATATTAACTTCCTGTTTGTGGCACATTAGTATATGTGAGGGGGGAAACTTTTCAAGATGGGTGGTGACCATGGCGGCCATTTTGAAGTCGGACATTTTGAATCCAACTTTTGTTTTTTCAATAGGAAGAGGGTCATTTGACACATCAAACTTATTGGGAATTTCACAAGAAAAACAATGTTGTGCTTGGTTTTAACATAACTTTATTCTTTCATGAGTTATTTACAAGTTTCTGAACACTTACAAAATGTGTTCAATGTGCTGCCCATTGTGTTGGATTGTCAATGCAACCCTCTTCTCCCACTCTTCACACACTGATAGCAACACCGCAGGAGAAATGCTAGCACAGGCTTCCAGTATCTGTAGTTTCAGGTGCTGCACATCTCGTATCATCTGAAGGCAATCGTCTATGCTGTGAAGATACGAGATGTGCAGCACCTGAAACTACGGATACTGGAAGCCTGTGCTAGCATTTCTCCTGTGGTGTTGCTATCAGTGTGTGAAGAGTGGGAGAAGAGGGTTGCATTGACAATCTAACACAATGGGCAGCACATTGAACACATTTTGTAAGTGGTCAGAAACTTGTAAATAACTCATGAAAGAATAAAGTTACGTTAAAATCAAGCACACCATTGTTTTTCTTGTGAAATATCCAATAAGTTTGATGTGTCACATGACCCTCTTCCTATTGAAAAAACAAAAGTTGGATTCAAAATGCCCGACCTCAAAATGGCCGCCATGGTCTCCACCCATCTTGAAAAGTTTCCCCCCTCACATATACTAATGTGCCACAAACAGGAAGTTAATATCACCAACCATTCCCATTTTATTAAGGTGTATCCATATAAATGGCCCACCCTGTAGATTGGGTTGCTGACAGTGCCTCCAGTTCCTTCACATTGTCTCCTACCCAGTCTCCTGCTGAAAGACCACAGTTGGCACCTGCAGCCGATGTCCTTCAGTCTTTCACCTCACCTCCTTGCAAATAAGCCAAGCAGTCTGAGCCCCAAGTCATGCAGCAGTCTCTTCTGCTTTTTGATGACTCTGTTAGCAGGGTTTCCCAGGGCCATCCACCTAGCCCTGCCCCAGAAGTGGAAGAGATTGATTGTACCGATGCCCAACCACTTATGTTTCAAGATGAGTACATGGGAGGACCATCGCAGCACATCTCAGGTGATGACGAAACACAGGTGCCAACTGCTGGGGCTTTCGAAAGTGTGCAGACCGACAAGGAAGTCAGGGGTGAAGACTGGGTGGAAGATGATGTGGAGGACGATGAGGTCCTCGACCCCACATGGAATCAAGGTCATGCGAGTGACCTATGTAGTTCAGAGGAAGAGGCGGTGGTCGCACAGAGCCACCAGCACAGCAGAAGAGGGAGCAGGGTGCAAAAGCGGAGCGGCCATCCTCTAGACAGTACGCCTGCTACTGCTCACCGCAGCAAGGGACCGAGCACACCAAAGCCAGCTCCAAGGTGTGTTTCCTGGCGTGGCAGTTCTTCAGACAATGTGCTGACGACAAGACACGAGTGGTTTGCACGCTGTGCAATCAGAGCCTGAAGCGAGGCATAAACGTTCTCAACATGAGCACAACCTGCATGACCAGGCATTTAAGTGCAAAGCACGAGCTGCAGTGGAGTAGACACCTCAGAAACCAAGAAAGGTCTCTGGCTCCTCCTGCTTCCTCTTCTGCTGCAGTCACGGCCTCTTCATCCACCTTTGGAGTGACAGTGCCACCTGCCACCCCGCAAACAGAGGATCTGCCAGCAACACCAACACCTGGGTCACCAAGCATCTCCACATGTCCCACGCAAGCGTTCAGCTCTCCATATCCCAAATGCTGGAGAGGAAGAGGAAGTACCCCCCTACCCACCCGCTATCCCTAGCCCTGAATGCCAACATTTCTAAATTACTGGCCTTTGAAATGCTGTCATTCCGTCTGGTGGAGATGGTTAGTTTTAAAGGCCTTATGGCGGTGGCTGTCCCACAGTAAGTCGTGCCCAGCCATCACTACTTTTCAAGGCGAGCCATCCCTTCCCTGCACAACCAAGTAGGGGACAAAATCAGGTGTGCACTGCGCAACGCCATCTGTGGCAAGGTGCACCTGACTACGGATACGTGGACCAGTAAGCACGGTCAGGGCCGTTATATCTCCAAAACAGCACACTGGGTAAATGCAGTGGCGGCTGGGCCTGAGGCGGATAGCAGTTTGGCGCATGTCCTTCCACCACCGAGGATTGCAGGGCGCTTCAGTTTGCCTCCTGTTGCTCCCTCCTCCTACTCTGCTTCCTCATCCTCTACCAGCTCCTCATCCGGTCAGAGTAACACCTTCACCACCAACTTCAGCACAGCCAGGGATAAACGACAGCAGGCAGTTTTAAAACTCATCTGTTTGGGGGACAAACCCCACACCGCGCAGGAGCTGTGGACGGGCCTTGAACAACAGACCAATGAGTGGTTGGTGCCAGTCAGCCTCAAGCCCGGCCTGGTGGTGTGCGATAATGGGCGAAATCTTGTAGCAGCTCTGGGACTAGCCGGTTTGACGCACATCCCTTGCCTGGCGCATGTGCTGAATTTGGTGGTGCAGAGATTCCTTAAAACGTACCCCGATATGTCAGAGCTGCTGAATAAAGAGCGGGCCGTCTGTGCACGCTTTCGGCGTTCTCACCCTGCTGCTGCTCGCCTGTCAGCGCTGCAGCGTAACTTCGGCCTTCCCGCTCACCGCCTCAAATGCGACGTGCCCACAAGGTGGAACTCCACCTTACACATGCTGGCCAGACTGTGCGAGCAGCAGCAGGCGATAGTGGAGTTTCAGCTGCAGCACGCACGGGTGAGTCGCTCGGCGGAACAGCACCACTTCACCACCAATGACTGGGCCTCCATGCGAGACCTGTATTCCTTGTTGCACTGTTTCGAGTACTCCACCAACATGGCCAGTGCCGATGACGCCGTTCTCAGTGTTACTATCCTACTTCTATGCCTCCTTGAAAAAACACTTCGGGCGATGATGGAAGAGAATGTGGCACAGGAGGAGGAAGAGGGATCATTTCGTAGGGTTTCCGGCCAGTCATTCCCAAGTGGCTCCGAGGGTGGGTTCCTGCACCCTCAAATGCCAGGTACACAATTGTCCAGCCAGGGCACAGTTCTGGAGGATGACGAGGTGGAGGATTTGGAGGAGGAGGAACCATGTTCACAGCAGGGTGGCACCCAGACCAGCTCATGGCCATCACTGGTGCGTGGATGGGGAGATACAGAGGACAGCTTTTCGTTGCCTCTGGGCAGCCTTGGACACATGAGCAATTACATGCTGCAGTGTCTCCGCAACGACCGCCGAGTTGCCCACATTCTAACTTGTGCTGATTACTGGGTGGTCACGCTGCTGGATCCCCGTTACAAGGACAACGTACCATCCTTATTCCGTCACTGGAGCGTGATAGTAAGATGCATGAGTACAAGCGCACGCTGTTAGACGCGCTGCTGGTGGCATTTCCACTTGACAGCGGGGGCACAGTGGAAGCACAAGGCAAAGGCAGAGGATGAGGAAGATGGGGCATCACCAGCACCTCAGAAGGCAGGGTTAGCATGGCCGAAATGTGGAAAAGCTTTGTCAGCACGCCACAACAACCAGCACCACCAGCTGATATGGAACGTCTTAGCAGGCGGCATTTCACCAACATGGTGGAGCAGGGCTGGTGCAAGGATTTTTGCCACCCTAGGCAAAAGCTAATTTTGCCTCCCCCTTGACCACACCCCTTTACCCGCCCCTTTTTCAGACACCTATTGCATGCAAAATTTAACTGTGGTCGTGTACCCTGTGCCAGTCTATGGTCATGTACCCTGTGCCAGTCTGACTATGGTCATGTACCCTGTGACAGTCTGACTATGGTCATGTACCCTGTGACAGTCTATGGTCTTGTACCCTGTGCCAGTCTGACTATGGTCATGTACCCTGTGACAGTCTATGGTCTTGTACCCTGTGCCAGTCTGACTATGGTCGCGTATCCTGTGCCAGTCTGACTATGGTCATGTATATATAATATCCAGCCATTGTCTGACACCTAGTACCATCCCAGTGATGCCAATCACTCTGCGCTATTTCAGCAGGTTGGCACACCAAACATGAGCAGTGCCACCTATTCACTGCCAGGCGCCATTCAGCCACTGTCTGAAATCCTGTGCCACCAGGGCAACATAAAACAGTATGCTGCCTTGTGCCCTCTGCCAGTCTGGCACTGTCCTGCACCCTGTACCATTCATAGCCCTTTAGACAGTCTGTGCCACCTATTAGGCTCCATGTGCCATTGCTGGGCACCCTGTGCCAGTCAGAATCTATGGACCCTAGTCAAGCAGCAGGTGTGCCCTGACCCCTGTACACAAGTGTGTGCCACCCTGCTGCCAGTCACTGTCCCGCAGCCTCTGACACCCTAGTGCAGGTTGTCAGAGTGCGGTTGCCACGGGTGCTCACCAGATTCTGCTCCTCGCTGTGCTCCAGGTCCACATTGCCTTGGCTCTTGTCAAGATCATGTGTCTTCGGCGCGTGATCCCGCGAGACGCACCTCGGGAGGTCACGGGTCTCGCGGGATTGCGCGCCCAAAGTGACTGAACAAACTTATGCCCGCGCAGGCTCGCACTCACAGCGCATCCGGCCGGCAAGTACAGGAACAGAAGGAGTCAAGGAGATGATGTCAGATGGATCACAAGTAGGGGCGGGGCGCGGGCGGTGGCCGGGTGCTAGTGCTTGGGATTCGGACTCCAGAGTGTCGGCACCCCCAGGCAGAGTGCGCTCTACGTGGTGGCCTACTCTGCTTATGGGTGGCGCCGGCCCTGTGGTGGAGCAGTACCTGTGTACACGCCTATACGTACTGAATGACGGGTCTGCCCCATTCAACTTCTGGGTCTCCAAATTGGGCACATGGCCTGAGCTTGCCCTTTACCCCTTGGAGGTGCTGGCCTGCTCTGCAGCCAGTGTATTGTCTGAACGTGTGTTTAGCACGACTGGAGGGGGTTATCACAGGTTCTATTTCCCAATGTTTTGGGGTGTACCCTAATTTAAAAAATAAAATTTAAAACCAAAAAGCAGTGTAGGCTACCTCCTCCACCGCCACATCCACCGCCTCCTCAACCTCCTACTCCATATGAACCTCGTCCTCCTAGATCAAGATTATTATTTTTTAATTTGACATATTTTATGTTATTTTAAGTAATTTCCCTATCCACATTTGTTTGAAGAGCACTTGCCATGCTCTTAACCACATTTTGATGCCATTTGCAGCCCTCTAGCCCTTTCTATGAAATTTTTACAGCTATTTTAGTGCTCAAAAGTTTGGGTCCCCATTGATTTCAATGGGGTTCGGGTTAGGGGTCAAGTTCGGGTCCCGAACTCAAACTTTTTTCTGAAGTTCGGCCGAACCCATCGAACCCGAACATCCAGGTGTCCGCTCAACTCTAGTTTCTACATCTAAGGCCCCATGCACACGACCGTTGTTTTATTCAGTGTCCGTTGTTCCGTTTTTCGTGATTTTCTGCGGACCGTTGAAAACTCGGCTAATGCACCGTTTGTCATCCGCGTCCGTGATCCGTGGTTCCAGTCCGTCAAAAAAATATAACCTGTCCTATTTTTTTCACGGAAAACAGTTTGCGGACTTATTCAAGTCAATGGGACCGTGAAAAAACGTGGAGGCACACAAGATTGTCCTCCGCGTCCGTTTTTTTCCGATCATTTGCATGGCAAACTTGACTTAGACTTTTTTTTACTTTCCTTCATGTCTGGTGATCCTCCAAAAATAAAGGAAGACACACGGAAACAAAAACGGAAACGGATCACGGAACAACGGAACCCCATTTTGCGGAACGGAACACAACAACGGTCGTGTGCATGAGGCCTTAGTTTGCTGTTCACTAAAATTCCTAGGTCCTTTTCCATGTCAGTGTTAGGCCTCATGCAAGCGACCGTTTTTTTTTGCGGTCCGCAAAAACGGGTTCCGTAGTTCCGTGATCCGTGTCCGTTTTTTCTTCCGTGGGTCTTCCTTGATTTTTGGAGGATCACCAGACATGAAGGAAAGTAAAAAAAAAAGTCGTTTTGGTGTCCGCCTGGCCGTGCGGAGCCAAACGGATCCGTCCTGACTTACAATGCAAGTCAATGGGGACGGATCCGTTTGACGTTGACCCAATATGGTGCAATTGCAAACGGATCCATCCCCCATTGAATGTAAAGTCAGGAGTCCCTATTAATATACCATCGGATCAGAGTTTTCTCCAATCCGATGGTATATTTTAACTTGAAGCGTCCCCATCACCATCGGAACGCCTCTATGTTAGAATATACCATCGGATTTGAGTTAGATCGTGAAACTCAGATCCGACAGTATATTCTAACACAGAGGCGTTCCCATAGTGATGGGGATGCTTCAAGTTAGTATATACTGAGAACTGTGTAATAACTGCCCCCTGCTGCCTGGCAGCACCCGATCTCTTACAGGGGGCTGTGATCCGCACAATTAACCCCTCAGGTGCCGCACCTGAGGGGTTAATTGTGCGTATCATAGCCCCCTGTAAGAGATCAGGTGCTGCCAGGCAGCAGGGGCCAGACCCCCCTCCCTCCCCAGTTTTAAATTCATTGGTGGCCAGTGCGGCCCCCCCTCCCTCCCCAGTATTATATTCATTGGTGGCCAGTACGACCTCCCCTCCCTCCCCAGTATTATATTCATTGGTGGCCAGTGCGGCCCCCCTCCCTCCCCAGTATTATATTCATTGGTGGTCAGTGCGGCCTCCCCTCTCTCTCCCCCCCCCCTAATTAAACACCTGAGGGGCACCTGAGGGGTTAATTGTGCGGATCACAGCCCCCTGTAACAGATCGGGTGCTGCCAGGCAGCAGGGGGCAGTCATGTACACAGTTCTTAGTATATTCTAACTTGAAGCGTCCCCATCACTATAGGAACGCCTCTGTGTTAGAATATACTGTCGGATCTGAGTTTTCACGATGTGAAAACTCATATCTGAAAAAGCTTTTATGCAGACGGATCTGCGGATCCGTCTGTGTGAAAGTAGCCTACGGACACGGATCACGGACGCGGATGACAATCTTGTGTGCCTCCGTGTTTTTTCACGGACCCATTGACTTGAATGGGTCCGCGAACCGTTGTCCGCCAAAAAAATAGGACAGGTCATATTTTTTTGACGGGCAGCAAACACGGATCACGGACGCGGATGATAAACGGTGCATTTTCCGAGTTTTCAACGGACCCATTGAAAGTCAATGGGTCAGCAGAAAATCACAGGAACAACGGACACGGATGCACACAACGGTCATGTGCATGAGGCCTTACCCAGTGTTTTACCTTTTTTTTTTTTTTTTTTAATCAAGATAGTTTTTATTGAAAGAGTAAAACACAGTGTACGACATATACACATACTGTATAAGTCGGCACCCAATGGCATGTATAATAAAATAAATTTGTGCCCCTTTTTTAAATATAAATACAATGTTGTTGTGTCATCTTATTATTTCCAAGGAGTACACATTAATCACAATGTATCCAGGGCGTACATACATCATAATAAAACCTAATCATTAAAGGGTTTCTACCACTTTGTTTTCACATAATTAGCTTTCAGACACTAGCGATCCGCTAGTGTCTGCTCTACCAAACAATCCTAATATAATAGCTTATTGTGCAGCCGTTTCGCTAAAAAACGAACTTATATTGATATGCTAATGAGCCTCTAGGTGCTATGGGGGCGTCATTAGCACCTAGAGGCTCGGTCTACCTTCACAAAATGCCGCCGCCCAGCGCGTCCCTCCAGCCCGCCCATCTCCTCCGGAATGCGATACTCCCTGTGAGCCACCGGACGAATTCTCGCGCATGCGCCGTGCGCGTCTGTATTCGGCGCATGCGCAGTGAATGTCTGACCGCTTTCTGCACAGACATCTCCACTGCGCCTGTTCCTCGGAGCACTATGACGTCATCGGCGCAGGCGCAGTGGAGATG
Source organism: Bufo bufo (assembly GCF_905171765.1). Classification (NCBI taxonomy): domain Eukaryota; kingdom Metazoa; phylum Chordata; class Amphibia; order Anura; family Bufonidae; genus Bufo; species Bufo bufo. The sequence goes on from NC_053394.1 coordinate 413,268,544, forward strand.
TCTGAGCAGGGAGCGGTCAGACATTCACTGCGCATGCGCCGAATACAGATGCGCACGGCGCATGCACGAGAATTCGTCCGCTGGCTCACAGGGAGGATCGCATTCCGGAGGAGATGGGCGGGCTGGAGGGACGTGCTGGGCGGCGGCATTTTGTGAAGGTAGACCGAGCCTCTAGGTGCTAATGACGCCCGCATAGCACCTAGAGGCTCATTAGCATATCAATATAAGTTCGTTTTTTAGCGAAACGGCTGCACAAAAAGCTATTATATTAGGATTATTTGGTAGAGCAGACACTAGCGGATCGCTAGTGTCTGAAAGCTAATTATGTGAAAACGAAGTGGTAGAAACCCTTTAAACCAAACTCTCCCCCCCCCTTCCCCCTCAAGCATTTCAAACCTGTGAGACGAGCGAGCCCTAGAAAAGCAGCATCTCTTCGGTGTTGTAGCACTGTCCACTGCGAAACACTAGTGCACAGCCATGGTGCCCAGCGTTCCCACTATACCAGGCCAACCTACTGCAGTCGCAGTCCCCCAGTCCCAGAAATTTGGTCTCTTATGCAGTCCGCAGCGAGGGCCCCTGACACTAGACCCGGAGCACTTAACCATCCCTGACAAATAGATAGAAACTTATTGGGACACTTCCTTTTTAAGTATATTCCCCTTTCATACCTTAGGATGGTGTTCATTCTATTAAGGTATTCCTGAGAGGTGGGCGGGTCAGTGTTTTACCATTTAGTATGTACGGGTGACTTGCATTATTCCTTCCTATGTGCATAACCTTGTATTTGTCAGTGTTAAACCTCATCTGCCACTTCTCTGGGAAAGCTAGGAAATAACTCAGTTATGATGTCTGACACTGGGAAAGCTGGGTAATAACTCAGTAATGATATCTGACACTGGGAAAGCTGGGTAATAACTCAGTAATGATATCTGACACTGGGAAAGCTGGGTAATAACTCAGTAATGATATCTGACACTGGGAAAGCTGGGTAATAACTTAGTGATGATATCTGACACTAGTAAAGCTGGGTAATAGCTCAGTGATTATATCTGGCACTGGAAATGCTGGGAAATAATTCAATTAGGATATCTGACACTGGGAAAGCTAAGTAATTACTCAGTGATAATATCTGACACTGGGAAAGCTGGGTTATAACTCAATGATGATATCTGACACTAGGAAAGCTGAGTAATAACTCAGTGATGATATCTCACACTGGGAAAGCTGGGTAATAAGTCAGTGATGATATCTGACACTGGGAAAGCTGGGTAATAACTCAGTGATGATATCTGACACTAGGAAAGCTGGGTAATAACTCAGTGATGATATCTGACACTAGGAAAGCTGGGTAATAACTCAGTGATGATATCTTACACTAGGAAAGCTGGGTAGCAACTCAATGTTGATATCTGACACTGGGAAAGATGGGTAGCAAGTCAAAAATTATATCTGACACTGGGAAAGCTGGGTAGCAAGTCAATGATTATATCTGACACTGGGAAAGCTGGGTAATAACTCTGTGATGATATCTGACACTGGGAAAGCTGTAATATAACTCAATGATGATATCTGATAGTGGGAAAGCTGTGTAATAACTCAGTGATGATATCTGACCCTGGGAAAGCTGGGTTATAATTCAATGATGATATCTTACACTGGGAAAGCTGGTAATTACCGAGTGATGATATCTGACACTGGGAAAGCTGGGTATTAACTTATGTATCAGTGCAAATTAGGGCAGCACTATCGGTAGCATAAGATAAAGGAGTGCCAGCAGTTAAGTGTATCTCAACACCAAAGACTCAATAAAAGGTAAAAAGACCTCGGCACATCCATGTGGTGAAAAAATGTGTCGTCCTTTTATTCGCCCATGTATGTGCCGAGGTCTTTTTTTTCTTTTATGGGCAAAGGAGAGCATCGGAGAATGAACTGCTCCGATGTTCTTGTCGGGGGGGCTGCCTGGGTGACATTCTGGGTATATACCCGGAGAACCCCTTTAACTCAGTGATGACATCTGACACGTGGTAAGCTGTGTGTGACATCACTGATCTGTCAGCCATCAGACTGCAGTGGCTCCAGCACCATTCCTGGTGTGTGTTCTAGTCTTAAATAGGAGCCAATCTGAGCCCCTGATTGACCAGTAGCTTTATGTCAGAAGTGACCGCCTACAGAAAGTCCAAACACCTTCTCAACAAGGGTTTGTCTTCTTATGTCTCTTTTTTAAAGCAGTTTGTACAAATTGTCTTACACTGGATTCTTTAGGAGGCAGAGTGTAAAGTATCTGAGGCCCCCTGCACACGATCAGGATTGCGTGCGGATTTGCGTGCGGAAAATCCGCACCGTAGGTCATGTCCATTGTATTCTATGAGAATTTGAAATTCTCAATGCACACGATGCGGATTTTTACCTGCGGTGCGGATTTTAAAATCCGCGACATGTCAATTATTATTTTTTTCCAGACCGGATTTTCTTCATTCACTTAGTAAAATCCGCATGTGAAAAATCCGCACCGAAACCGCACCAAATCTGCACCAATTGATGCGGATTGACCGCACAGATTTTCCTGCGGACACCTGCGGATTTCAGTGCGGATGCTCCGCACATGAATCCTGAACGTGTGCATGTACCCTGATACTCATTTATACTTCTTGGGAGTAGCAGTGCTGTGGCTGTGTAAGTCACAGATGGAGATGAAAGAGTTAATATTGTTCTATCCTAGATGAGGTTTAGAGCGCCCTCTATTGGACTTAGACGGTTGAATGACTTGCTAGCGTTTTGGTAATGAAACCGAATACTATAGATTCGCGCGTATCCACAGCGCCCTCTATTAGTTGTAGTTGGACGTTACAATCCACTGCGGACAGACGTTTGTAAATACAGCGCCACCTATGGGTAGTACAGGACGGCTGAGCTCTGACGTGGACAGGCTTACCTCTAGCTGGAATCCCGGATCAGTCGCTGCCCGTGAAGTCTTCTTCTAGGACCAAGTATCGGTTCATAGCGCAGTACGGCAGAATTCACAGCACACAGAAGCTTTGTAATAACTGGTATAATGATTGCATTATTGTCCGCACAGTCAGTTGTACACAGCGCCCACTGTGATTTCAATGCAGTCAGACGCTGCAGTTTAGCGCCCTCTATTGGTTTTTAACATATTATTACGTGAGAGGTTGCTCTGCAGCGCCCTTCATTAGGCTTTGTAAGGTTAGCGCCCTCTATTGGGTGAGCTCCAATGCTGTCTTAGGTTAGCGCCCTCTATTGGGGTTTGCTGCTATGCAGCGTTAGGTTTTATTTTCTGCAAAAACGAAATGCGGTACAGCGCCCTCTATTGGGTTTTAATCAAAGCAATTACTTTTTGTTCAAAAGTAACAGTAGCGCCCTCTGTTGGATTTTAGCGAAGATACACTGAAAGCAGTGCCTGCCTAGAGGAAGCAAGAATATAGCTGTTGTAGGTCGAGCGCCGGTTTCTGCACCACTTGGCTCTGAACGAGAGCGATAAATGTATTTATTTATTTTTTTGAAAGCCCGAGGAGCGTGCTTTCTACATCCGTGCATCAAAATCGTGCAGCGTTCCACACAAAAACGTGCACGAGGGTGCGGTCCATCGCAGGCCCTCTCTGTAAGAGAAGGGCCCCCCATAAACCATTCCCTATCCCTCCGGGCCAGAAGGATCCTGCAAGGGACTGGGACAAATGGCAACCCTCAGCCGAAGCCAGGAGTACGCCAAGTCTGTGCTCCCGGCTTTCGCCTAGGCTGCCACCCAAGGCGTCAGCAAGGAGCTCTACAGCAAGGTCTGGACTCTCCCCGGAGCCCAATGGGTTTTGCAGGGGGGTGCGGAACCTGATGGCCACACACATCCCCCTAGAGCTCAGGGGTTGCCCATAAGGGCGTCACAACCATGAAAATCCTAGTGGACAAATAAAACGTGTAAAGTGCACACACAGTGAACATAAAAAATTATTAAGTGAATGTGTGCCATTGCGGCCCGGACATTCTACCGGAATTATAAAAAATTTCTCATCTTTTTTGGACCGAAGCCAAGCAAAGATCGGTGTGTGCGCTAAAAATGTGAGGAAAGGAAAGTGCTGTGTAAATGTTCTGTCACTCAGTGGGCCCCCGCCCCCAGTGACTTCTGGCCCCCCAGGGTCACCACTCCTGGGGCACTTCTGCACCTCGGGCTTTCATCACAACCCGGCCCCTGGCATCAATAGCGATAAATGGTCATGATTACCGTTATCGCGCAAAATCTGGAAACTGTGTCATTATTTCATCACGTACTACTCTGTATTTATATAACTAGACTTCATTTACATAAATGTGGCTGCTAACTGTTAAGTACACATCTTTCCCGAACTCCTAGCTGAGTGAAGTGTGAATGTCAATAGCACAGAAACAGGGGCGTACCACCAATGAGGCCAGGTGAGGCGATCGCATCAGGCAGCACCAGGTAGGGGCAAGAGGGGGGCAGCGGAAGGGCCATGGGCTGAACGGAAGGGGTTAGGTTAACAAATTTGCATTGGGAAGGGAGGGCGTTGTTTGAGTTTTTGCCTCAGGAAGCAGAAAGGATAGGTGCACCCTGTGACGAATACCATGCCTCATGCCCGCTTCACGTCACCTACGTCGAGCTCACGAGACGCAGTATGGTCACATGTTACGAAGGAGTGACTTTATACCCTTCAGAAGAGCAGGTAAGGTCAGCTTGGTACAGTTTACTCAGACTCCTCCTGTCCACGCGGGCACAGAGAGGCAACAAGCTGAGAGAGCCTCCACTTCTCTGGTTGCGTCCTCAGCCTGGGTATCTGCCACCAGCTTCTCGTTTGATATAAGCCCGGTCCGCTAACGGGATTATATAGGGTGAGAAACCAACCAGCGGTAGCTTATAACTAGACCAAAACACGGACATGGGGATTCGTGATCGAGATACAAGATAGCACAAGATTAAATTATATATTTAATCGCCTTAAGGGCTCACTACTAGAATGACACAATATACACAGAGAATATATACAGTGGTCTGAGGTTACAGATACAGGTGATATAGGTACAACAGGGTTAGGCAGAACAATACGCCAGTTTACCAGATATATGAGTCCTTTGGGTAGTGATGAGTTCTTAGCTGTATTCACGTCGGAGGCAGTGATGTCAGCCAGTCCCTCCAAACACATTGCACGATGTGACCCCCTTTCAGAGAAAAACACCGCCCGCTGGCTTGCATGGGCTTATGACTAGAGTTGAGCGGACACCTGGATGTTCGGGTTCGAAGGGTTCGGCCGGATTTCGGAAAAAAGTTCGAGTTCGGGACCTGAACTTGATCCCGAACCCCATTGAAGCACTAAAATGGCTGTAAAAATGTCATGGAAAGGGCTAGAGGGCTGCAAATGGCGTCAAAATGTGGTTAAGAGCATGGAAAGTGGATAGGTAAATGACTTAAAATAACATAAAATACGTAAAAATTAAAAATAATAATCTTGATCTAGGAGTACCAGGTCCATATGGAGTAGGAGGTTGAGGAGGCGGTGGATGTGGCGGTGTAGGTGGAAGTGGCGGTGGAGGAGGAGGAGGAGGTAGCCTACACTGCTTTTTTGTTTTAAATTTATTTTTATTTTTTTAAATTAAGGTACACCCCAAAACATTGGGAAATATAACCCTCCAGTCGTGCTAAACACACGTTCAGACAATACACTGGCTGCAGGACAGGCCAGCACCTCCAAGGCGTAAAGGGCAAGCTCAGGCCATGTGCCCATTTTGGAGACCCAGAAGTTGAAGGGGGCAGACCCGTCATTCAGTACGTGTAGGCATGTACACACATACTGCTCCACCATGTTGGTGAAATGCTGCCTCCTGCTAAGACGTTCCATATCAGCTGGTGGTGCTGGTTGTTGTGGCGTGCTGACAAAGCTTTTCCACATTTCGGCCATGCTAACCCTGCCTTCTGAGGTGCTGGCGGTGCCCCAGCTGCGTTGGCGACCTCTTCCTCATCCTCTGCCTTTGCCTTGTGCTTCCACTGTGCCCCCGCTGTCAGGTGGGAATGCCACCAGCAGCGCGTCTACCAGCCTGCGCTTGTACTCGCGCATCTTCCGATCACGCTCCAGTGACGGAATAAGGACGGTACGTTGTCCTTGTAACGGGGATCCAGCAGCGTGACCACCCAGTAATCAGCACAAGTTAGAATGTGGGCAACTCGGCGGTCGTTGCGGAGACACTGCAGCATGTAATCGCTCATGTGTGCCAGGCTGCCCAGAGGCAACGAAAAGCTGTCCTCTGTGGGAGGTGTATCGTCTGTGTCCTCTGTATCCCCCCAGCCACGCACCAGTGATGGCCATGAGCTGGTCTGGGTGCCACCCTGCTGTGAACATGGTTCCTCCTCCTCCATCTCCTCCACCTCCTCATCCTCCAGAACTGTGCCCTGGCTGGACAATTGTGTACCTATCGTTTGTGGGTGCAGGAACCCACCCTCGGAGCCACTTGGGAATGACTGGCCGGAAACCCTACGAAATGATCCCTCTTCCTCCTCCTGTGCCACATCCTCTTCCATCATCGCCAGGAGCGTTTTTTCAAGGAGGCATAGAAGTGGGATAGTAACGCAGAGAACGGCGTTATCGGCACTGGCCATGTTGGTGGAGTACTTGAAACAGCACAACAAGGAGCACAGGTCTCGCATGGAGGCCCAGTCATTGGTGGTAAAGTGGTGCTGTTCCGCCGAGCGACTCACCCGTGCGTGCTGCAGCTGAAACTCCACTATCGCCTGCTGCTGCTCGCACAGTCTGGCCAGCATGTGCAAGGAGGAGTTCCACCTTGTGGGCACGTTGCATCTTAGACGGTGAGCGGGAAGGCCGAAGTTACGCTGCAGCGCTGACAGGTGAGCAGCAGCAGGGTGAGAACGCCGGAAGCGCGCACAGACGGCCCGCACTTTATGCAGCAGCTCTGACATATCGGGGAAATTTTTAAGGAATCTCTGCACCACCAAATTCAGCACATGCGCGAGGCAAGGGATGTGCGTCAAACCGGCTAGTCCCAGAGCTGCTACAAGATTTCGTCCATTATCGCACATCACCAGGCCGGGCTTGAGGCTGACTGGCACTAACCACTCATCTGTCTGTTGTTCAAGGCCCGTCCACAGCTCCTGCGCGGTGTGGGGTCTGTCCCCCAAACAGATAAGTTTTAAAACTGCCTGCTGTCGTTTACCCCTGGCTGTGCTGAAGTTGGTGGTGAAGGTGTTACTCTGACAGGATGAGGAGCTGGTAGAGGATGAGGAAGCAGAGTAGGAGGAGGAAGCAACAGGAGGCAAACTGAAGCGCCCTGCAATCCTCGGTGGTGGAAGGACATGCGCCAAACTGCTATCCGCCTCAGGCCCAGCCGCCACTGCATTTACCCAGTGTGCTGTTATGGAGATATAACGGCCCTGACCGTGCTTACTGGTCCACGTATCCGTAGTCAGGTGCACCTTGCCACAGATGGCGTTGCGCAGTGCACACCTGATTTTGTCCCCTACTTGGTTGTGAAGGGAAGGGATGGCTCGCCTTGAAAAGTAGTGGCGGCTGGGCACGACGTACTGTGGGACAGCCACCGCCATAAGGCCTTTAAAACTATCCGTCTCCACCAGACGGAATGACAGCATTTCAAAGGCCAGTAATTTTGAAATGCTGGCATTCAGGGCTAGGGATCGCGGGTGGGTAGGGGGGTACTTCCTCTTCCTCTCCAGTGTTTGGGATATGGAGAGATGAACGCTTCCGTGGGACATTGTGGAAATGCTTGGTGACCCAGGTGTTGGTGTTGCAGGCAGAACCTCTGTTTGCGGGGTGGCAGGTGCCACTGTCACTCCAGAGGTGGATGAAGAGGCCGCGACTGCAGCAGAAGAGGAAGCAGGAGGAGCCAGAGACCTTTCTTGGTTTTTGAGGTGTCTACTCCACTGCAGCTCGTGCTTTGCACTTAGATGCCTGGTCATGCAGGTTGTGCTCAGGTTGAGAACGTTTATGCCTCGCTTCAGGCTCTGATTGCACAGCGTGCAAACCACTCGTGTCTTGTCGTCAGCACATTGTCTGAAGAACTGCCACGAGCTGGCTTTGGTGTGCTCGGTCCCTTGCTGCGGTGGGCAGTAGCAGGCGTACTGTCTAGGGGACAGTGTCACGAGGGTGTCAAGAGCCACGTCTGACTCAGTTATATGCATTGGAGGGGTTACGGTCCCGAGGAAAGAATGTGGGTTCCAGCGTCTGAGGTAAATGCCGACAGGTTAGTTCGGGCTTTTCATGCTTCTCATCCTGAGAGACCTAGTCCTGAGTGTCCGGAGGCCCCTCGTAGAGAGGGGGGTACTGTCACGAGGGTGTCAAGAGCCACGCCTGACTCCGTTATACCCGGGGTCAGGAAGTCGCAGCGGGTGGCTGCGCGCTCTATGTCTAAAGATAGTGCTGTTTCTTAATGGTAGCTTTCTGGGTTTGCCTTGCAATCCTTTTTGGCTCACTCAGGGATCCGTAGCTTCTCCTCCTCAGCTGTTTCTTGTCCAGCAATCCCAACCTCCTTATATTCCCATCTCCCACTTCTCTGGTTGCCAGATATAGAGCTTCCTGCCTGGACTTCTATACTGACCCACTGGAGCTGTGTAGCTGTGATTCCTGGTTGTTGTTCCAGAACATTACCCTCCGGATCCCTGTTTGGCTTTTGTTGTCCGCTGTTGTCGCCCACCTGGGATTATATGTTTGTCTGTATTGTCTGTCCTCTCCTTGGTGTTTTCCTTTTAGTGTCAGTGGTGCGGACTAGTGATCCCACCGCCCTATTCACTACGTAGGGCTCATCTCAGGGAAAGCCAGGGTTTAGGCACGTGATTGGCGTACGGGTGAGAAACCCGTCTAGGGACGTCAGGGCAGTCAGGTGCCAGCCACAAGGTGAGTCAGGGGTCACCACCTTTCCCTCTCCCTTGGACAGGGCCTTCCCATTTCCCTCCCTTTACATTATATCTGGCCCTTATTTTGCGTAGGTAGAAAAAAAAATAATATAATAATAATTTTTCTTTCTGCCTATTTAGAATCCAGTATGGATCCTATTGCTGCTTTGACAAAGCAACTTCAAGGCCTGTCTTTGGAGGTGGCAGGATTGAAGGCGTCAGTCCTCCAGCAGCAATTGCAACAGACCGCAAGCCCAGCGGTTGCTATGGGTAACCAGGTTGCTGCGGAACCCAAGGTTGTTCTTCCTGACAGATTTTCTGGGGGAAGGGGCAAATTTGTGACGTTCCGTGAGGCCTGTAAGTTATATTTTAAGCTGCGCCCTTACTCCTCTGGTAATGAAGAACAGCGGGTGGGCATTGCTATTTCCCTGCTTCAGGGGGACCCGCAATCCTGGGCGTTCTCTTTACCCACTGATTCCCAGGCTCTCCGGTCAGTGGATGAATTTTTTTGGGGCCTTGGGTCTCATATATGACGACCCTGATCGAGTCGCACTGGCTGAATCAAAGTTACGGAGACTCCTACAGGGAGAGCGGCCAGTAGAGGAGTATTGCGCAGAGTTCCGTAGGTGGGCTACGGATACCCAGTGGAACGACCCGGCTCTCAGGAGTCAGTTCTGCTCTGGGTTATCCGAAAGGATTAAGGATGCGCTTGCGCTGTATGAGACTCCCTTTTCCTTTGATGCGGTTATGTCCCTTTCTATCAGGATAGATAGACGTCTTAGGGACAGATTGAAAAATCCGGAGCAACTGGTAACCCCTCCCAAGCAGCAGTTAGTCTGTACGGACCTAGACGAGCCTATGCAGCTAGGAGGAACTACTCGTCAGGTCCGTCCTCCTGAGGCTCGCCGAAGGCGTGGGATTAGTTTTTTCTGTGGGGAGAGGGGTCATTTTATTAATGTCTGTCCTTCCTTTCTCAAAAACAAAAGACAGTCGGAAAATTTTGAGACTTCATTGCTGGCGATAGCCACAGAGGCAGAGGCAGCAGCAGCAGTGTAGTTGCGTCTAAGTGAACATTCAGCTCGTCTGTCTAGGGGGTCTTTTAAATTACTTCCATCATCAGAGGGAACTAGAGTTCTCCTAGAAAGCTTAGATATTGCCATATCTACTTTAGGAGGTGGAAACCAACTCTGCGAGTCTTCCTCCTGTAGGGGAAACATTAGTTTAAATCTTTTGGTCAGGACCGGACCTTTTTCCGGGTGTTTCCATTCTAAGGCCATCATTTTTTTCAAAGAATCGTCCACTTTGAAGGCCCTTGGCCCCCTAGAGGTGAATTGTGGAGCTTCCCCATGCTCAACATCCTGGTCCCTTGACCTGATGGAGCGAAGTAACCTCTGAGTTTTTTCAGCCGGGAAGAGAAATGGCGCGTCCTCATCATCAGCGGAAGAATTATCTTCTAAGGAGACAACTTCTTCTAACATGGGGACTGGCCCCGGAGAGGCCTCTCTAAGTCTCTTATTAGAAACCGCGCCTTTTATCTGCGCGACGGAGGTGTCCATGAACTCTTTCATCCAGGAGAACATCTCCACCATAGTAGGTTCCGGATTCGCAGGTCTGGGTCGACAACCTGGACAGCGGTGGAACTCATATCCATCAGGCAAGGGGGTGCTACAATTAGAACAAGCCAGATGTCTCTGCTTGTGCGTAGACTTCCCTAGGAATAATAATAATAATAATACAGTTAATATAGGTGTATTTACCTCACTTTAGGAAAACAACATTGCTTACCGGTAATCGTTTTTCTCTATACCCATGACGGCACCCTGTGCGACTCAGGACCTCCCATCAGTACAGGAAACCTGAGAAGATAAAAAAGGACACACCCCCACCTAACACCAGTGGAAGAAATAAATTGTTCTCCGGAGAGAAGTGACAAGGGATTAAAGACCCTTTGCTTTTTTTTTATTTTTATCTATATTACTTCATATAGACCTGGCTAATGCCTTTTATATATATATATATATATACACTGCGTGCAGAATTATTAGGCAAATGAGTATTTTGACCACATCATCCTCTTTATGCATGTTGTCTTACTCCAAGCTGTATAGGCTCAAAAGCCTACTACCAATTAAGCATATTAAGTGATGTGCATCTCTGTAATGAGAAGGGGTGTGGTCTAATGACATCAACACCCGATATTAGGTGTGCATAATTATTAGGCAACTTCCTTTCCTTTGGCAAAATAGGTCAAAAGATGGACTTGACAGGCTCAGAAAAGTCAAAAATAGTGAGATATCTTGCAGAGGGATGCAGCACTCTTAAAATTGCAAAGCTTCTGAAGCGTGATCATCGAACAATCAAGCGTTTCATTCAAAATAGTCAACAGGGTCGCAAGAAGCGTGTGGAAAAACCAAGGCGCAAAATAACTGCCCATGAACTGAGAAAAGTCAAGCGTGCAGCTGCCAAGATGCCACTTGCCACCAGTTTGGCCATATTTCAGAGCTGCAACATCACTGGAGTGCCCAAAAGCACAAGGTGTGCAATACTCAGAGACATGGCCAAGGTAAGAAAGGCTGAAAGACGACCACCACTGAACAAGACACACAAGCTGAAACGTCAAGACTGGGCCAAGAAATATCTCAAGACTGATTTTTCTAAGGTTTTATGGACTGATGAAATGAGAGTGAGTCTTGATGGGCCAGATGGATGGGCCCGTGGCTGGATTGGTAAAGGGCAGAGAGCTCCAGTCCGACTCAGACGCCAGCAAGGTGGAGGTGGAGTACTGGTTTGGGCTGGTATCATCAAAGATGAGCTTATGGGGCCTTTTCGGGTTGAGGATGGAGTCAAGCTCAACTCCCAGTCCTACTGCCAGTTTCTGGAAGACACCTTCTTCAAGCAGTGGTACAGGAAGAAGTCTGCATCCTTCAAGAAAAACATGATTTTCATGCAGGACAATGCTCCATCACACGCGTCCAAGTACTCCACAGTGTGGCTGGCAAGAAAGGGTATAAAAGAAGAAAATCTAATGACATGCCCTCCTTGTTCACCTGATCTGAACCCCATTGAGAACCTGTGGTCCATCATCAAATGTGAGATTTACAAGGAGGGAAAACAGTACACCTCTCTGAACAGTGTCTGGGAGGCTGTGGTTGCTGCTGCACGCAATGTTGATGGTGAACAGATCAAAACACTGACAGAATCCATGGATGGCAGGCTTTTGAGTGTCCTTGCAAAGAAAGGTGGCTATATTGGTCACTGATTTGTTTTTGTTTTGTTTTTGAATGTCAGAAATGTATATTTGTGAATGTTGAGATGTTATATTGGTTTCACTGGTAAAAATAAATAATTGAAATGGGTATGTATTTGTTTTTTGTTAAGTTGCCTAATAATTATGCACAGTAATAGTCACCTGCACACACAGATATCCCCCTAAAATAGCTAAAACTAAAAACAAACTAAAAACTACTTCCAAAAATATTCAGCTTTGATATTAATGAGTTTTTTGGGTTCATTGAGAACATGGTTGTTGTTCAATAATAAAATTAATCCTCAAAAATACAACTTGCCTAATAATTCTGCACTCCCTGTATATATATGTAAATGGGGAGGGAAATATCGGGTGCCGTCATGGGTATCGAGAAAATCGATTACCGGTAAGCAATGTTGTTTTCCCCTCACCCATGACGGCACCCTGTGCGAGATAGACTATAAGTAGAATCTAGGGGGGGGGGCCACAGCCTGAAGGACCTTCTCCCCAAATGAGGCATCAGAATGGAGATGCAACCTATAATGTTTGAGAAAGGTATGTGGGGAACTCCAGGTAGCCGCCCTACAAATCTGAGCCAAAGACACATCAGCTCTTTCAGCCCACGAAGTAGACACTGCCCTAGTAGAATGGGCCCCGAAACCTGAAGGAGGGGAAAGACCCAAGGAGATATAAGCCTTAGCTATGGCCTTCTTCACCCATCTAGCAAAAACCCTGCAGGATGCTTTTTTCCCCCTATTCCCACCGAAATACTGGACAAGAAGGTTCTCGTCTTTTCTCCAAGGAGCCGTAACATCTAGGTAGACTAACAAGCATCTCTTAACATCCAAACAATGAAACCTTTTTTCCGTGCTATTGGAGGGGTTAGGAAAAAAGGAAGGTAACACAATGTCCTGGCTCCTGTGAAAATCAGAGACAACCTTGGGAAGGAAGGAAGGCAGGGGCCTGATTACTATTTGATTGTCCTGGATGACAGTATAAGGTGGATATGCAGAGAAGGCCTGGATCTCCGAGATCCTCCTAGCAGAGGTAATAGCCAGGAGGAAAGCAATTTTAATGGACCGGATGTCAATTGGGATCTCTAATAAGGGCTCAAAGGGTTTATCGGTTAGGGCCGTCAAGACCTTGTTCAGGTCCCATGGAGGGGAAAGAGGTCTTACAGAAGGACGGATTCTGGCCGCGGGAGAAAGAAAACGTCTGACCCAAGGGTGAATTGCTAATTGGTAGTCAAAAAAGTAGCTCAAAGCCGACACCTGTACTTTTAAGGTGGAGGCCTTGAGTCCCTTGTCTAAACCTGCCTGTAAGAAGTCTAAAACCTTAGGGATTTCTGGAGGACTAAATGGATCAGGGCTAGACCCTAGAAAGGAAGAAAAGATATTCCAAACCCTACTATACTTCCTGGCTGTTGTAGTTTTTCTACTGCCTAGAAGGGTGGAAACAACCTTATTAGAAAGCCCTCTCCTCAACCAGATGTCCCTGTCAATCTCCATACTGCCAATTGAAGAATCCCCGGATTGGGATACCATACGGGCCCCTGGGAAAGGAGATCCTCCCTTGGAGGGATCACCCAGGGGGGGCTTCTTGCTAGACTTAACAGGGTGGAGTACCAGATTCTCTTGGGCCATTTTGGGGCTACCAGGATTATGGAGGCTCCTTCCCTCTGTACTTTCTTCAGTACCTGTGGAATTAGGGAAATAGGCGGGAAGGCATAGCCGAGTTCCTGGCTCCAGTCCTGAGCCAGACTGTCTACCGCTGTAGGATTCTCTGTCTAGGGAGAAGAACCTCTCTGTCTTCCTGTTTTTACGAGTGGCAAAGAGGTCTATAGTTGGGGCCCCAAATTTCGACACAATCTGGGGAAAAATTTCCTCGTTCAGACTCCACTCTGCCTGACTGAGTTCTACTCGTCTTAAAAAGTCGGCCACAGTGTTCTCTTTCCCCTTCAGATGTATTGCAGACAGGACCAGGTTCCTGTCTTCTGCTATTTTGAAAATCTCCTGGCAGAGGAAGATTAGGGATGGTATCTTTGTTCCGCCCTGATGATTTATATAGGCCACTGTCGTTGAATTGTCCGAGTAAAAGACCAGCTTTCTGTTTGAGACATCTGGAACTGCCACTTTTAGAACTCTTTCTACTGCTTTGAGCTCCTTGTAATTTGACGTGCAGGCCCGGGTTCTTAAATCCCATCTTCCCTGCCAGTATTTTCCATCTGAATGAGCCCCCCAACCCCACGGACTGGCGTCTGTCGTTATCAGTATGGGCTCTATGAAGGACCAAGGCATTCCTGCCGAAAGGTTCTTCTCGGATGTCCACCACAGGAGAGAATACCTTGCTCTGGAGGAGAGATGAAATTTTTCCTCTAGCGTTTGTGGGAGACCATTCCAATTCTTTAAGATATCCGACTGTAACGGTCTTGTGTGGATCTGAGCAAATGGTACGGCGGGAATTGTAGCCGTCAGGTGCCCCAGTACTGCCATCGCCTTTCTGATGGAACATCGGAAGGAACGGAAAAGGATCCAAACATGTTCTATGGTTGAAAACACTTTCTTCTGAGGGAGGAATGTCTTCTGAGCCGTGGAATCTAGCTGCATTCCTAAAAAGGTGCAATTTTGAGAAGGGGTTAGACAAGACTTTTCTCGATTCATCTTCCATCCCAGATCCTTCAACAGAGAACACACCAGGACAAGTTCCGTCTATAACTGCTCCCTTGTCTGGGCTATAAATAAAAAATTGTCCAGATAGGGTACTAATACTATCCTGGACAATCGAAGGAATGCCACCATCTCCGCCACAACCTTTGTGAAAATTCTCGGGTTTGCGAGACCCCAAACGGGAGGGCCCTGTATTGCAGGTGCAGAAGCTGGCCCTTCACTTGAACTGCTGTTCTCAAATACTTTTGGGAGGAAGAGTTAATTGGGATGTGATAATAAGCATCCTCTAGGTCTATACTTGCCATCCAGCAATCTTTGTATAACAGGTCTATAGTTGTCTTTATTGTTTCCATCTGGAACTTTTTGTATCTCAGGAACTTGTTTAGACGCTTCAGGTTAAGAATCATCCGAAAAGACCCATTGGTTTTTTTTACTAAAAAAAGTGGGGAGTAAAACCCCCTGCCCTCCTCTTTCTTTGGAACTTGGGAAACTACTCCTTTGTCCAATAATAACTGAACCTCTGCCTCTAAAACTGTGGACTTTAGAGGATCTTTCGGAGTTGGAGTGCGGGTGAAGAAATCTTGGGGATAGGAGAGAAATTCCAACCTGAATCCCTCTGCTATCCCTCCCAAAACCCACTTGTTTTGGGTGACCTTTGACCAAGCCGGGAGAAAGGAAGAGAGTCTTCCCCCAACCTGGAGGTTGGCGTCATTGCTGCTTATCTTTTTTATTATCCTGGGATTTAAAAAGGAAGCAGTTAGTTTTTCTCTGAAACCTATCCCTCTCTTTCCTGTCGTATGGCTTGCCCCTCTGCCTTCTAAAACCCTGCTGGGGTTTACGAAAAAGGGATTCTTCTGAGGGACAGGAAATCCTCTTTTCTTGTCAGAGGCCTTCTCCAGGATGTCATCTAGAGACGACCCAAACAACCTATCGCCCTCACACGGAAGGGCACAGAGTCTGGCCTTAGACCCCTGGTCACCCTTCCAGGATCTAAGCCAAATGGCTCTTCTTGCCGCATTTGTCATGGCTGAGGATTTGGCGGAAAAGCGTATAACATCAGTAGATGCATCTGTTAAAAAATCCGCCGCTTTTGAGAAGGTGGGGAGAGAAGCTAAGAGCTCTTCTCTAGGTCTTTTCTCTTTAAGATGTGTCTCTGGCTGGTCAATCCATAGTCTCAGGGACCGGGATACCCAAGTGGCTGCAACTGCAGATCTAAGACAAGTAGCAGAAGTTTCCCTAGCCCGTTTTAGATATATGTCTGCTTTTTTATCTAACGGGTCCGAAAGACAACCCAGATCATCAAAGGGGAGGGCAGATTTCTTTACTATCTTGGCGACTGGTGCATCTACTGTAGGGGCCCTATCCCAGCTTGAGGAGACCTTTTCCTCATAAGGATATTTCCTTTTCACAGAGGAGGGTATGAAGAATTTTCTGTCAGGATTTTTCCATTCTCTTTTAATAATCGCCTGCATGTTTTCATGCACAGAAAAAACCCTATGTTTTTTAGGGCCTAATGCCTGGAAGGCCTGGTCCGCAACCGATCTGGTCTGCTTAATGTCTTCCAACTGCATAGTTGCTCTGACTGCTTTTAGTAACGGCTGCGTATCCTCAGGGGAAAAGAAGGACTTCCCTGAATATTCGCGATGATGATGATGAATGTTGCGTTTATTCAGTCACATATTAAGGACATATAGTGACGCGTTTCAGCACAACACGTGCTTTCTTCAGACTATGCAATAAACTCCTATCACATCTCTTTTATACACAGAGAGAGGGAGGAGTAACAAAACAAAAGGAAAATGACATCATACTATGTAGCTCCACCCACCTCAGGGCTGACACAGGTGAAGTAATGAAAGATGCAATAAACCAAAAAGATCAATGTGAATACATTGATGAAACAATGGAACAGTTGATAACAATTCAGGAATCAAGTCCGCTGAAAGAGACAAATGAAATGCATATTATTATAATCTAAATTCTTATAATAAGAATAATATAGTCAAGAACTAAGTGAAACTGGAAATATTGTACTCGCGATTGAGCCCCCTTGGATCCACAGTTTGTAACCGGTGGATCCAATAAGCCTCACTCTTTAAAAGCAAACTATTCCTGTCGCCGCCACGGCGAGGTAAAGATACACTCTCAATCACTTGAAACCGCAACTGCGATATCGCATGACGCTTCTCATGGAAATGATGTGGTAGGGGTAACAGCAAATTCTCAGTGCGTATAGTGGACTTATGCTTACTTAATCTATCTTTAATCCGCATTGAGGTTTCCCCTACATAGACCAAACCGCAGGGACATTTCATGAAACACATCATTGGAGAATTTTGAAATATCTCCATATGAGGATATGATCTAGATATGATGTGCCAATGCTTATTAATTATACCCCTTATTCTCTGTGTCCAAGGATGGTACTTCACTATTAATGGGATACGTGGTGGTTTAATAATCTTCTGTCCCTGAGGTTGATCTAACTTGTGCTTTTGAGATTGTAATAAGTGTAGGGGATAGCCTCTGTTGAGGAACTTTTTCGTCATCTCTTGCAACCTAATTTCACAGGTGTCAGGATCAGTCACGATCCTTTTAACCCTCTGGTACTGTGAAAAAGGAATCGCCTTCTTGATTGCTGGGGGATGGCTACTAGTGTAGGTAAGTAGACTATTTTGATCTATATCCTTGATATATAAATCAGTATACACTGTACCATCGTCCTTGCGCTTTACCCATGTATCAAGAAAGGATATTTGTTGAAAATCAAAGTGTATGGTAAATTGAAGCTCACTCCAAATGGAGTTAAAATGACTGTTAAATTCCATGAGGGATCGAACATCGCCTCGCCATACGCAAAACACGTCATCTATAAATCGACGCCAAAATATGCAATGCTTTAAATATAAAGAATTGGAATAAACAAATTCACTTTCAAACGATGACATATAACTGTTTGCGTACGGCGGCGCGACGTTCGATCCCACCCGCGGCGCTGTTGAAAAAAGGTGTCTTGAAATAAGAAGTAATTTTCCTCTAACAATAGTTTTAAAAGTGTCAGAAAAAAATCCTTCTGTGCTGATGTATAATGACTGGTATTTAATAGTCTGGATGCTGCCTCTAAACCCTTTTCGTGAGTAATGGAAGTATAGAGGCTGCATACATCAAAAGTGACCAGTATGCAGTCTCTATCTAGGTGAAGGGGACGTATTTCACTCAAGAAGTGTCCTGTGTCTCGTAGGTAGGAAGGAGATAACATGGTCAAAGGTGTGAGTACTTTCTCCAGAAAAATGGCTGGGGGAGAGAGGATTGAATCAGAGGAGGCCACAATAGGGCGTCCCGGTGGTCTGGTCATGGACTTGTGAATTTTCGGGAGGGTGTAAAACACCGGTGTAATAGGATGCTGATTTATCAAAAATTCACTTAATTTATTATCTATGATACCATCCTCTCTCGCCTCAGTCACTATCCTCTGTAATACACCTTTAATTGAAAAAACCGGATCAGATTGTAAAATCTTATATG